>NW_020653750.1:2617612-2632406 GCF_003589595.1 Hyposmocoma kahamanoa | reverse complement strand
ATACCGTGAATAGTGTTTGGTACATGACCATTTATTTACCGGAAGTTATTGACAAACTCCGTAAAAATAACCGTAAACGCCGTATCATCTTGTACCACGATAACGCCAGTTCCCACACGACCAGGCAGACAAATGAATTTTTGAAGGTGAACAACGTGGACCATAAGAGCCATCCCGCGTACAGTCCCGACCTGGCACCTTGTGACTTTTATTTATTTCCAAAAATTAAGAACCAGTTACGCGGCCAACGATTTTTATCACCTGAAGAGGTTATCGAAGAGTATGAAAAATATGTTTCAGAGATTGTCACGGAGGAGTGGAGTTGATTCATTCGTATGAAAAAGTGCATTAAGGCTAACGAAGAGTATTTTGAGAAACAATAAATTCGTTTCTGACCATTTATAGTATTTTTTTCTTATTCATTCCGGAAACTTATAGTGCGCCACACGTATATTTCGAATATACCTGTTATTGTTGCCTGAGGTTGTTCTTGGAAATATTCTTATCCCAATTATTGGACCTTTTTGACGTGATGCAGTACATCCCGAAAATCTATCCATCGCTATCTAGTATATGTATATCCCAATGAGAAAACAATATGAACAATAGCGGAAAATACAATAATATGTCGTATATAAAAACCATGTTTTTCTATAGTTGTTATAATATTCGAACTAATCACAATAGAATACGTCATTTATTGGAAAAGTTTGATTGTTTTCTAACTTATTTTTTCGTTTTATTTTTAAGAACTACTGGCTTTTACTGCATAGAGCTGGAATAACGGGAAAACACGGATAGTTTCAAAGCGCAATTTCTGAAAATGATGTAACTTAAGTTGAAGTTGTTTTTACAGGAAAAGATTATACGCGTTCATAAGATTATCATACACTTTGTTACTATGTATATTGTGTGTGAGCAAGCAAACAGCCACGTTTTTGAAAGGAGCATATTCCATTAAATATTTAACCGACTTTAAAACAAGGAGTAGATTCTCAATTCGATTGTATTTTTTGTGTATATGTTACGTGATTACTTCGATATTTGTGAACCGATTTCGATGATTCTTTTTTTTTGTTGGAAAGGGGGATACTTCAGTAGTGGTTTCATTTTAACTTAAATAAAATATTCCAGCTCTAAGGGTGGTAAATTGGGGGATGAATCCAGTTTATTGGATTTCACCCACTCTCTGTTAATTTTTAACGTTTTCAATAAGACTTATAATAGATGTAATTGTAGTAAACTTGTAGTAAATGTAGATTGTAATTCCACAAATTTTTGAGATCGGTTTATTGTCGATGTTCGGTTTTGCACAATTATTACATTATATTAATAGTGTATTTCAATCAATAATTTAATAGTGCGTTTTATAAAATACACAAAAAAATTTCAACGCCATCTAGCGGCATCTTATCTAAACTAAATAGATTGTTATGTACTAAACGTTTTAATACTACAGCGTTTTGGTTTATATTTCATCGAGGGGAACCAATATTCTATATAAATTGGTATATTAAATTGTACTTTAATACTCTCTCTACTCCATTAAATAATTATAATATATAGAGCGGCAAAGTCGCATTTTGTAACAAAATTCTTTAAATAAAGAGAAAAAATAGTCTTAACACTAACACTATTTTAAAGTGTGTAAAATTTATAGCAATATCGTTTAAAGCGAAATATTCATTTATTAAAGTACCTAACTGAAAGACTTGTCGTTTTTCGCAATAGCGAATATACTCGCTATCAAGTTAGTTGATTGGAAATCGATTTTCAGTTCTTGTTTTATTATTACCGAATCGGTTCGTCAGATGATTCATGAGATGATCCATTTATATTTTTATCTAAAACTTTTTGAACTGGTTAAATGTTTTTATTACAAAGTAGTTAATTAAAACAAATGCTCCTGTTCTTCTGTTGAAAAAATTTACGTTTGGTATTGATTTATCATCATCACCAGCCTATCGCAGTCCACTGCTGTGCATAGGCCTCTTCTAATGTGCGCCATTTCGCCCGGGCGTCACCTTGTCCTTCTTGATATTGATTATTTACGAGTAAACTAGATAGTTTTAAATGGCGTCAATATATTCTAGTCTTCCTGGTATCATCAAGTATCAGTAGGTAACTGTTAACATGGAAGCTTAATTATACCCGACAGTGGACTTTCACGAGGTCGTGGTCGTCATCGAGGAAATTTAAGTAGTTTATTATTCACTTAAAAACGTATACATTTTTATACTCTACCATTTTTCAGACGATATTCGTGCTGAGTGATAGATGTTAAATGAGTTGTAGACACCTATATTTTTTATTGTCTTTAATGTTTTCTGACATACATACTTATCACACACCTGTCACACCTGGGCAAACCTCCTTGACCTCCTCCACCCCCATCAGTCTCTTCATACATGGTTTATTCTTGGTACTTTTAACCCGCCCTTTTTTAAGGACATCCACTTTGATTGAGATATGTATCGAAGTCTACCTCTCCCCACGCCAACACTAATTCTTTCTACATAATCAATCCATCAATAAATCATCGAGGCATCCTCTTCTCTATCCTGGTCCCTACATCATCTTTCATACCACAACGCTTTCTCACAACACTATAGTAATAGATATAGTAATAGATAGTAAGACCTGAATAGTCTCTTTATGGGAAACTCGTGTCCAGCCGTGGAACATAATATGGCATGAATTAGAAATTTATATAGATTTTTTCAGATCAAAGTTGGAGAAATATAGTTTTATTTCCAATGTGCGAAAATCTAAGAAGTCGTTATGGATTAATGATGATTTTTTTTTATAATGTTAAGTAACGGGACGAACAAGTCGTGCGTCTGGTGGTAAGCGTGGTGGTAATTGTCCGTAATAGTTGCAGTTCTGCTCAGCTTCAAATCGCTAAGATCCAGGGGCACTGTCACTGCGCCCCTCACCATGAGACATAAGTAGACAAGGCCCACGTGCACGTAATTTCACCAGTACCCTTACTCTTCAAAACCGGAACACAGCACCCTTAGTACGCTAGGCGGCATAAATGGGTAAGGTGGCAGTACTTACTACCCGGGATGAACTCTTTTACTTGGAGTTTCACTGCTACTAACTTTTCTCATGTCAAATATAAAATTTTACAAGCAATTTTGAATCCCAAAATGTTATATTAACTCCAATTTAGTCAATCATATTTAACTTTTAAGTACCTGCATGTTTGTACGTCTTTGGTAATACTAACTTTATCTTAACACAAATACTGAACAATTCAGAGGGTTCATGTTCAACAAGCGGATGTCTTAAATCAACAAACAGGACGAAGTTTAGACAAACAGTATTCTCATGATACCGTGCAACTTAAATTTAACTCTAGTTGTTCTACATTTTCTTGTTATTTCAGTAATTTATTGTAGATATACAGTGTTGTATAGTTTAAAAGAATTGATGAGTAAACAAATCTTTACAAAATTTATTTTTAATAATTTTCATATTTTCGAAATGGAATTATTTTCTATTTTATTATGATTAGTCGATGTTATGAATACAAAGAACGGACTGACAGAAAAGTTTTCGTCGACCCGGCGGGACTTGAATCCACGTCCATGCTGCACCGTAGCATTGCTCTAACCATCAGAGGCACGGGTCCAGTTACCGAGTCGTCAAAATTTTCCTATGTGTTTTTGCTATAATCTTTGTACTGACTTTTGGCATTCGGTATTTTGCAATTAGTTTATAAATATTCCTTGCAGTTTACAGTAAAGAATACAATTGGAATATATTAAAAAAATCTAAGATTAACTTGATTTCTAACTTCTGCTTGATTACCGGATAATCACGCAACGTATTTGAAGCGATACTGTAGCGGACTGTATTATTAGTATAATGTATGGGGTTCGGGTGTTAATGAAGAGTGAGCAAAACCAAAGAAAATGTACTTACAGTTTAAAGCGCCCAGTTACACGACGCGAAAGATTTCGCGCGGCACCGCGCGGCCGCCGCCCAGTTACCACGCTTTCATGTATATTAATGGCAATGAATTCTATTTACTAGATAACAACATTTAAATTCCGGTGTAATAAAAACCGCGCGGCCGCCGCGTAGACCAAAGACACTCGCCCGCTCGCTCGGTACGCTCATTTACGTTAAAACGTAAAAGCTAAATAAATAGTGCGTATTTTGCCATTACGTCTCCGCGCGGCGGCCGCGATGAAATTCGTGTCGAATAACAAAAGGTACGAAAAAACAATGACAATAACAAACAAAAAGGTGCCAAAAATAAATAATTTAAAATTGAAATCCAATACTGAACTGACTGAAAAGACTATTTTATGATGTACAAAAAGATTAGTAGCGCTCCAGATACTGTATCTCTTTCGCAGAGTTACTGTAAAAACTACGAAAATAAGGACACTTAAATGAGATACATAGACGTATGCATAATAATATGAAGTTGAGACACTAGCAGTTCCTACCGCCAAACATTGAAAAGCTTAGCAAATTTGCCCTGCATTCGCTAACTATGATAAAACGCATACTCAGCTTCGAACTAAGCAAATAAAATCTTCCCTGTGTATACTTATTAAGGCGCTGCAGCAAATGGAGAAATGTGCAGGGTTTGAAACGGTAAGCAAATGAATAGTAGACGAAAAAGCAAACCGCGCTCTTTTAATTAGAAGTATGTTGGTTGCCCACATCAAAAGCAAATAAAATGAATGGTACAACTCAGATGAAATGAAATAAAATAAAAACAGTAAAATCCTCTTCCATTCAATTGCTACAACAGTTTTTTGCTTTTCATAATGATAACTAAGGCATTTAGGTTTTTATCGTTTCGCGTCTCAAAGAACAATCAAGAATTCTTTTGAAACACAAGTTTCGCTTTCTAGAGTCGAGACATGTCTAGTCTAGTTTGTTACTTTGATAAATCGTATTATAATCTTCTGCAGCACTACATATGTTTCATTGCTAGAGTAGAAATCTCTTAGGAGAGGGTTACACGATTTAGAAATAATACTTTCCAACGTAACGTCACATAAAGGCATCTATACACTAATGTAATGGCTCGTGATTCTCGTAAGTTTGTCAAAATAAAAATAAATATCTGCTTCGCTTTTTTCGATTAAAAAAATTGCATAATAATAATAAATAATTTAATAATAACGATTAGATGAGTGTGCGTCATTATTATATAGGGCGCACTATAAGTTTCCAGAACTGGCCACTTACATAAACAATATTTAAAAAGTAATTACAACATTTGAAAATGAAACCTTTGGCAGTAGAATACAGTTTGTTTCGTCTGACTGTCACTTGTTTTTACATTGTGGCGTCATTTTAGAAATTGGTTGTCTACATCACCATGGATTTAACTCGTGAAAATTTTCGTAGTATGATTTTCTACGACTTTAAGTGTAATTGAACAGCTCAGCGGAGCTTCGCTCGGCTTCAAACTGCTTTTGGCGATGAAGCACCGTGCAAGATGACTATTTATAGCTAGTTTGCACAACTTAAACGCGATCGTGTGAATCTCAGTGACGAATTTCGTGATGGTCGCCCGTCCACTACTGTGAACAACAAAAACATCGATGCTGTGCGTCGTAAGATCAAAACAGACAGGCACTTGACATATCATGAGATTTGGGCATCTTTAGGCATAGGCATGAGTCAAATACAATCCATACAACACAAACATTTGAGTGTGAAAAAGCTGTGCTCTCGGTGGATTCCACACAATTTTACTGTGGCTCAAAAAATGGATCACGTCACTTGGTGCAATGCCATGCTTACCAGATTCAACGAAGGGGCGGCAAATTTGGTGTGGGACATAGTAACAGGTGACGAAATATGAATTCACAGTTACGATCCCAAAACAAAGCAGTAATCGAGCGTATGGTTCTTTCGAGATGAGCCGAAACCAACCAAAGTGGCGCAAGTGCAAAGTGCCTCTAAGCGGATGATTGCTTCTTTTTTTAATAAAACTGGACAAGTGGCTACTGTTACTTTGGAGAATCGTTGTACCGTGAATAGTAATTGGTACACGACCATTGTTGACCGGAAGTTATTGACAAACTCCGTAAAAATTACCGTAAACGCCGTATCATCTTACACGGCCAGACAGACAAATGAATTTTTAAAGGTGAACAACATTGACCTTATGAGCCATCCCGCGTACAATCCCGATCTGGTACCTTGTGACTTTTATTTATTTCCAAAAATTAAGAACCAGTTACGCGGCCAACGATTTTCATCACTTGAAGAAGCTGTCGAAGAGTATGAAAAATATGTTTCAGAGATTGTCACGGAGGAGTGGCATAAATGTTTTCAAAATTGGTTCATTCATATGAAAAATTATATTAACGCTAACGCAGAATACTTTGAGGAACAATAAATTCATTTCTGACCATTGATATTATTTTTTTCTTATTCATAACTTATAGTGCGTATTATTAATAATAGATATCATGATTGTAAAACATCCTGACATTCAATAAAAACTTAATAAGAATAATAATTATTTTAAAATTATAATCTAATTATGATGAATCAAATACATAATTTTCATGGTATTTCGAAGCACTTAAGTACTGTTTAACAACTTAATTTGCATGAGAGATGCTTGTCTATCAGATTATGTCTCATTGTACAAACATACTACAACGCATATTATGTAGTTAATTAATTCCATAAACGTAATATCTTATCAATGCATTACAGTCAAGGTATTAAATTTTGCGCGTTCAGTAAGTATAGCATACCAATAAATGAATATTAATAAATAATAACGCAAACACTCATAGCCCCGCACTAGAGAAACCATGCAACGTGGGTGTCGTGGATACAGTCATAGACAACCACAAATACACCCAAACGCACGAGAGAAATAAATGTAGGCCTACAAATATTTTTCCCTGCCCGAGAATCGACGCGGGACCTCTGCGTGGCACACCAGCATGGTAACCGTTTGGCCACTGCGGCAGTTGGAATATGACAAGATAGATCA
Organism: Hyposmocoma kahamanoa; assembly: GCF_003589595.1. NCBI lineage: Eukaryota > Metazoa > Arthropoda > Insecta > Lepidoptera > Cosmopterigidae > Hyposmocoma > Hyposmocoma kahamanoa. The sequence continues at coordinate 2,625,415 of NW_020653750.1, read as the reverse complement.
AAAGGTAGCATTGGTTAATGGAAAGCGGGTGAAATGTAACAAACCGGATTCCCTAATTTGCCACACGTTTAGACGTGGAATATTTTCTTCAAATTTGAATGGGACAACTACCGAGGCATCCCCTTTTCAACAAAAAAGAATCATTTAAATGATTTACAAATGTCGGAGTAATTGCGTAACTACATACAAAAAATACAGTTGAATTGTGTAAAGTGTGTGTGAAAAAAACCTTAACTTTTTAACCGATTTTAAAAAAAGGAGTATTTTTTAAAGTCGGTTAAAAAAGTTAAGTTAAGTTAAAAAGTTAAGGTTTTTAAATTTGTGCTTATCTGATTGACTTCTAATTTGCTTTATCAGTAAATAAAAAAATACTTTATGATCACCTAAAGGTAAATAAAAAGGTAAAACAATATAACAGTTAAAAAAATATATATTATAAATAATCTTATTATTGAAGCGTGTTCCGCAATTAAAAAAAATCAACTTGGATATGATCAACGTTAGAGCGAACGGATATCTCAGTATACTAGCTCACATATTCATTTCTTGTTAGATGAGGTTGTAGACAAACGCACTACTACACTTCTTTTTTTGTAAAATCTTTTTAACATTCATCCGACGTTACAAACGTCTTTTAAAAATATTTTTGTGTATAATAGTACCTACGTAACAATCGAATAATGCACCGTCTTATGTACCGTTTAATACTCTTCTACACTATTATCTACAATCTATACTACACATATAACATCGTTGGTCAGAAACCTCTCATCAATATTGACATTAATTGTATTCTATGTAACTACGTTATATTGACTCCTGACTACGTAGATATAAAGTGTATACAGAACAACAACACCACTACCGCCCACCACCGACCATTATCAGACTTACAAAATGGCTAAGCACAGTGCCAGATATAGCCAAGAATAAAGATCTCTAATATCTGAAGTAGTTCGTTATAGTGTTTTTGTTTTGTCTCTTGTCTTGTATTCATATCGAAATACGACATGAAAAGAATGCTGTTAATGAATTTTAGCTATAATGTTATATTATATTTATTTATTCAGGTAACAAACAGTCATATAATTATCTAAGAACACTGTATAAAAGTAGACCTATAGTACCCTACATTAACACATGTAATATAAATTGTGCAAATATATGACATATGCCAAATATTTACTTATATACTACCAAAATATTCACATTTTCACACACAGACCCAAAGGTAATAATATAATAAAAATATGCATTACAACCACCAGAATATCAGTTCAACTGCTTTTTTCTTAAATGTATGGAATTTACAAACATATCAACATCATAAAGACACTTACCGTAAAAACTACACGATCGCCAGAGAAACGTATTTCTTGCATAATTTGTTCGACAATTTGAAATATAGAAAGTCCTTTTTGAACGTGAGGAGATAGGAGGTACATTAAACGAGATTTTCTCTAAAAGTTCTGCGGAATCTATGTCATTGTGAACGAGCTTGTATAAAAATATACTATCGAGGACTATATATTATATTATTATTATTAGGACTATATATTATATTATATTATATTATTTATGGTCTTTTTACACAGTATTCGTAGTCAGTATAGCAAAAACCAGAGCGATACTCCAAGGACTCTAAAAATTTCTTTTGGATTCTTTCTATTCTATCTTGATGAACAACATACTAGGATTCCAGACAGCACTTCTAAACTCTAAAATACTACGACCATAAGCGTTGTATAATATTTTAAGTGTACCCTTAGTAAAAGGTTTTCCTAGGCGAAGGATCATAATAGTATGGTCCTGTGAGGTTATTTAAAAATAAACCCCTTTTCTCAGGACTGACATACTTCTAGGCTTAATAGGCACGCATATAGCAGAGAAGGATTATACCGCTATTACCTGTTTCTGTGTGAGGAAAATAGCGTCAGAGGACGGAAGCAGGTTGCAGCGGAAATTGCGCTCAATTGGAGTCGACGATGTCACGTGCCAGCAGATTACGAATAGCTTTCGGTGAATATCGATTTCGGTATCTAAAACTTAAGAGGCTATCCTCCTGTGAGCGCATTTAAAACAAATAATGATTTAAATTGTTTCGGATATTTACTAATAGTCATTTGTTTAAAATTTGAGTTATAGCCATAATAGGTACATTCTTTTAAGAGATAGGCGAGTCAGTATGCACGACTTAAGTAGTAAAATAACCAATTAAATCGTTAAAACATTTATTTCTACTACTATAGTCACTATCGAACTAACAATTATTATGTAAGTCTTATATTTGTCCAAAACAAGGAAGTTTTTTCGTTTTTCACAAACAAAAATTTTAGCGTGCATGAACATTTCACCCGCAATTATATTTTTTTACGTTAGGAAAGAGTATTACTACTAATTGTAAAACGTCCCACTTGCAGTATAAGTTTCTTATCAATTATATTAATGTAACTTAACTCTTATTGAACGAGATGAGACTTTCTACCTTTCTCCCTTACACCTGCGCATCACTAATTACTGTAACTCTCTCATAACTCGATCTCAATGGAGTTGAGCTGCCAAATAAATTTGCGTAATTGTAACAATACGAAATATAGTTGTTTCTTCATAGGAATTAAAAACATCTTGCCCATTAGGGTAGGTTGCCCTAGTAAGAGAGTTTTGTGTTGGACAGCTAGTCTTGTAGGAGACAGTGAAATGTTGACGTAGATTATTTTATTATATTTTGCTTCGATTAACCAATTTCTTAAGGCAAGCATTCTTCGCCACTATTCACTAATTAAATTCAACGGCCATCCGTCTAGATAAGGAATTGTGAATGTTGTTTACCAATTTTAGACAACATCACATATACAGTTGTTCTGATCCCAAAGTAAGTAACTAAAGAACTTGTGTTATCATCATCATCAACTCATTTATACGTCCTACCGCTGGGCACGGGTCTCCTTTCAGACGAGGGTTCAGGCCATAGTTCACCACCCTGGCCCAATGCGGGTTGGGAATTTCACACGTTTTCCAAGGGTTGTGAACCTTCTTCGTCGTATAGGTTTCAGCACGATGTTGTCCTTCACCGAAAAGCTCATGATAAATTTCAAATTAAATTTCGCACATAAATTCCGAGAAACTCAAAGGCGCGAGCCCGGATTCGCTACCACGACCCTCTGCTTGAGAGGCATTAGGTCAAACCATTATACTACCACGGCTTCTTGTGTAATGAAAATAGGAGACAACGACGGTGCTACAAACACGTAGATCCGAGAAAATATAATTTAGTTTTTATAATATCAAGTAACAAGACAAACAAGTCATGCGCCTGATACGTACGTCTTTCCATAACAGTTGCAGTTCCACTCAGAGCTTCAAATCGCAACGACCTGAGGGGCACTGCCACTGCGCCCTTAGACATAAGTTGACAATTCCCACGTGCCTGTAATTTCACCAGCACCCTTACCTTTCAAAACCGGAACACAATATTGCTTTGCGGCAGAAATAGGTAAGATGGCAGTACTACCCTGGACGAACAATTCACAACAAACGCTTCTGCTATTAAAGTAACTAATATAAAATAACTAAAACTAATTCGTTGTCTATATTGACTCGGCCGGGGATCATATCCGCGCTCTCACAAATGGCGACATCATGAAAAACGGAAAAAAATACCCTTAAATTATAAATTCAAAGTTACACATCGTGAAATTAACAATAAATAGGGAATATTGGTTTTTTTCAAACAAATCAATGTTTCAGCCGTGACCATGGTACCTGTATCTATTTATTTTGTTTGAAAAAAGAACAAAAAAATATATGCAATTTAGATCCGGAAACACTTGTTTCATATCCAATAACATTGCAATCGCTAAAACCTAACAACTCAAAGTTACACGTTCTCGTATTTTCGACTGAAAGGGCCAGACTTTATGCAAGTTTCAAGACAACAGAACATTTTCTATCGAACAGATGAATTCATCGTGTTAATAATAGAAGAGAAGGAGGTACTTTTAAACAGGGTCAACTTAGAACAAATGCGTTTGCGCAGTCAGTTTGAATGAAAATGAAGTAGGAATTATTTTCATATGGCAACACCGAGCCAAAAACTGAATGAGAGTCGTGTTTAAATTCAGCGTCGATAAGTAAACATTCTCAAAAATAGTTGTAAGGATATTACTGGAAGAATATGGATAATGATGAGTTGAACTTTGCTTATCGTATGGATTGTTTTATTGCTAAGCTTGCAATTATTGAATGTTTTACGGATGAAAAGTGTTTGTTATTTTGTAGAGTACCTAGAGTACCTAGTAATATTTTGGTAAGTAATATTAATATTTTGTAATATTTTGAACACGTTTAGAGGTTCTGATTAGCATCCTCTGCTAATATTAATATAAAAAGTAGTTTTGTTAATTTATTTACTTATTTTTATTCTGTTTTATTCCTGTGATTTTATAATTAATTACTTAAGTACAAGTTAATTTTTTATTTATTTTTTATATTGCAGTTAATATTTTAAACTTTAATTGAGTTTCGGTTCCGTACAACATTTTTGTTTGTAATAGTCCTGTGATTATATATTTAACGAAACAGATTGCAGAACTGTAGAAAAAAAATTGTTTTACGTTAAGATGTACTGATTAGCTTCCACTGTTAATATTTTAAGAAATGGTTTTGTTAACTCTTTTTTTTAGTTATTTTTATTCTGTTTTACATTCTTGTGGTTTTATAATTAATTTTTAAGACTTATTATTAACTTTTAATTTACTTTTTTAATTGTAGTTAATAACTGAAACTTTAATTGAGTTTCGGTTCCGTACAACATTTTTGTTTGTAATAGTCCTGTGATTATAGATAAAACTAAACTGATTGATGAACTACATATACAGTAAAAAAAAATTTTGATAACGGATTTTTTTTAATATTTTGCAATAAATATGTAATTTTCATTTAAATTGATGAATTCAAAGGAGCTCCAGGCGGGATCAAAGCTGCCGCAGGTGTGGGCAGTTTTGGACATTTAATGTCCTTCGCAAAAATGGGAATCCCGACAGCATTATAAATTTTTTGATCGTACTTATTATGAATGATTAAAGCCAAATGATAGATTTTACTACTGCAGCTAACAAAACAAATAAATGATGATTTAGGATTTTACAACCAGGTATTTAAATATTCAAAGGCCCCCTTCTCCTCTATATACCTTACGCTGATTGGCAAATTCTTTCACCACGATGAAAATTATTATAGTGTATGCCTTCGATGCCATTAAAAGGCAGGAGAAGTACAATTTTGTAATTAATATACAGTCCCTTGAATTCTCTGTCCATGTCATTCAATATTACAATTCTGCAAGAAACTTGTTACATAATCTCTTGGCCAACTTTGTTCACAGAATACCTCCGGGAACGAGTCCACTTTGCAAAGTATCCCTGTAACAAAGTAGGCTTGAGATGATTAACTGAAATGGAGTTCTTCGAAAGGTTGTCCAGAAAGTGCCGTTGTTTTCAGGACGAATCAAATTTCTCGGTTGATTGTTTTTGGAGTTAATTAGTGTAAAATATAAAGTTAGTTTGATGTGTGATTTTATTTATATTTAATTAAAAGATTTTGAAAATGTATGATTAATACTCAGTACCAAGTTTCGTTTTTCGTGTTAACTACTCGTAAGAACTCGTGTTTACTAAGAATTAACAAATGCCCGCGTCGCTGTCACTGTAGTTTTTTCATATAAAATCAACCACCACCACCACCAACACTGTCCATAATATTTCAGTGTCCTCAGTGCTTTAAATCGCAAAGATCTGGGGCACTGCCACCGCGCCCGTCACCCTGAGAGATAAGTTGACATGTCCCATGTGCCTGTAATTTCACCAGCACTCTTACCCTTCAAAACCGGAACACAGTAATGCTGACATTAGTGCTTGTCGTCAGAAATAGGTAAGGTGGCAGTACTTCCCTGGACGAACTCTTTCACAAGGAACTCTACTGTTACAGCTCGTCAGAGACACGCCACACTCTCTCGCATCTTAATAATAAGTGTAATATTAGGATCAAATAACGATAATTAGTGGTTAATAAACTGGATTTATTGTAACTAGAATCACAAATATTATCTATTTATTGCGTAAGTGTAGCATAGCGCACAGTACAGTCATACGCACGCTTCCTCTTTTAGTATCGATGGCGTACACAATACAATGCTTGCTATCATGGTGAAAGGATTGCCGATCGGCGTAAGGTACTCCTAGATTGTTGACCCAGGGTAAGGATGAGCATTACGATTCGATTTTTGAATATATGAAGATCGATAAAAAATCGTGCATCTCTAGGCCGGGGTACGCCAAACGTACAAGAAAGTAAGATGCAGGGAGGCCCCTTTCGTGCACCTCCGAACGAAAGGTGCGCAAGCACGCACACACATATATACATGAAACCAACGCGCTACTCCATATTTTACACTGCAAATCCATGGTGGGTTATGGAAAACGGAAAACCGTCATAATCTTATCAATATAGGTTCCGAACTTAGAATAGGTTATGGTAGTTTCAATAAAAATTGACGATTGTTGATACAACCTTAAACTTTTTAAATTGCTGTACATATCATAATACTTTATTCTGAAATAAATTATTATTATTATTTACAAAAGTTACTTTTATCACTTCTGTGATGTTATAACTTTTACTGGTAAATAAACATTAAATAAACGTAATGGTAAATTTAATAAATATAAATGAACTGACAAAATGTTTTAAAAATAGTTATGTCAGTATATCAGCGACGTAATGCCTCAGCTACAAAGCCTGAAGACTTTGTAGCTGAGGCACAGACGCATTTATTTGATATATTCTCATTTGCATTTTCTTTTTTTGTTTGCAGTGCATAACTAATTAAGAAATTTTGACGTTAATAATATTATCTGCCGGTAATAAAAATATCATTGTATGAGGTTATATAAAATTAGTTAAATATAGGTTAGGAAGTACCACTCGAGTAAAAACAATTCCCTAATATATAATGTACTTTGTTTTGCTCCAGAGTACCATAAAGTTATATAAAACATAGTTGTAATGTTTCAGCAGAAACAATATCACACACTCGACTATCTCGTATGCTCAGTGAAAAAAATATGCCATCAGGGGGTGATAGAGACGTTCTAGGCAATATGTCGTAAGTAAAAAAAGCTAGTGTATGTTGCATGTAGATATACTAGAGACAGTGATTACAAAGAGTGAAAAAATTAAGCACGTTATCTTTATTATATGTAACGACAAATGGTAAAAACGTTACCTACCACACCCATGACTGAGCAGTATTTGTTTTGTGGCATGACGAACAAGTCGTGGTAAGCAATACGCTGAGATATAATATAAGATACGATAATATAAGATTTAATGGTTGACCGAGATGTACTTACCATGACTACAAATTGAGGATTTCTCAAAAGAGTGCCAGGCAAGAATACTCTAACCGACGCGCACGTATAAAAGTACCGATGCGTTTTGATGAGGCGAAAAATATGTGTCAGGATCATAGCAAGTGGAAGGCTGTTGAAAAAAGCGTAAAATATATGTATGTATGTGTACATGTGATTGAAATACGTATTTGAAATAAAAAGACGTAATTTGTATTTAAATTACTGATGAGAATGACAGTGACAAAACGCAAAATATTTGTTTCAATAAAAATTTAATTAATACAGTGAATAGCGACATCTCTCGCCAGGACTGGTAGCTGTAAAGGTACTAACTGGGTGATAAATCTGTCATAGATTTCTCATAGATGGCGCTACGACTAAAAAGTCGTTGAAA
>NW_020653750.1:2595897-2617602 GCF_003589595.1 Hyposmocoma kahamanoa | reverse complement strand
AGACGTCGGTTCGAATCCGACCGGATCGAAGGATTTTTTTCTGAGTGTTCGATCTTTGTATTAATAATTATTATTTTTTGTATTAGAATGTTTACAATGGCATATTATTAGAAAATGGCATAATATTAGAAAAAATTTACAATGGCATATCCTTCTCTTTGCGTTATAAGTTATTAATGACTACATTTTCAGGCTTTGTAAATAAATAACGCACATACTCAACATAGCCCCACTCTAGGGAAACCCTGTGTCGCGGGTGCCATGTACACACACATTGACAACCACTTGTTACACAATTATTATTACTAATTTGTAGAAAATCACATTAGGATTACAATTTCATATGAGCACTATGGGGAAAGTAGCTCAACGGCAGGCAACTTTCATACCGGTTAAGGAGTGTGTTAAAAATTTGATTATGCAATAAACTTGATATTTATTGCGATCGAGGGTTACACAAGGAGGTGTAAAAAATATGCGGATAAACACCGCACATTTGAACACTTAAAAATATTTTATTTTTGATATACTCTACTCTCTCTACAAAAAGTTATGCGGGATCATAATTTATATTATTTAAATTCTACAATGAAATACTTTAAAAGCAAATGTCGTGACGTTGGGAACAAAGAAAAAGCACTAGTACTCTCACTACAATACCACTACAATACTATATTATATATATACTCTAGACAAGAGCACACGATGCTTTATAAATTAGAACTATACGTCACATGATGCGTTGAAATAGCGCGCGGCGACGGAATGCGTGCGCATCGGACAAGAGACTAGGGGTTGTATTCTAGAACTCTACTCAATGCTCAAGTCAGGATTTGAGTATGGCTTAAAGCACTCGAAATCATACTCAAGTCCCTGCCATTAGGGTCGTATTTCCAGTGCTTGTGTTTCCAGTGCAATCCTGACTTGAGCATTGAGTAGAGTTCTAGAATACGACCCTAGGAAACGTAGCGGGGAGAGGTGCTGCGATTCATAAAGGCGGTTTCCCAAAGCTCGTGATATCACGGGCCTCGCTGCGCCTCGTGTCGATTTTTACGGGCGAGCTCGCGCCACACACCCATATAAGTAAGCCCGCGCCGGCACGGGCGATACTCTTACCATTTGGCGCGTTGACGCGAGCTCGCACTGTGTAGCCCGTGCAACCATGTTACGTTGCGGTACCGCATTGTTCGTGTGGCACTAGGTGCGTTGAAATCATAGCGTTGTAATGACGTAATGCACCGGCAGCACTCGTGTGGCATCACTCTTACTCGGTATTATTGTTTTGTTTCTATGTCTAGACGACACGGGAAGTAAATTATAATAATCAAAGTTTTTTATTTCGTTCACAAAACTCAAAGCATTGGCAGTAATATGTTGAACATTACTTTCAGTTTGTGCAGCCAAGCACAGAACACACGCTCGAAATTGCATCCCGCCACCACGTGCCGTAGAGTTATGAGTTCGAAACCTGTATATTGTATTGGAGCTGTATTGGATCGAGGTTTTTGGCCTTTGGTTTTTTTTTCTAATAATGGATAGTATCGGAACAGAGTCGGAATAGTAAATTGCTGTTATAAATTAAAGAGAGCCAGCGTGGTGTTGGCTACTAAGCAACGCAATACCAAGGCTATGGTTACTTATTTCCCTTTCGCTTATGGTTTTCATTTCTAGGAGATTTATTGCTGTATTTTCATGAACATGTGCAGTGATTTGAAATCGCAATATTTATTTGTAATGAATATCATGATCATCTAGTTAGTTATTATTATTGATACAAAGACCAAACACAAAGAAAAATTTTTTCGATCTGACTGGATCCGAACCAGTGTATGTATGCCTAACCGGGGCTACCGCTCTCCCAATTGAGTTACAGACAAGTTGAGTTATCAGAAAACCCTAAGAATTTTCTATATACTTATTGTTTCGTGATTAAAATATATTTTGTACATTTGTACATGAGTTTGTGTTTTTTTTAAGTGAGACAGTATGAGAAACTATAATATTAGGCACCATTAAGTCTTACGTGTGAATTTCCCATGAAATAGAATATTAAAAAAGTTAGTGTAAGTTAGTAGCAGCAGAGCTCCTTGTGAAAGAGTTCGTCCAGGGTAGTACTGCTACCTTATCCATTTCTGCCGCGAAGCAGTAATGTCAGCATTTCTGTGTTCCACTTTTGAAGCCTAAGGGTGCTGGTGAAATTACAGGTACATGAGACTTGTCAACTTATATCTCAGGGTGATGGGCGCAGTGGCAGTGCCCCTTAGATATTTGCGATTTAAACTGCAACTGTTATTGTCATGCGTGTAGCTTACTTACCATCTGACGCACGTCTTTTCGTCCCGTCACTTGATATTATAAAAGAAAAACCATCCTCAAAAGTTAGCTCCGCTTTCGCTATGTTCGCATAATAAAAAACGCATAATGGAAGTCCTCATCAAAACGAATCATACGAGCCCAAACACAAGATAGCTGCTGTACATTGTTGGGGAGTTCCTCGCGTTTGTCTGCCATTTCCGACATTAAATCACCTCTAGGTCATCATAACATTTTACTTTCATTGTAATTTTCGTCTATGTCCTAAGATTTATTGACAAATTATTGAAAAACAATATTTATTGAAAGTAGGTGAAATTCAATAAATTGGATTCATCCCCTAATTTGCCACCCTAAAAAGCGGAATATCTTTGAATGAAACTACTATTGAGGTACTCTCTTTTAAACAAAAAAGAATCATCAAAACCAGTTCACTAATATCGGTGTAATCGTCTACCATACACAAAAAAAGTTTTTGAAAGTTAGTTAAGAAATATAAGACTTATTTATGTACCCTTTTTGTACACAGAGAAATGCAGACTGATGTAAAATATCACAACGAATTGTTGTATACCCAAATAAATCCTTACGGTTTAGAATTTGAATACGGTACGTAAAGAAATTGTTTACGAAAAGATCCAACCTAACGGAATAGTACAGCGTGTAATTGGCTCCGTGTTCATGTTAGGCCCGTCTAGACACTTTGTTATCCCTCGAAAATTGGACGTAGAATTGATAAAGTAATTTATTGTGCCCAACTTGTAAATTGAATATTTATTACTTTGTGCCAAGTTTCGTTTTCCATTGAACTTGATTTGGTTCTAATATTGATTGTAATGAATATATGTATGATGTTTTACTACTATGATATTTATATGTTTTTGTGAAATTATTTAAAATTTTTTTTATAATATCCAGTGACGGGACGAACTAGTCGCGCGCGTGATTGTAAGCTACACGCCTGTCCATAACAGTTGCAGTGCCACTCAGAGCTTTAAATTGTAAAGATTTGAAGGATACTGCCACTGCACCCGTCACGTTAAGTTGACAAGTCTCATGTGCCTGTAATTTCACCAGCACCCTTACCCTTCAAAACCGCAACACAGTAATGCTGACAATTCTACTTGGCGACAGAAATAACTAAGGTGGCAATACTTCCCTGGACGAACTCTTTCACGAGGAGCGCTACTGCTACTAGTTTGGTATCATTGTTAATACAAAGTTATTTTTTGCCGTAGCGCTATCTGTCAGAAATCTATGAAAGTTTTTCGAATCCAGTCAGATCGAAGGAATTTTTCTTTTGTTCGATCTTCGATTTGATTTGTTAGATGCAATTATATTATGAAATCGAAAAAACTATACCATTATACTGAATAAAATGTGTTGCAGTTAAACACATTCTTAAAAACATGACCCTTGCGATAATAATGAATCTTACAAGGTTAAAGTATAGTAGTGCCTAAGCACATAATAAATTTAGGCCAAGGATGACCTGAATAATATTATTATCTAGCTCCGTACGGCATAATATCCAAACAAAGCCTGTCTGGCAATTCAAAGTATGACTAGAACGGACTGTATAGTGCCCACAAATTTATAATAGATTAAAAATAAGTTTGGAGGTCAAATGAAATTGCATTATTAGCTATATTTGTGTTTCGGATGATAATTTACTTTTTGTCTTTTACTTTGGGGACTCTAACCAGAGATAGAGCCTTCAAATTAGACGCCTGTAGAAGCGCTGCAGTGGAATACCTATGGCGTGTCAGCTGCGCTTCTAAGTACCTATTGTATAAAAATTAGTAGTGGCGCCACAGACGCACCACAACAAGCGTCTAACTTCAACGCGCTCTTAATGCTTAAAATAATTTTCATGCAAAAAAGTCATGGCACCAGTAAATATTGCACCAATTTTTGTTTTCGAAATGACAGAAAGTCTAAACCTACGAACTCGATATGATAGAAAGTCGTCCACTATAGTAATTCTTGCGATATTATTTAATAAAAAATAAATAAAAAACAAAATTATAAAAGTAAAATATTTTGCACAATTTAATTACATGACCATATAATATATAAAATTAGAAGAATGTACTAATATAGAAAGCAATTAATGTATCTTTGAATATAAATTACTTTATACGTATATTATGTGGCAATGTAAATTATTAAGTAATGGAAGTTTAATGAATGTAAGTGTACTAGGTAAATATTTTTTTGTTACTCTACTAATAAATCATTTTATTGATTTTTAAATTGTATTGTGGCGGCATGTACCCATGACGTCAATTTCTAAGTGTATTACATTTGTGAATGTTCAGTGTATACCTCTACCTAACGGTGACGGTAACTACCTAACGGTAAGTAGAAACATTGTGATGAAACCTGCATGTCGAAGAAGGTTCTCTCTCTCTCTAGTCGTTCCTCATAAAGATAAAGATAAATTTATAACTTAATATAATACAAGTAAAACAAATTGAAACGAAGCTATGATAATATTAAAATAAACAGTAAAAAGGGTACCTAATTATATTATTTATACAATCTTCATAAAGCTATACATTAAATGTTAGAACTCTAATAGTGTATTTGCGACGCCTAAACTAAGTAAATGAGCACCTGTATTTTAGGCATTTTGTTCATGTCTGAGGATCGCGGTCAGCTTCGTGCCCACTGCTGATGTCCCTAATCCGTATTGGGTCAGCGTCGCGGACTAGTCTAAGGGGGTCTCCCTTCGTATCGAAGTGGAATCGAATTAAGCCTGTGAGAACTTTATGTTCTTGTAATAAGAGCGAAAAAGATATTTTCGTATGAAGTGTCTCGTACGCTGCGGCAAAATCTGCTTCCTCCAAATTTCCAGTCACGTCCTTATACAGCTGATGACGACTGATCGGCGTCTCCGAGACCCGAGCAGTCGCGTTAGCGCCAATAGTCAATACCTATTATTGTCAATGTCAATACACACGATCTGAGACGATTCGCGGCGCCGACACCCGAACGACCCCGTCGTTACCAGAACGACTGCGTCAACATTTGAAAAGCCGCGACGACTCTCAAACGACGGCGTCGACGGCGAAATGGTTTAATGTGACAAGTGTGGTAAAACACGATCGCCTCGTGTCGATTCCGTGACGTTAATGGTATGACTACCTTAACCTAGTCTTTAGAGGAGACTTGTGCCTAGCAGTAGATCGTTCTGTGAGTTGATGATGATTCCTAAACGTATTAATCTCTTTGGAAAAGAACAAAATGAAAACATGTTGTCAACTTACGAAGTACAGCGTTGAATAGTTGTTTAGAATCGAATCGTCATGTGTTTTCATCGAATGTTTAAGAATTTATATATGAATATTATAAAATAGAACGAGCCAGACATTTTTGTTCAGGACCGATTCAACATTCGTCATTTATTTTAGTCGTTTTCGGAGCATTTATTGAAATTGCGTTAACGTCTTTGTACACAGCTTAAAATTTTCTAGGTTAGATGTTTGTTATTTTATTAGCGAAGTTATCGTATGGTTTTATAGGAAATGGACTGATAATTTTTATAGACATTAAAAAAGAGATATATAATCATAATAAAATATTAGCGAACCTTTATAGAGCGCTTGTGTACTATTGGATAAAGATAAGTCGACCGCATTGAGCAAGTTCTTGAAAGAGGACAGGTCAAAGGTGTCTTAAATCTCTGGGTGTGTCACGATATACGTTTGTGGTATTGAATCAAATAATCCTTTTTATAGGTTTTATATACGACTGATATAATATGATCCGTATAGAATGTCGTGAATGAACTGACGAATTACTGTATATTCAAAAACGTAAACAGGGGTGAGAAATTCTTGGCAGTATTCTTGGATTTGGCACAGATTTTCGACTCAGTGTCTCTATCCGACTTTACTGAAAATTAAGGAATTGTTCAGATTTGGTGTTGGAAGTACGGTACTAAAACTTTTTGTTCCCTATTTCAGCAACAAAACGCAATGTGTTACTTTACCGATTGAAAATGTTATTTATGACAACCTATCTGTCTCGCGCGGGGAATATTCCTAGACCTGTCTTGTTTCTTGATAAATAGTAATTGGACTATGTGAATTCGAATTATTTAACGGCTGAATTACGCAGATCCTCTAATTTTGAACCATCCCTGAACGATCGCATGATAATTTCCAACTCTGAATGAAGATAAAACTACTTTGTAGATTTTATTTTCACAACTCGGGGTTGGGTAACTTGCAATTTTGAATTGTTGTATATAGTATTCTCTGTCGCATGACGTTTTTCTAATTGCCCTAAGTTAGAAAGTTTTAAAATTATTAATACCCTTGTAATTTAAATGGATGGTTGATATTTACTTTCGTATCATGTATACTAACATATATTATTTGATTTTTAATTCGGTTTTAATCATGTATAAGACATATTTTAGTTACCTCGATGTTTTGGACGTATTGCAACGTAATATATATATTTTTTAAATCTTGAGTATTTGGATGATTCTGGTACCATCAAAGTATCTACGTAACGTTTTATTATAGTATAACTACATGGCGCCATACTCGCGAATATAATCTATTAAAACACCGACCTCAAAACTTCGTGGAATTACATCTATTTACCAAGTTTTATTGAAAACGGTTATCGGAATGTGCGCGAAACCGGATTCATACCCTACTTTCCCACCCTGAAAATGGAATGTTTTCTCCAAATTTAAATGGGACCTACTGAGGCACCCACTTTCTAACAAAAAAAGTATCATCGAAATCGGTTCACAAATTATTTTAATATTTTTTTAATTAGTACGGAGTTATCGCAAACTTCCTTCTTTTTTTAAATCGGTTAAAAATTAGTAAGAACCCAACAATGGAAACCTAATACTTCCTTAAAGACTGTCGTTTCGATTTTCCATTACAGAGCTATAAAAACTATTCGCTCTGCACGCGGTGCTCGCTTTACATTCTGTGCGTTTACGTTAAATTACATTTCCAATAGCTGTAAAGTCTTCTATTTTAATAGCAAAAATGAACCGTTCTCCGTCCGTCCTTTCCATCCGAATCGTCCTTTTCATAGATAGTTTTCATTTGAAGGTATTTTTATAGATAGGAAATGAAACTATTTTTCCGGATTTAAATCGCGTATATTTGTTTTTTTTAACAAACGGACGTGTCGGGCCCTTTACAGGTCCCATGGTCACGGTTGACTGGGTATTTTCATGTTTAAAATAATTATAAATAAAATATTTCCAAATTGAAACATGAACAAGTTGAACATACCTTTATACAAATATATAGTTAATGCACTTGTAGTACTAATCTAGTAACACGTCACTGGAGTCCAGGCTTGACAATTCCAAATGCAGTGTTTTTCCAGCTCGAATACTAGTCAAAATGCTACTGTGACACTCGTAAGCTTTTGAAAGAAATAAATTAATCCATTTATTTATTATATGGACAAAAAAACAGGTAACGATCAAATTACATTAACAAGAGTTAAATTTAAGTTCTGTACTAAATTGTAACGCTACCTATGTTGACACATCATTATAAAGTAACAAGAAAGATCTATTGTTCACAATTTGCTAATAATTTACTTACTTAATTATTATACCCACTTATTTACTAAATACAAAAACGGATTTGGGTGAATACTTATGTTAAGTATTAGAGCGCGTTCCCATTATGTCATGACGACAGAAAGTCTTTTTTTTTATAATATCAAGTAAGCTACACGCCTGTCCATAGAAGTTGCAGTGCCACTCAGAGCTTCAAATCGCAAAGATCTGAGGGGCACTGCCACTGCGCCCGTCACCCTGAGACATAAGTTGACAAGTCCCATGTGCCTGTAATTTCATCAAAAAGTCGTGCAGTTTAAAGTGTTGTGGCTTGTATAATTAAATGAATTTGTTCACATGAGTACAACACGATTCACTGTCGTTCACGACTTTTTTGACATTACCACGACTGACTGTCGTGACAATGTGAAGAGCTAGAACAACAGTCGTCGCACGATAAATAAAGCGTCACGTTAAAAATATAACGACAGGTAAGCGCAGCTTCAAACGATTCCGTCGTGCAAACGACAAGGCGGCTGCCGTGAACCTAAAAATATTGTCACGATCTATCTGGGAACAGCTAAACACGACAGTCGTTCAACGACAAAATAAACGTTCACGACACAGTCACGATAGATAGTTGTGATATGGGGACAGGCAAAACGTGGCAGTCGTCTAACTATAAATAAAACTTTACAACATAATGTGAATGCGCCGTTAGACGAGTTATACTACTCCTTTAAATATTCTGGATCTTTTCGTACGCTGGCACTAGTCACAAGTCTATTTGTCAAAAATCAATAGAGGAGCATGAGAACAAAAACCGATAAATTTCGATTGTAATTTCCTCTAGTGTCAATGTATGAATTTGTCTTATAGTATTCAGATTATTTAGTGGTTGCTGTTCAGATGGGTTAAATTATTCATAGAAACGTAAAAAAATTACCGTTTGGCATTAAAAAAGAGCAACAAGTAAAAAATTATGTGACTTATTCGTTTTTCCTGCGACGCTCTTCAATTGAAAGTTTAAACGAATTTTTGTTTGATTGACTGTATTATTTACTTGCAACAAATAATAAACTAACCTAACCTAACCTAATATATATAGATAGATAGTAAATAACACAAGCAAGCAAACAAAAATTCGTTTAAACATAAACATATATATTTATTGCATAGATTTTCAATCTAGTTCTAATCTTGTTATTAACGTATAGTTCACTCTTAATAGATAAGAAACAAAGGGTTTCCATGACCTGTATTTAATAATACTACCAATTGTCTTGTTATACATGTAAATGCTGATTACCTTTTGGAAACTGGTCCCCTATCTAACAAGATAAGGCTACATAATAAGGCTTACGTACCTTTATTTCGCCAGGGACCCCTTGACAGATACTGCGTTGCTCGCTACATCTGTGCATTTAACAGTATATGGGCTAAAAAACAAAATGTCCGAGTGGTTATAGAATGTAATTATTTGAATAATCAAAACTGACATTGTACGTTATTTTGACGTAAGTTTTCATATTTACAAAACGTACTTTGTCTAAGTTTAAATAAGAAATAACGAAGTAAAATCAAAGTTTAATTTAATTTCTCGCTTAAATTTACCCAAAGTTCGTTTTTAAATACCTAAAACTAGCATTAACTGGGTGAGAACTAGATTTAAAATCCATGTAATAGATATAATAAAGTTACTGTGGTGCAAGTAAATAACACAGATAATAAAATAATCTATTATTAAAACATAGGTCAAAGTATTTATTAAAAGCACTTAATTTGGGTTTTTATGTCCGAAAAGTTGAAAATTATTTCGCTATAAAAATTCGTTTAAACACAACTTAGAATCGACATTCGACAAATAGGTAGACTTATGAAGAAAAAAGCCATAAACGCAATAAAATGTTGAGCCAGTACGCGACCGCCTAAAAACAATTTAATTTATTTCTTTCAATTGCTTACAAATATCACAGTAGCACAGTAGTAAAAATTGACTATACATAGTATGGAAAACCACTGTGTTTGGGATTGCCAAGCCTGCACGCCACGGATGAGATTTTACAACAGTAAGTAAATGTAAAACGTGTAGTTCGTCTTGTAAATATGAAAATATTGCTTAGTTCGCCATTTTTGCTTAGTTGAAAAGCATGCCAAGTGGCTTATAGGTGACTTGGAATTAGTAGAGGCACAGCTGCAGATCAGTAAAATTGCCTAGTCATCGGTATTCTATAGGTTATATCACGGAGAGTGTACGAGGGAACTGCTCGATTTAATTCCGCCTTCTCTTTTCTATTATTGATAAACTAGACATACGCTAGGTTTCCACGCCTATGTTGTGAATATTCTATATTTATATAACGAACGGCTATGGACTGGAATGCCCTACCTGCAGACTTGTTCCCTGAACGATATAACTTGAGCCTTTTCAAGGCAATAGTGAATAGGCATTATTTAGGTATGCATGCTTCGCCGTCGACCTCATCATCACATTCCAACATGTGAGATGGAGGTCAAATGCGCATTTATTGTTTGATAAAAAAAGTTCACTTCGTTTTATGAATTTCGGCCGTAGAATGCTTCATTAAAAAAAGGCAATATTTAACAGATCGTATAATTACAATGTTTTGTATAATCTGAGTTACTTTTAATTGTTTCTATAAAATCATTGAACCAACAGTAATAAAAGGGTAGATAAATACAAATCCGCTTTACTTGTAGTGCATAAAATAATTTTTTTTAAAGAATCTTTATAAATATAATTTTACACAATGTAGTCTAAAATGATAATAATAATATATCTTTATTTATCTCCACAATACAAGACAAAGTAACATTACAGGAGAGATACATATTATTACATACGCTTAAAGTAACGTATTGTAGGAGACTGGAGCTCAAACTAAGCAGAGCTTGTAATATAGGTGTTCAGGCACCCAACCCCTAGGATTTCATGTAGTGGTATTGACTGTAAGAGTACTGAGGAAATATTAATTTTATTTTGTACCTAAATAATAACTAACTGAAATTATGTGTGTGCGAGTGTGTGCGCGTGCGCGCGCGCGTGTGTGTGTGTGTGTGTGTGCATGCATGTATGCATACGACTACATTTCTGTATGTTAATACACTATTGCAAGTTTATAAATCTCTTCGATTATTCAAACATCTTTACATTTTGTCGGCTCATTAAGCAGAGTCACTACTCACAATTGAGGAATTCTCAAGCCTCCACGATCCATTAACCACCGTGAATTTGATGACTTTTGTTTTATCCCTTGTAAAAATGAAGAATTTCATTATTTATTAGGTTCATTTACGGGCTTCACCTAGCAAGCATTCACCGCTGGAGACACCGTAGCATGTGGGACGGGTATCTTTTCGATATATGTTTACTACAGAAATAACAAACATTAAAACTTAAAATTATGTTTATATCAATAAGAAAAAGCCCTTCAGGTGTTTTATCTTTTGGACCGAACCAAAGAATAATTCTCTCGATCTATCTGGTTATACAAGTGCTGGCAACGCCATGGCAACAAGAATTTTTCTTTGTGTTCAACCTTTATCAATAATAATAATAAGCTAGTGGAGTGTTTTCACAAAAAAAAAATCATTGTAGTTAAAACGTTATGATATTCAATATATAAACATGAAGGTTTGTTCAAGCTATTAAAGGTCATGAATATCGATTTGTTTGTTGCAATTATATCTAAAACGAAGTGTGTATCAAGTAATGTAATAGTTTGCTGGAAACATTTAAATCGCAAGTGTAAAATAAGTTGAAATGTTTACTAAAATCCTAATTGAAATTATAAAATCTATTTATAGTGTAAAATGAAATATTTGATTAAGTGATATACATTTTATTTCGTAATTTTCATGAAAAGGTTTCATCATACATAATAATAATGTATAAATAAGTTAATTATTTCTAAGAATGTTTATTTTTATAAATTTACAACGCAAGGGTCGCCTTAAATTGGCCCAGGGACGCGTCGTTGCTGCGCTATATTATTAGAAAGATCAACATACTCCTTATTTTTTTACAAAATAATGTTTTATTTCTTTAAACAAAATTGAAGAAAATGCTGCAACGGCGCTGCACGCATTTTACAATATGTCATATAATATACAACATATCCTCTACAGTATAATGTGAACATTTCTTTTGATGCAATATATAACAAAAGAGTAAAGATGCGCGTCGCGTTCACATCCTGTCGTTGTCAGCTTGTGCCGCCACGGAGCATACGATGTAAAACTTAGCTTCTCAACTATAAAGTATATTTCTTTAGCACAACATGAGAACAGCAGCTGAGCGATGTCGGGTTGCGTAGTGCGAACTTTAGAGGCAACATTGCAAATACAGAAGTTCGTTTCTACTAGACAAAGTGAACATTTCTTTGAATGCCAAATAACACTGCTACTGCCAAACTATTTTACTTTAATTACTTCCATAGTACGTGTGGCGCACTACAAGTTTCCGGAATGAATAAGAAAAAATACTATAAATGGTCAGAAATGAATTTATTGTTTCTCAAAATATTCTCCGTTAACGCAATGCACTTTTTCATACGAATGAACCAATTTTGAAAACATTTATGCCACTCCTCCGTGACAATCTCTGAAACATATTTTTCATACTCTTCGACAGCCTCTCCAGGTGATGAAAATCGTTGACCGCGTAACAGGTTCTTAATTTTTGGAAATAAATAAAAGTCACAAGGTACCAGGTCGGGACTGTACGTGAGATAGCTCATAAGATCAACGTTGTTAACCTTCAAAAATTCATTTGTCTGTCCGCCGTGTGAGAACTGGCATTATCGTGGTGCAAAATGATACGGTGATTACGGTTGTTTTTACGGAGTTTGTTAATAACTTCCGGCAAACAAATGGTCGTGTACCAATCACTATTCACGATGCAACGATTCTCCAAAGTAACAGTAGCCACGTGTCCAGTTTTATTTAAAAAAGATGCATTCATCCGCCTAGAGGCACTTTGCACGCGCGCCACGTTGGTTGGTTTCGGTTCATCTCGAAAGACCCATTCGCTCGATTGCTGCTTTGTTTTGAGATCGTAACTATAAATCCATAATTCGTCACCTATTACTATATCTCACACCAAATTTGACGCCCCTTCGTTGAATCTGGTAAGCATGGCATTGCGCCAAGAGACGTGATCCGTTTTTTGAGCCTCAGTCAAATTGTATAGGATCCACCGAGAACACAGCTTTTTCACACCCAACTGTTTGTGTAGTGTTGATTGTATTTGACTCATGTCTATGCCTAAAGATGCCCGAATCTCATGGTATGTCTGTAGGCCTGTCTATTTTGATCTTACTTTACTTACTTACTTTCTTGTCTGTTTTCTTCTTCTTTGTGTTGCAAAAACAAACGATTCGTTCTGTGTATCGTTTAGGCTCTCGGATTTCTTTCAGGGAAAAGTTTAAGGAGACTGATATCAAGACTGAGGCGTCACAGTACATTTACTCAAATATTTTGTATGCCCTTAAAAATATACATAATTTCGTTAAGAAAGAAGAATCCATAATATTAACCTTAGAACTAAGTCCAAACTCATGGTACCACGTTTTCGTTTAACTGAGATAAAAGATTCTTTTATGGGAATCTGTATACGGTTTTAAAGTAAGATTCCGGATTTCCTAAGTTTAAAACTTACATTAAAAGTATTTTAATTGAAAAGTCATATTACAAAATTGTAGACTACGTGTTAGATAAAAATGTATGGAAAGACGACGTGAGTCTAGATTCCACACAAATATGGTTCAAAATGTATTCTAGAGCATTTAAGTTCGTGACTGTGTGACCTTACCCAAGGAGCACACTTTATAAGCCTTAAAACTGTTATATCTATAAGCAGTCTTAATATGGTATAGTTTTAGATAATAGTTCTCTATAAATGGTTTTAGAAAAAAAAAGTTGTTCTTATAGACTTATTTCACTCAAGTCAAAATTTTAACACCTTCTTAATACCAAACAACTTTATTAAGTGTAATCTCTCTTAAGATTTACTCTTATAGTCCTTATTTTAAGTTCATCTGTAGAACAACTGATTATTTTTAGTAAAATTGCTCTATACACATCCAGTAAAGTCTATTAATACTCTAAAAACTAGTGTTCTTAAGTTTATTCTAGATATATTTAATTTATAGACATTCTGTAGTGTTTGTACTTATTGACAAACACGTTATAGCGCGTCTTCAGTAGATTTTATTTAAAACAATACTACAATTAGGGTTTTTACTTTATTGGAGTTAAGTAAATTGATTATTTGTTGTGCATTTGGTGACACTGTGTTAACGTTAGAAATAATCAATGAGTTTCGACCTATATTTAATATATAAAGTTGACGAGTGGTAAGTTGTGGTGTCGAAGTACCAACTGTTCGGCTTTGTTTATCAATAGCTGATTTCGTTTTGCTTCATACCGGGGACCGGCCTAAGCGGGAGAAGGAATCGCGAACTCAACACGCACCGACTGGTAATTTTACAATTCAGAACAAAGTGCTCTAATAATAAATCTATTTAAGCTGCTTGTTAATAATACGAGAGATGTGCGATGTTGAAAAACCATCCATCACAGTGTTTCTAACAGTAACGATCAAACTAACGATGCATCAGCAATTGTTGATAGATTAAACAAAATGATAAAAGGTTAGAATCCCTACATTTTCCTCACATAGCGCCAATCCTCATAAAATCCCCAATCTAGTTGAAACTCCCCACAATTTGGGGAATTCCCTACAAATTGGCAACGCTGGGTACAATAGTCGTAATTTGCGCTCGGGCCGGTCATGGCCGGCATTTGTTTGTTGACAAATAAATAAACATTGTGAAGTAAATCCGTGTTGTGAAATGATAAAAACAATTGAAATGAGCGCGTAAACTACTGTACTTCAGATTCAGATTTCAGATTCAGATTCATTTATTTCTCAAATATAACATTACAGTATAAATTGCACTACATGTCAAAGTATAAGAAATTATATTGAGATCGTCAGACAAAAAGGAAAATTATAAGAAAAGCACACAATAATTAGAAAATTAACAATACATTATATAATATTGGTGTCATTAAATTATATATCAAATATCATTCTCCATCAAGGATCGTCATAAGTTGATAACAATTATACAAGAGTATGTTAATGCGGTAAAAATTAAATTCAATGTTGTGTATGTGTATTGTGCCGTCTATCAATAGAATACAGAGAAAACATTATGTGAAACGTGGTTGGCGTGAAGAAATAACCTCAATTTTGTAATGAAAATTTTATTTCTTCCAACATAAGTTAGGTATGTCATTAAAATATTCCTTATATTTATATGATAGGAAATTTATCCACCTTTCTAGTCATATTATAACACATTCCATATAATTATACAGAACAACGTTTTTTGCGACAAATTGGATTTTTTCAATTGTTTTTTTTGACCTAGTGTTTTGAAAAGTTTTTTATTGCATAATACTTAATATTTGCTATAACTTTATAAAGGTTTTGTAATGCTGTCAAAAGAAAAAATCGCTTAGAAACATCGCGTTTTGTAGACAATTATAAGAACTTCATAGGAGGAATATTCTTCTACAAGTTCAACTGCACTAAAGCAAGTAAAAATAATCTTTTCGTATTCTAAAGTTTTCCTATAGATAAAGCTATAGACAAAATGCTCCCAACTGTGTTTTGAAAAAAGCTTTAAATTCTTATCGCCATTTTTATTTTTTAAAAATGACTATGAAAAATTTCTTTTCTTTTTAAAAAGTAAATCTAAGTTCAAATTAGCTTGAAGAAGCCTAGAACTTCTTGGAAATGGTTTGTTCTGTGAGTTATTTTGTAAATTTAAGATTTCTATAAATATTTAAAACCGAAAATCGATAACTGTATTTTTATTAAGTTTATATTTTATACATTAATATTTAAAATTTAGCGAGCGCTTTATTTTTATGGCAGGTTTTACATCACTTTTCACAATGTATTTAAAGTCGCACGTCAATTTGCGCTTTCTAACCGATTAAACATTACGCGAAAAAGTCAGAAATATTATATCTAATTCCGCTATGTTGCAATTTTGACAGTTTATATTTTGTACGCCATTAAACTTGAAATCTATTTGTATTAAGAGAATTGCGTCTTAAGTTTATAACGCTTTAGTATTTTGGTTTTAAAATAGCATTACTAAGAAAACTATCATAGACTATAAATTATACTAACTACAACTTAATAAAAAGACTAAACAAAAACTGTCTGACTAAATAAAAACAAATGGTCTTGTAGCATTCTAGAAGGGTTACTTGAGAAAAAAGATAATAGTCACTCTTAACACTACCTACAGATAGTTTCTCAAAGCACTCTTGTGATCTACTAATAAAGTTGTGCCCACTTTTACTTTAAATTATCCAGAAACCTTCTTCGAGATATCTTGAGGGAATTTGAACTCTTAAAATATTCAATCGAATTAAATTCTATTAGATATCTTATAGTACATATTTAGATATGCGTGTGCTGCTTGGGTACATAGTCATCCCATCTTTTTATCCTCCGTTTCCAGGCTACTCATATTTAAATTTTAATTTTGAATTGTTCCATAGTTCTTTTGCCTGGCATTTTGATTGTTCCACCGTCACTTCCTGCCCGATCGCGGCAGCGGACACATCTTCTCTTTAATTTTTTGAACCGTTTACGAGTTACCAAAAATCTCTTGTGCGATAAACATTTTAAAGATCACAAATATTAATAAAACGCGAATATTTATAAAACTGGATTTACTACCACTATTTCTTTACCCTTTTGAATTTTGAACTTTAAACTTACTAAGCAAGAGTACGGAGGCGCGCAAACTGCGGAGGCCGCTACACTCTCCCTACAACATTCCATCTAACAGAACTCCAGCAGCGCGTAACATGCTTTTCAAGTTTATTTGAAAAGAATAGCAATCTCTAGAGTTTCTCGCTTGTTCTTCTCAGGAAGTTCAGCAAACGAGCAGTAGTTTAAAAAATGATGTTTTCGAGTGTAAAATTTTACCTATGGAATAAATGATTATTTGACTTAACTTGACTTGACTTGACAAAAGACTAAAAGAGTAGAGCAGCGCAGAGCTGCGCATCTTATAATCGGCAGCTTATCCCGTCACGGACCGTACAATGTGTATAAAGCGCGTAGCCACGCAAAGCGTTCGATTATTTTACATTAAAACAATAATAGTATTTTTTTTATAAAAAGAACCGACCTCAAAAGTTCGTGGAATTATATATATTTGCCGAGTTTTATTGAAATCGGTTACCGGAAAATGCGCGAAACCGGATTCATCCCCTAGTTTCCCAACCTTAGAGACGGAATATTTTTATTTTATTATTATTATTTTAAACATTACCATGTTCTACTATTTGAAAATTACAGACACGAGTAGCTTACAGAAAATAATATTACCCGTGAATGTAACCGTATATAAATTTAAAACAAATGTTGAAATTGAATAATTACTATGAAGTACGTAATAGATACACTTATAATGGAAATTGGTAGCTTAAGATCTATTGGAATGACATTCGCTTTACATTAATGCTAGCAGTGACCTCTTAAATGCTGGGACACTGCAGTTAAAGATATCACAATTAGTACATATTTCATTATAATACCCACACATCCTATATAGAGGATTATTTTGTGATACATTGTTTTTTGAAATGGGTATACTGAATAGTCGTTGATTACGCACAGACCGAGTCGGCACCCTGAACAGTAGCATCCTTAGCAAGCCATCGTCAGAAAAACCATTGGCAGTTTTGTGCAGTGCACGTAAATCATTCATCCACCTACGTTTTTCTAATGAAACCATATGAAAGTAATTCAAACGATCACTGTATTCGCGCATTGCTTTACGTATACCACACTTCGCAGTCAAAGCTCGCAGGAATCTGCGCTGTATAGCCTCTGTCTATGTGGATTTTGTATACCGGAGACCATACTGATGAGCAATATTCAAGGATACCTCTAATGAGGGCCCCATACAAGATGATCCACGAATTTATGTTTTTAAATGGTTTGGCGTGTCGGAGTAGAAAGAACAGCATTTTGTTTGCTTTCCCGCAGACATGATCGTAGTGTGGGCGAAATGACAAGGAAGAGTCAAAAAATACCCCTAAGTCACGAATACATTCGACACGGCTAAGAGCAGATCCATGTATGTTATAGTTAAAGCGCAAACGGTGCCTATTTTTCGTGAAGGATATCACCTGACACTTGCCCACATTGAGTGATATATGATTGACAATACACCAACTGACAATGATTTCCAAATTTTTTTGTAGAGCCAAGCAATCCTCTATTTCCACAACTCGATTATAAATCTTAATGTCATCGGCGAATGCAAGACATTCACACTGGATGGTACAGAGGAGGTCATTGATAAAAATCAGGAACAAAAGCGGCCCCAGGTTTGAACCTTGAGGCACCCCTGAACTCGAGATAAATGGGAAAGATTCATAACCACTTACCACCACCAGCTGAGAACGACTAAGGAGATACGAAGCAAGCCAACGCAACAAACTTCCGTGAATACCCATGTGACTAGCCTTTGCCAGAAGTATGGAGTAATTCACACGATCGAATGCCTTGGCAAAATCAGTGTATACAGCATCAACCTGCTTCCTGCTATCAAAAGAGGTACACAAAAAATTGGTATAGGTTAATAAATTGGAATTGGTTGATCTACCTCCAACAAAACCGTGCTGTTTCAGACTGAGGTTAGGGCCGACATGATTGTACAGATGCTGATATAGAAGCGACTCAAAGAACTTTGCAAACCAACTTAATATGCTAATTGGACGGTAGTTACAGACGTTGCTCTTATCACCAGATTTGAATATTGGCGTAATATTAGCTATTTTCCACAAAGACGGAAACACTCCTTCACTCAGTGATTTATTATAATATTAAAGTCAATGGTTCAACTAATGCTAAGGCAGTCATACGTATAAATATTGGTGGAATACAATCCGGCACCCTTAGATAAGTCAACGTTCTTTAGTAATACTAACACGGGGTCCCTTCGTATCTGTAATTTACTCAGGGAGTAATTATGACAGGAAAAATCTGGGGTGTATGCTACATTTGTATTTTTAGGTAGACAGACGAGAAGAATTCAGCGAAGAGATTCACTATATCACCACCCGTGGTAGCTACACGGTCGTGAAGATACATACGATTCGGCATAACATTAGTAACTCGCCTACTCTTCGTATAACGCCAGAAGGACCTCGAATTAATCGATAAATCTTTTACAACTTTAGAGATGTAAAGTTTAAAACAGCTTTGCAGTAAGGTCTTCACACGCAAGCGTAACATAGAGAAAGTATCATAATCTCTAGGATTTTCGAAGCGCTTATAAAGGCGATAGTATTTGGCCTTTTGTCTAAGAATCCTAATTAATATAGGTGAGAACCAGACAGGATAATTAGAACTACGGGCGTTAATTTTTGGGGTATGTTGGTTAATAATATCATGGTAGTTGATTATAAAAGAATTGAACAAAGTCGTCGCAATTGAGTGAACCAGCATAATGAGACCAATCAATGTCTTGAAGCTTATTTGAGCAGCTTTGGAAATCCGTTTTTCGAAAGCAAAGTCTATCACAAAGATCGCTTGGACGCAATAGAGGCTCATTCCTGTGATAGTCAACCTCAAAGGGAGGATGGTGTGAGTCAAGACGACCTAGGGATAGCACGTCGCAAAGAGAATGCATCTGGACTATTGGTGATTAACAAATCCAACAATCTATTGTTATGATTTGTAATATGGTTCAACTGAGATATATTCATTGAATGGAATAAGTTGTAGAGTAATTCAGATTTTTGGCAACTATTATTTATTGGCGCATTAGTTTCCCTCGACCAGATCACATCGCCCAAATTTAAATCACCCATATTTCATTGTCATCACAGAAGCACAACGATTCAAAAAGCTAGAAAAGTCTGTAAGTAACAAATAGTCGGGAAGATATACAGTGCATAAGTTTAAGATCACATTACTACCGATAGTAATCTGTACCCACAAGTCCTCCACGTAATTAGATTGCCAATCATCCCTGACAGTAACACCAAGTCGTTTCGAAACTGCCACCAACACGCCGCCACCATGATGCTTATTAAACCGCTTTAAAAACATGCCGCCTCGGTCTCTACGTATAACTACATATCTGTCACCAAACAACTCAGACGATAGAATAATAAATAGATATAATTTATTATTTTTTTAAACACGACGTAACAGTAAAATTATTTTACGTATTTACGTACGTACGTTACATTGTTACCATTACCATACGGTAATTGAAATCCACGAATCATCACTGTTGGAGTTAGTTAACTAAGAAATATTTTTAAGGCTTTTTTCACAACTTAACATGATTAAGTTACGTCAGATGAAAAAAGTTTAAATGGGACACACCAAAAGTATAGAGTCAATTAACTCATCCAGCCCAGAAACGGTATGGCAATCATTTTTAAAATGTTACTTTTTAAGTTGCTTTGTGTTATTTTAGGATAAATATGTAGCGTATTTTTGGTGAATTTTTATCCAATATGTACCAATATACTATTATAATATACCTATATAAAAATATAAAACCAAGCATACCTATGCTTGGTTACATCTACGGATTATAAAATTAAGAAATACCATATTCTAACCGCGGAGATGATTTTAGTTGTTGATATGGTAACAGGCTTCGAGTGTATAACCAGAAATAGACACGAAATAAGGCCCATCCATCCCTGGTACCTCATCAGGCAAATGGGCCTTATATCATTTTTAAATATCAACTCTCTTTTGCACTACAATCACAAATTAGAAAGCTGAAATAGTACAGCACCAACAACTGACCGTTTCCGTATATTCCAAAAATACTCTATATTTATTGTAATAAAGATAATATCTCTCAACTAGGGGCTGTTCCATTGGGTGGTGTGAGAAAAACAGCAAAACATATAATTACAAAACAAACGGAATAACATTTCATCGGTAATTAAATATTAAATATGTAATTTTTCAATTTTCGTCCATTATAGTAAAACTTAAGTTAAACTGGTCTATGAAGTGAAACAATTGACGACACCCGTCAATTGTTTCGAATTCAGGCTGGCCAATCGGAGCGCAGTTGTCACCGTAATGATTTAGCACAATAGTTTTCAAACAAATTTAATTTCGTCTCTATTTCTGGTTATATACTCGATGACCACAGGTCAGTCGATATATTTTGACATCAATTTTACTGATCGTGTCTCATCTATGGGTCATGAAGTTACATGTGTCATTCTAATGAAGATAAATTGTACAGGTACAATAATAAAAATAAATGTTAATTTATTATTATCTATAAGAAATCAGTATTTATTTCGGACGCTTTGTTCCATAGTCTTAGTAACAATAGTATTTATTTTAAATTTAAATTAAGAATTTCACATTGAAATTCATTTCTAATTGCAAGTAGTAAAATAATTAAAAATATCCGAGAATAATAGATTTCTCATAGATGGCGCTACGACTAAAAGTCGTTGAAAAACCAAATACAAAGACACGACGCAAGCACATAGAAAAATTCGTGAGGTCCGCTGGTTCGTTCCGTGGCTCAGTTGGTATAGCGTCTGGCACGGTATGCTAGAAGACGTCGGTTCGAATCCAGTCGGATCGAAGGAATTTTTTCTGAGTGTTCCATCTTTGTATTAATAATTATAACAAACTAGTGGAGTAATTTCACAAAAAAATAATTGAATATCAATTCAATAAAAATTTAAAATATCCGAGAAATTATGTACAAATAAATAAA
>NW_020653750.1:2561150-2595887 GCF_003589595.1 Hyposmocoma kahamanoa | reverse complement strand
ATACGGCCGACTATACATATATTATATTAAGGTATTTGATAGTAAGGTATGTAATAGTAAGTTACAAAAATTTACTTTACCACTAAAGTAACAGCCTGTAATAGAGCTTCAGTCTCTTCGTAGCTTAACAACTGTAGCCATTGAACTACAGATCTTTTACATTCATAAAAGTTCATGTGATAGATGTTTAGGCTTTTATTTATACAGTTATACAAATGACTTGATTGCTTTTTAAGCTGACGACTAGCAAAGGTAGTTTTCACAAAATGCTGGGGGACAACATGGTATTGTCTTCTTCTGCTTACGCTATGTGAATCGTATGGAAGTTGTTTATGTGTCTTTAGAATAATCTGTACTATGTACAGTTTTCTGACAGACAACAGTTTACTGATGGAGTACAGCTGGTCAGTTGGAAATCTACAGGATTTAAAGAGCATAACTTTTAGTAAAAATCGCTGAGCCCGTTCAATTTCCAGAAATTTTGTTTTTGCGGCCCCTCCCCATACACAAATAGAATAGGTAATTACAGACTGAGCCAGAGCCACATAGATTTTATTTATTAATTCTTTTGTTGCTATATGTCTAAGAATTTTAAACATCCATGTCAATTTCCTGATTCTATTAGCTACTACCTCAATCTGCGCAAACCAGGAAAGACGTTGGTCTATCATAACACCCAAATATTTAGTGGAGGGTACCTTAGCTATTTGAGCACAGAGACAGTTTTGCACAATGGTTCTTCCGCACCTATGAACTTTTAGCTCAAAATCACTTTGAGGCTGTGTGCTACTGTACATCGAGAAACATATGTAATTAGTTTTATGGGCGTTTAGTGTGAGAAGGTTGGTCTCGAGCCATTCAGCGACGCTAGCGAGCTAATGTAAATAATTCTGCAAGTACCTGAAAAGATGCGTTTTTACCAGTGAGGGTTTATTAAAGTCTTAGTTTTAAAGATTCGGTTGTGGTGTGGGAGAACAGCCAGTATTGATTGTTATCCCCATATATTGTCCTGCTGATTGTACCCCGACAGAGGTCGCGACCAGTATTCCGGTCTACACGAATAGAGAGATATACAAATTGAGAATTAAGGGATAAGTGCCTAATATAAAGCCGTGGTAGCCAAATGGTTTGACTTATTGCCTCTCAGAGGCCGTGGGTTCAAATCCGGGCTTGCGCCTTCATGTTTCTCGGAATTTAGGTGCAAAATTTAATTTGTAATTTATCATCAGTTTTTCAGCGAAGAAAACTTCGTGATAAAACCTGCACGTCGAAGAAGGTTCATTAATAAAAATTTCATTAAAAAAAAGTGCGCGAAACTGGATTCATCCCCTAGTTTGCCACCCTTAGAGGTGGAATATTTTCTTCAAATTTAAATGGACCCATTGCTGAGGCACTTTCTCTCTTTCTAATAAAAAAAAATCAACAAAATCGGTTCACAAATTATCTAATCTCAGAAATAATAATATATTAACGAGTCGCGTAATATACCTACAAAAAATGTACAGTCGAATTGAAAACCTCCTACTATTTTTGAAGTTGGTTAAGAATCTGTACAAAACATAACCAGAAAAATTGTGACTAACCAATTTAGTATGCAGAGGCTTAATTTTATCCCAGCAATTGGCTATAGTCATATAACTTGCCTGCAAAATTTTAATATCAATTTTCCTAAGAGACTTTTTTATATATTTGATGGACAAATATATGTAGTAACTTATTAAAATCAGTATTATAGTGAAACTCTCCATAGCCATTGCAGGAATGCAGTAAATTTGTGCCGGAGTACTAACGCTACTGCAATGTTTCATTTCCATAACACAGCCCAAAATACAAACCGAAAATTTAATTAAAAATGTTATAATGAAGTAGGTATATGTTATTATTGTAAATTTGTTCGAAACGGACACTTTTTCTACCATCGATTATTGAATGTATATCTATCATGCGATCACATACATTGTACTTTGAAATATGCGCAATTTTGCAATGAATAACATAATTAAATGAGTAAATGAATAAATGTAAATCTTCAAGGCCTGCACGAAATAAAGGTGAATAGAATATGGTCGACACCAAAACAATCATCAAAATCTGTACTCCATTGGCAATCACGGAAATTTTCTTTTTTATTATCTTTTTAAAGCCGAAATCTATTCCAAGTATATACAGAGGAATATTAAGAATAACACAACAACAGCTGTCGGTAATTTTGGAGGTTTTAACGAATACATTTTTTTATAACAAGCTTATAATTATATATTATTTCTTTTGTTTTCGCCGTAACACAAATAAGTCTATTAAATTTGAGAATAATATGAATAAATTTAATTAGAGTTAAAACATAATGTTATGTTATTCGTTACACACTAATGTTATTTGGACTTCATTTCACATGTTTGATCAATAACTGTTTACGAAGCAGTTTTTGAGTGTATCCGTTGTAATAACAGGAAAAGTAATAATATATGACAATCGTGTATACTAACCATCTTTATTAGTACTCCATGTTATAAGTTTTTACATTTTTAACCGACTTCAACAAAAGGAGGTGATATATGAAACGAAATTTATTCCTTAGTTTGCCACCCTTCGAAGTGGAAATATTTTCTTCAAATTTATATGGGACTAATACTGAGGTACCCTCTTTCCAACAAAAAAGAATCATCAAAATTGGTTCACTAAACGGCCGGAGTTATCGCATAACATACATACATACAAAAAACATATTCGAATTAAGAACCTCCTCCTTTTATTGAACTCGGTTAAAATGACGTTCGACGGCGTTTCGCGAAGTTACATAAGCTTATTTAAATGTATTCAAAGCTAACCAAAGTAAATTTTTGAAAGATTTTTTCCCCAGATACATACCTTTATATTCATTCGTATACTAATTTAATCAAATGAAAGAAGGAAATATTGTTTATACTCAACTTATAATATAGATTTAACAGCAAGAGTGCACAAGAATATTTTGACTTGCCGTTACTATTTATCGATGCTCCGTAATGCATTATTTATTAATCAGTCATAAAGATGTTTGAACTGTATCACAACTAAAAAATATGAAACGGATATCCCAAAAATTGATATGGGTAACTTCAACTCTATAGGGATAATGTTCCATATTTCGTATTGCAGATTTCGTGCTGCAATGTAGCTCAGAAAACGATTTCTTTCTGCTGTTTTTATCTCATCTCAAAATTAAATAAGTTAGAAGAGTAAGTAGAAGAGTACAACTCAGTCAGCACAGTTAACACGGTATTTAATAACAACGACTCAGCAAAAATATTAGCGTTCCAGTGGCTATATGGTGGTTATATTGTAATACGAAGAAAATTCTGCAAATTTGTTGTTTTTATTCTTTCGAAGCATGGCCATTTGCAATATCCTTTAGTAAGGAACTAACTTTTAGTAACACACTGTAATAAGTTGCATAATTTTTATTTATAATAAGATACTTATCAATCATACAATTTGATATGCTTATTATATTTTGTAATAAAATAGTATTTATGACAAAGTGCACAGAAACCAAAACTATATACTTATTTATATTCCATTTGACATTGTCCAATAAAAAGTTGACGTTTATTTTGCAAAAGCATACTACAACCTTCAATCATTGACTTACAATTATAAGTCAATGCCTTCAATAGAAATTTTATAACATAAATCTACCATATTTCAAACCTAATAATGCTTCGAGGCTATAAAAATATAACAAAATAAACAACTGTCAGCTTGATGACAGTGGAAAGTAGAACGCGGGTAGAAAGAAATTGTATAATAAACAAACAAGTCGAAGTCCACAATAGTTTTATTTGTCGATTACTTTTTTGAATTATAACATGGCCTATTTACTAGTTTTCTTTTGATTGCGTACCATATGTATCTATATATCGTTGATTGGGTACCTACATTTTTATTGTCAAATTATAGACGGACTATGTGATCGTTCATTATTTTTAAGATATATATATAATGCATGGTAATATATAAGGCATCGTCATCGAGTGTTACGAGTGACGCCCGGTTCCACCACTTCTGGTAGTACATTTTTGTGATAAGTACCAAGTCACGAGACGAACTAGTCGTGCACCTGGTGGTAGTCAACATGCCTGTCCATAATAGTTGCAGTGCCATTCAGGACTAGAAATCGCAAAGATCTGAGGGGCGCTGCCACTGCGTCCGTAACCCTGAGACATAAGGTGAAAAGTCCCATGTGCCTGTAACTTCGGCAGAACTTTAACTTTTCAAAATTA
Source organism: Hyposmocoma kahamanoa (assembly GCF_003589595.1). Taxonomy (NCBI): domain Eukaryota; kingdom Metazoa; phylum Arthropoda; class Insecta; order Lepidoptera; family Cosmopterigidae; genus Hyposmocoma; species Hyposmocoma kahamanoa. Next base: position 2,591,625 of record NW_020653750.1, on the reverse strand, counting down.
AAACGCAGTAATTCTCACATTACTGCTTGGCGGTAGAATTAGCAAGGTGCCTGTACTTCCCTGGGTGAACTCTTTCACTTATAAAATTATATATACTTAAAATATTAGAGCAATAATGTAATAAAACTAATTTTTGAATTAGATTAATTAAAGCATATGTTATCGTATTTTATCCAAGTAGCCAACGATTCATGGCTGCGAAATGTAATTTAAAAAGGCAAAACTCCTTTTTCTTTTTATTACTTGCTGAGTATTGCATCTTAGTCCGTTAAAATTTTTGATCTGTCTCTATCTCTCTGAATCCGGTTTACAATCCGATTTGGAAGAAACAATACAGTACTGCCGGTTCTAAACTGAAATAAATGTTGTTGCATACATTGAGTTTGGTATAAAATGAGTGTAAATGTGGTCGATACAACACTTGTTTTGGGACAACAACCATTCACGTGACGCCAGTTTGATTTAAATAGATTTTTCTTTTTTTATTATGTAGATGGTTTTCCAAATAGGTATTTTAGTTCATTTTGACCAATCAACTCGCGCGAGTTCACATCCGCGCACAAAGGAAGAAGACTTGTAAGTAATACCTAATGCAGACGCGTCTGTAGCGGTGTATGGATCAAAGCATAGCGAAAAATGGGCAGAGTCGGTGCTCGGTGAAGGACTGTCATGCTTTTCTTCTTAGCCTGTCGACTCTGACGTACATATATTAAATTTATTATATATATACGTCATATATATGTAATAAATTTTATATTGAATTTGTGAGGACTGGTACTTAGCGTCTGACACAGCATTATCAGTCAGCATATCAGTGACGTTGTATAGGTCCTTGCGTGTTCAGGTGTCATGATGAAATTGGTTAGTTTTATTAATTGGAGGGAGCCAGATTGCGGCCGTCAGCTATGCAAGGAAATCAGTGCAATCTTGGACCGTAAGACGCCGTCTTTACACGTTCGAAAATGGTGTTATAGAACGACTACAAAAATGACGAAAAAATATTTATGCAAATTGATGAATGACCCTAAAATAAAAATAACCAAATGTCTAAAATAGCTAAAATTTGCAGGAAATTAATTAAAAATCAGTTTTTTTTCTGATGCCAAACTAAAGACTTCCCTATATGCTAAGTATCAGAGTAACGCAATGACTCCACTCGTAACCAAGAACACTTAAATTGATCCTTCGGGATTCGAACCCGGGGTCTCTAAATCTAACACCCAGTGCACTAACGGCTGCCACTGTCTTCGTTTCCTCGATTTTTTACGCATTTTGGTTTACTTTTTATAGCATGGTACGTAAAATAGTTGCTATGACAGAAAGATAGCGAACGTGACATTGACAGTACCTCTGTCCAACAGTAGTTGATTATGCAATTCGAGATTGATGGCTTCTACTTCTAATTTAATTTTCTCGACTAGAATCGGTGGCCCACACAGTTGTAATAAAAGGAGCAATGACGTTACAGCTGATTCCAGAACGGTAGACGGATCCTGTGAATTAATTTACAAAATATGGAATATCAAGTTTATTAATTAATTTTTGTGAAAGTACTAATAAAGTATAGTTTATTATAATGGTTAATACAAAGTTCGAATAAAAAGAAAGTCGCCGCATCGAAAGAGTTTTTATTTGTGTTCGATCTTTGTATTAATCTTATTATGGAAATTTATGATATGATACACTTAAAATTTTGCAAAGATCAATCTTGTCCTGTATGTTTACATAAATATATAAGAACCCATATAGGAGACCTGTGACCAGTACTGGAACATAATATGTTATGGTCGCTTTTAAATGACATCCACTTACGGAACATGAACGTGATACACGTACGTAAGTACAAACTGTCGTTAAAGTTCTTTCATAAAGCCGTCTCACACGGTCCGTTATTGACACAACGCAGACGGACGAACATCACGGACGAACGACTTCAAAAAATCGACAAATCACGGACCGTGTGAAGCCGCATTAAGATGGATTTACTTATTGATCGACACATATGGCTTGATTAGTACAGCACTGAAATTGAGTATTATGAGTATTTCGATAAGCATCTACTTACATTTTCTTTCATAGAAATCGCAATTGCCAGCATTGCTCCAACATGTTTTGGAGTGCACATTGACAATTCTATTAGAGCCTGTTGATTAAAAGAAGATATTATGCTGAAAACCTGCTCAAAAGACAAAAGATCTGATTAAATTTCCAGTGTTAGTACTACCTACTGATGATTTAAGTCGATAGATTATTAGAAAGTCACAAACATTTTTATATTCTTACATAACTGATTTTTTTGATTGTCCGTCCCGTCTTTGGATAGGGTCGGTAAAGGTAGAAAGATATATGAAGTACTAGTATTACCATAGCTGCTCTATCATTGCATTTCAGACCATTTTTATAGCAGTGTAAAATGTTAATAACCAATTTGCAAAACAGTGATTGTACATTTGTAGCGTGTTTAGGACTGGTGTCACAAAAAAAATATTTCAAACCCAACCTACAAACTAAGTTTGCGTTTCCTTCCTCTTCAAAATAATTTCCATGGAATCTAATGCATTTTCTTTGAAAGATTCTTCCAGGATCCTCCGCATCTCCGTCATCTCAACGTTTATAATGTCGTCCACATTTTCGAAACGGGTTTCGGTGATGATCTGCTTGAGCTTGAGGAAAAGCTCAACGGAAAGGTCAAAGGAAAATCTCACGGTGCGAAGTCGGGTGAGTAAGGAGGCTTCTCCAGCACGCAGAGACTTTCATACACAGAGCGAAAAACGCTTCAGTGTCCTGACAGGTTTACTTTGAAGGGAAAACTGTTAATGTTTTGTTTTTTTAATAAGTGCGCATTTGACCTCAATCTCACCTGATGGAGATCGTGAAGTGATGATGAGGTCGACGATATAGCATGCACACCTAAATAATGCTTATTCAGTCTCGCCTTGAAAAGGTCCAAGTTATAGCGTGTGAAGTGTGAGTTTCAAATAAATTGTTTGTGACACCATTCCTCAAACTTTCATGACGTGTCTGGTATGTTCAATAGGATCACTAATATACTTAACAAACTTCGGCCGACTGTAAACTGAATTCAAAGTTTCGACCATAGAATACTGTTACCTATCTTAGCAGTAAATTTTTTTTTTTTTTCAATTGAGTTGATTAATTCCTGAAGCAAGTTCATTTCTTACAAAAGGTATATTATGATTATATACTAACGAACTAAATATTTTAGGCACACGTTATAAAATAGAGACATTAGATAAATAGTAAAAGTAAATAGCACTTAGAGTCTATGTTTGCCTGTTTGCCTGAAACAATAGTAAGCTTGTCACCCAAGGCAGTGTACAAATTTGGCGAATGTGCCATTTGTTTGCCGTTTGCCAAAGGCTCGTGAGCATATGTGCATTGCGTTGGTTTGCATGCCACTCCCAGGCATAATACGAGCTTTGCGTGAGATCCCATTACAGAGGCGCACTTAATTGCGTGAAACACGCGAGCTGCGTAAGTGCAGCGCATTCGCCAGATCTGAACGCACCTTAAGCCGTTTCCTGACTTGTACGCTTGGTATACGCAGTACCGAAAACTTACCGAGCGCCTATATTTCAATGTGCACTTCCTGATTGGCGCAGTACGAAACGATCCCTTCCGCTCCTGTCCAAACCGCACCCATCAGGAAGCGCACATTGAAATATACATAGTTGCTCGGTAAGCTCTCGGTACAGCGTATACCGAATGTGCCGATACCGCACCACTGTCACACCGACAAGTCAGGAAACGGCTTTAGACTTTTGACCGTTAAGGAATTGCAAAGGAAGTAGAGTCTTATAAGGAAGTGTATGTTCATAATAAAGAAAATTATTGAGACTTATTCGTTGTTGTAATTTTGTTTTTGTATTTTAATTTCCCTTTTGGTTTTCTTTCAATGTAACTGCTAGTGCACATAGTAAATAAATAAACATTAGAGATATTAATGGTTAAAGTCACAGGTGAATGGATCCTCTGTCTCTTTTTAGCAAAACTGTCAGCTGTGTATTGCTAAGAACGTGCTTTTAAGAGTGTGAATTCATAGAGGCGTTTTCCCCTTTTTAATTTCTTAATTCAAATGTCAATAACGCAACGATTTTTTAAGATGTTGTAATTTAGTTCCACATTTGACCTTTCTCGCGTACTTTTTAATGCTCCTGAAAAGCTTACATTTTCGATACTTGTCAAATACCCTATTAAAATTACAAAAGTATATTTTATCAATAAACTCACCATTTTAGTGTACAGGGGTTTAATTTTGTCCCAACAATCGGCAACATGCATAAAATTATCCAGCAACACCTTTGTATCAACTTCATTTGTAGATTTCTTTATATACTTTAAAGGAATGTATATGTAATAGTTTATCAGAATCAGTATAATTGCTATTCCATCTATAATCACGATCGGGATTCAGGTAACGTATTCAGGGATGACATTATTTTGATAAAGGTTTAGATTTAAAATACAATTTATAACGCAAGTTGAATATTTTGATACAAAAGTCATAAACGTGAAAATGTATATTATTCCACCAACTCTATTTTTCACCACAATTGTTTTCCTATCAATTAACGAATGAATATCGATTACAAGGTCACACGCCGTATACTTTGTTCGATAAAGAAACAAAAAATGAAAAATGTAGCTGATTATGTGAAAGCGTAAATAATATTGATAGATTTGTTCACTTCTATCAGCATGACCATAATAACCAAAGTTATAAAAATCTGAAACGACTTAGTAATAATGCGAGTTTTCTTTTTCAACAATTTCTTAACTACAAAATCTAAAAATGAATAATCTAGAAATGTAAGAAATAATACATGAATCGCTGTTGGAACGTTCGGAGATTTAGTGTTTACCTCCATAAAAGTGTTATTTAAAGGGAGACGTAACGGAGACGAGTGCATTGTTGGGAAGCTATATACACATTGAAGGAAGTACAATGAAATTTAATAAAAATTCCAAATTGTAATGTAATATTTGAAAGCTTTTGCCTTAATAATGACTTATTTAAAATAGTAACTAGTTTATTAATTCGATATCGATTAGTAGCGGCGGCAGAGCTCCATGTGAAAGAGTTCGCCCAACAAAGTATTGCCACCCTACCTATTGATATATTTTGAAGGATAAGGGTGCTGGTGAAATTACACATGGCAAATGGGGCTTGTCGTCTCATGTCTCAGGGTGATGGGCGCAGTGGTAGTGCCTCTCAGAACTTGTCATTTAAAGCTCTGAGTGGCACTGCCTGCAACTGTTATGGACAGGCACTACATATGTAACCACTAGGTCAACGGCTTGTTCGCCCCATCATTTTTGGTATCATAAAAAACAGATATTACTACGTCTTTACTCACTAAAAATATATTTCTTAATACTACATTCCTTATCTCATTAATCATAACTGCAAAAAAAAATAAAATATAATAGTGATTGTTTGAAAGTTAAGGGCATGGTTTATACATGGCTTATACGGAAAAATAACATATCGTACTTAATTTAAGTGTTTGGCACCTTATGACAGAGGCCATGCTCATGTATGCTGCTTCAAGTAGGCAAACTTATTGGGTAAGACAAACAAAACTACAACAGTATACATTAAATGGATTTTGAGTTATAAAGGCTCCATGGTCACAAAATCAATAAAACATTATTTTTAAATAATAATAATATTAATTATCTGTAAATTTTTTGTACTCAATTTTGGTGTCAATTTTTATTATTTAATCACTCGAATATAATAATTAATTAATTAATTAATCATCGTGAAATATTAAAGAATATTTCAATTTATCACACACGAATATTAAATAATACTTCATGATGATATTCTATAAATATTGAAATAAAAGAAAATTGTCACCAAAATTGAGTACAAAAAACTTACCTGAAAATTATCCAATAGTTTCATATCTAATAAGTAGAAATTATGAAAACCTAAGACAATCCATATTGTATGAAAATTAGATATACTTACGTTATTTACTATCATTATGTCTAATGCGCGTCATTAGTAATTGCTTTCTAATAAATTATTATTTTCGTAGGCTTCAAGGATAATATTAAGGAGACAGGTGTACATTAAGATAATAAACATAATAGATTGTATCATTATCATCGTTATATCATTATTTATTGATATTGCGTCTATTCACCGCCACGTGAATAAATAAGGACATGGTTGCTAACTACATAGGATTCGCAAATTGCCACATCATTCTTTAACAAGTAGTTATGCTACGTAGTTTAAGTCCAAAAAAATTGCAAACTTTTCTAATTTCTCGTCATAATATTGAATGAAATGTCGCAAAACTTTATTCAGTAATCATAATTATGAACTATAGAATATAGCAATAATGTTATAATCTGTACGCTTGGTTATTGTTTATGTAAAGTTTAGACCTTGGACATTATCTGGCACAGAAAAAGGTTTTTGCACAAACCATTGCAACGCAGTGCGCAATACCATAATCATTGCGATCCTCGTGCTCCAGATTTGGCCATCACATTTTAAAGTTACACTCATTTCTGATAATATATCCTTGAACCTAATTAATGCTTGTCGATACCTCTGACAATACTGTTACTGTTTGTATTTTGTTTTTTTTTCCTTGTTTTTTTCCTTGTTTTTTCCTTGTTTTTGTTTTTGTTTCTTTTTATTTTCACAAAATCGTGGGAGAGAGACAAATTCATAATTTATTAATATTCAATATATTATTCATAAATATGACTGTTTACAAAAATAGCAGAAAATTACCAAATAATAAAGTTAGCGTAGTGTTTATTGGAGGTATCGTTGTTGTACATTTCTGGTAAACTATTGAAATGTTTTAGGAGGGTAAATTTTTCTGGATTACTCGCCTTCGTAGACAATGAGCTTTTGTCGTTACCAGCTTCATTCAAACACATTGTGAAATACTTATATGTAAACTTGGGAAATCCCTTAATCTGAAAAAAATGTCAGAAATGATGATTACAAATGCGACTTCGATGCTGACCAAAAAAAAGATGGCGAAATTATGTAGTATATCGAAGCCAATTGTCACTTCAAGTATGGTGTAACGAAGTTCGGTTTGTTATTTACGTAACGTAATGTGCTTTGCAAAGGGACAAATCTTATCTATTTAATATTATTAAATGTTGTTTTCTAATTAATTACGTAGGCTGCGGCCAGATGTTCGGAAAAAAACCGAAATGATTGTTGGCAACTTTACTGGCTGGTGCAGTGGCTCACTGACAGCGACGAATAATTTAAACCTTTGTCAGTCGTTGTTAGCAGGCTACCAGAGCTTTACATTATTTTATCAAAGTGCTAAATAGTATATTTAAATATACAAATATTCACAATTTGGTAAAATAATGTGAAGCTCTGGCGGCCCGCTGACAACAACTGACAGAGGTGCACCAACCAGTTGCCAACATCCCGGGCTCTGGTGCAGAGGACGGTTAATTAGGGGCAACTGGCTGGTCGTTCGCCACTAGGGGAACCAGCTTGCGGACGGGTCTCTTTAAACTGCCACTCTCGGTGGCGACTTTTACTACTCTTACGATGCCATCCTGCCCAGGGAACGTTTTAATAATACGGCTAATGGGCCAAACTCCCCTGGGCAAGTTCGAGTCGGCTATTCAAGTCAAAGATCATTTATTCCATAGCTAAAATAAATTTACACTTGAAAACATCATATTTACATTACATTACATTAAGCTACTGCTCATTCACTACGCTGACTTTCCTGAGAAGAACGGGCTAGAAACTCTAATTTGTGTGGATTCTGGAGCCGTGTCGTCTTTCCATACATCTTTATCTAACACGTAGTCTTAAATTTTGTAATATGTATGTTTATCGTAATATGTATATTATAGTATCTTTTCAATCAAAATATTTTTAATGTAGTTTTTAAACTTAGAAAATGATAATCTTAATATATGCTCCGGAATCTTATTGTAAAAACGTATACAGTTCCCCATAAAAGAGTCGTTTACCTTGGTAAACGAAATCGTGGTACCATGACTTTGGACTTAGCTCTAAGGTTAATATTATGGATATCTTCTTTCTTATTGAAATTATGAATATTTTTACGGGCATGTAAAATATTTGAGTAAATGTACCGTGATGCCACAGTCTTGATACCAGTCTCCTTAAACTTTTCTCTGAGAGAAACCCGAGAGCCTAGACGGAACACAGAACGAATCTCTCGTTTTTGCAATATAAATATTCACGTATTCTGCGGACTGCATATACAGCGGAGCTTAATCTGCTGTATTACAACTACGTCACCTACCGACAGCGATGGAGTGGCAGAAGGGCTGGACGGTGTCCTGGCAAGTGTGACAGTAGACCGGCGCATACGCTCTCCCCGGCGCCAGCGCCACAACCACTCGCAGAGCCGACGCAACATAGCAGAGTGAATAATAATATTACGACACATGTTTATTGTGATAGATTAGGTAAAGACTTTGGACCCTTACTGAACGTAGAAGTACACAGCTCCGTCATAAACCATTGTATGCCGAATGCAAGTTACTCGCAAGTAATAAATTCAATTGTGAACAATGAGCAAATACACAGTAATACCAACATTGTAATTCTGATAGGCAACAGTCAAAATATAAGTAAAAAGGACATTATAAGCCGTTTTGATAGGTTGTGTAAATTAGGCTCTAAAAAAATTATGCATTGTGCATTTCCGTACTCAGCGTCTCTGAGTACTGAACAAAACGACCATATTCATAGGATGAATACACTTTTATATAACATGACATGTCATTGTGACAATCAATTAATATTTTTTGATATTAATAAATTTATTAACAATTTTACATTGACCAAGGATACAATGTACCTTCGTAGAAGCATTAGATTAAGACTAGCAAAATTAATAGCGTATAATTTAAATAACTTGGACTGTATTCAGACATCATGTAAAACAGTACATTTCACTGATCTTGTGCAAGCGGCCCCATGCCATGGTGCACGCACGAATGAGGTTGGACTGCCTACCCATTTAAACTAGTTAAGACGACAAAGGGAAAGTCAAGTATCTTTTCAATTGCTCATCAAAATATTGCAGGCTTTTCCGGCATGAAGTAGAATTATTTCTCGAAAAATATAAGCATGACGTGTTATGTCTGACCGAACACTGGTTAAAAGAACATCAGCTAATGTTTAATTTCAAAAATTATAGTATGGCTAGTGTATTCACACGAAAATCCACAATTCGCGGCGGCTCAATGATATTTATTAGACATGGCTTAAAGTCTAAATCTCGAGAAGATATTGTTGGATTCTCGGTTGAATCAAAGATTGAGTTATCATGTGTCGAGCTGGAGATGTTTATCATAGTGTGCGCATATAGACCTCCATCTAGTGATAATTATAATACGTTTGAAATCGCTATGGAAGAAGTTCTAAGACTATTAAATAAAAGTAAAAAACAGTTGATTGTATGTGGAGATTTTAATGTAAATATTCTAGAGCATAATGCAACGAGTACCCGACTGATATCGTTATTTCAATCGTTTGACTTTAAAAATGTATTTTCAGAACCTACTAGAATATGCGCCAGTACAGCTACATGCATAGATAATATATTTTGTAATTGCGATTATCTAGATAAAAATATTTTCAACTGTTTAAAGTCAGATCATAGTGGTCAAAGTGCCAGTTTTACAACAATAAATAAACAATACACATTTAAAATTCGTAGTAGGCCAGTAACCTCACAACGTGTTGATAGATTTCGTGAAACGCTAGAAAATTATCTTCCTATACCGGACACTCACTCAAATAGTCTTGGAGCAAATTGCCACTATGAACATTTTTTTCGGACATTTATACAATCATTCGACCATACGTTTAAAGTCAAAGAAAAATATATTAATTTAAAATTTAAATTCTGTGACTGGGCTACAATAGGCATTATAAAAAGTAGGGAAACACTGTTTAGTCTTTACGAAAAAAAAACCTTCACACGTGGTGAACAATTTTTAGATTATGTTAGAAATTATTCTAAAATATTTAAACAAGTTTGTAAAATTGCAAAATCAAACTTTATTAGCGCTAAAATAAAATCCTCTGATAATAAAATAAAAGCAGTATGGAAAATTATTAATGCGGAGACTGGTCGTATGCAACAACGTAAACCACACATTACTTTGAAAACTGATCGCGTATTACTTAAATCTAGTCTCGAAGTAGCTCAGGAATTCGAAAACTGTTTTACAAATATTCCGATAAAAACCACCGCTAACTTGGACTCTTCTTCAGTTCGGGCTTACAACTTATTAAATCAAAACTTAAATAAATGTGAAGTGAAATTTAAATTTCGTACTATTGATCCTCACTGCATCGTTAAAACGTTTAGATCAGTTACGTCTAAAAATACGGAGGATATTTGGGGAGTGTCCGTAAAACTTTGTAAATCTGTTATTGATACTTTAGCTCCATACTTAGCATACGTGTTTAATCTTAGTTTTACTGAGGGCGTTTTTCCTGATTTATTAAAATATAGTAGGGTAGTACCTTTATTTAAATCAGGGGATAATACAGACCCTGGTAACTACAGACCAGTTTCAGTTTTACCAGTGCTCAGCAAGGTTTTTGAGAAAATCATGTACAGTCAAATAATAATACATTTTAATCAAAACAATTTAATACAGAGTGAACAGTTCGGTTTCACGAAAGGACGCTCAACAACTGACGCGGGGGTGGCCTTATTACAACGAATATTTGACGCGTGGGAAGAGTCCCAAGATGCCATTGGCATTTTCTGCGACCTAACGAAGGCATTTGATTGTGTAGATCATCAGACGTTGCTGAGTAAGTTAATGCACTACGGGTTTGACGACACAGCTCTATCTTTATTCAAATCATATTTGAAAAATCGGGTTCAAAAAGTGCAAATTAATGAATCAAAGTCTGCAGGCTCTCTGGTTGCCATGGGTGTTCCTCAAGGTTCTATATTAGGCCCTCTTCTTTTCATAATATATATAAACGACTTACCGTGTCTACTTCGGAAATTCAATGATATTGTCTTGTTTGCCGATGATACCTCACTTATTTTTAAAATACCAAGACCAATAGTAGGAAACTTGTCTATAGACAAGGTAAATATAGCTCTGTCGCAGGTTTCGGATTGGTTCGCCGCGAATAACTTAATGTTAAACGGCAATAAAACAAAATGTGTACGGTTTTCACTTTCCAACTCTAAAGAAATACCTAATACAGTAGTATCACTGAATAATGAAGCGTTGGATTATGTCGATAGTACCGTCTTTTTGGGCATTACAATAGATTCAAAATTACAATGGGGCCCACAAATAAAAAATTTAGTGAGTAAATTAAGTTCCGCGGCTTACGCGGTTAGGAAAATTAGGCAAATGACGGACATACGAACGGCTAGACTCGTGTATTTCAGTTATTTTCATAGTCTTTTAGCATATGGAATTTTATTATGGGGACACGGATCTGACATTCAGCAAGTGTTTGTTTTACAAAAACGGGCAATTCGTGGTATTTATAATTTACGTTGTCGCGACTCATTGAGAGAATTGTTTAGTGAAATTAAAATAATGACAGTTACTTGCCAATATAGGTAAGGTAAAAAAGGCAATAAAGTACTAGAAAGTGAAACTAGGATTTTTAGATTATATGAATAAAATTTATTTGATTGAATTAACGAAACGCAACGAAATGCACCGTGGTGTCATATATGTGGAGTCTTAAGGTGTAAGATAGAATCTTTAGAAAAAAAAATACACTTTTTTAAATGTACAGTAAAAGGAGATAGTAATAGAACCTCATGTCGTTAATGGTTACATATACGCCATAGTATTAGATTTATATTGTCTTTGCTACAAAATCCGTTCTAGGTAATTTTCATTGCACGTAATAACTAAGATATGGTAATGAATTGTTTTAAATTTATTGCAACATCAGATTCAAAGAGGCCCCCTCTGGAATGATGAGGAGGGATTCCAGAGATGCTCTGGAAACATAACCTAAATATATTTCGGTATAATGGGCACAGGAAACGATCTCAACGGCTGATTTTGTCGGGAATAATTATAACGGAACGTTACTAGTATTTATAAATAATTAACGTTTTGAGTAAATCTAGCTAAGATAGGAACTAGGGAATCGAACCCGGTACATAATAACGTCAGTTGATTACAATGAATTCGTTTATACACTTTTCACAGTAATTAGTTCGGAGTACAAAAGATGAATTAGGTTAGAACGGATTTTAAATGTCACACGGCAAGTTTGCAGACTGGCCGCGCTTATTCACTTTATTGTTATTAGTATTTCTTTAATGACGGCCACTAGGCTTGCGCCAGTGTCAGTCGATTTTTCAAGTACCTCACACGAGAAGCCTATCATGTCAACAAATTGACGTTGACATTGTAATCAAAGAAGGCTAGTGAAGCCATGATCGAGACTAGTTATTGTGATTCGTAGATAACCTGGTAAATCGTTTCTCCAATGATTAGAAAACAACACGTGATAATATTAGCAAAGATTTAATCTTTCATAAACCACATTACACAAACTATGAACCAAATTCCGTTACACTACGTCTGAAGCAATAAAAAAAATATAGATTTTGAAGTTTCGATACTGTTTGTTGCGGCAGTCGACGTGTATTTTTATATACTACCAAGTGACGAGACGTCGTGTCCTTGGCGGTAAGGGACATGGGACAAGGGACAGGGCCTGCCCATAACAATTGCAGTGTCACTCACTAACTGAGCGTTAAATTACGATGGAGTTTTTAGAGAAAATCACGTTGAAAAAGGACGTTTTATTTAAATTTTATTGAATTGATATTCAATTATATTTTGTGAAATTATTCCACTAGTTTGTTATAATTATTAATATTATAGGGCTTTTTATGTTTCAAATTGTCGAACAAATTACGCAAAAAGTATCTTTCTCAGGCGATAGTGTAGTTTTTATAAGTGATGTTGATATGTTTTCAAATTCCTTAAATACATTTATGAAAAAAGTGGGAGAACTGACATTCTACTGGTTGAAATTGTCACCTTAGATTTAATATCTCTTTTTAAGTAACATTTGTGATTTTTATTTTTATTATTTTTTTTAATGCATATTTTTATTATTATCATGGAGTCTGTAATGTGAACATTTTTAGTAGTAAGTATATAAGTAAATATTTTGTATCCATCACATATTTGCACTATTTATGTTATATGTACTCTAGCTCCATTTTTATACACTAGCTCTATTTGTTTGTATATGACTGTTTGTTACCTGAATAAATAAAATAAATAAATAAACAAAGATGGGGGGCTCTGTCACTGCGCCGTTCACCCTGAATGGTGCCTGTAATTTCACCTGCATACATTTACTGTTTGGCAGCCGAAATAGATTAGGTGGCAAACTCTTTCACAAGGAGCTTTACTGCTTCTTCTTCTGCTTGTGTTGCGTTCTTGTGACACCCTTCTCAATTGGGTGGAAGTGATTTTTTTTTTGTGTCCATTTAGTTCCATGGTATGGTCTTAAAAATACATTTGTTTTAAGGTCGTTCTTCAATATACGTCAAGTGCCATAACAAATTCAATGTATCCAAGACTGTGCTGTGTTTACCAATTATACATCACACTACTATATATCTCATAAGGAAAACCAGACTCCACCATTCTCTCTTTAGGTACTTTGCAACCTTTATAAAGAAAAAATAATCTTATTCAATGAATATCAATGAGGACATAATTGACTAGTTTGAAATAATCAATATTTTCATAATTAAAATAACAGCTCGAAATATACGCTCACAAGTTCGGTTTTTTACCATGAAACGGTGGTGTCAGTACTTTTAACATCCATTCGATTAAATGTCAATCCTGTAACGACATTGTTTTACTAGGCGTGGGCCGAATATTCGTTTCATAATCGGTATTTGAAATATTCATTTTGTTGAATATCATGACGTTTTACTACTACGGTATTCATAAACGATATCTATGTACTAGCATACTAGATGCGGCGTACCACACGCTGTTTCGTGTTGGTGAAGACGCTGCACATCATTTATTTGGTTGTCAAACATTCAAGATGGCGTACAGATGCTCTTTGAAAATTAATTTACATCGGTTGTCATTTCGCTATTTGACTAATGTGTGAACATAAATTTAAAGTTTCAAATTATTTACATTGATTCGGTAAGTAATGTTGTGGTTTTATATTAATTTGTGCATTATAAACAGGAATCGGAATAAGAATTTTTTTAAGTTTTTTTACATAAACTTCGAGGAACATAGACAGAAAATGGAGACTGCCTTACGACAATATTTTTTAGGTCCTGGACCTTTTCGGGATTCGGGAAATCACTTAATAACATTAAAAATTGACGTAATTGGGGCCAGACAGGTACGTTATATTCATCTTAACTTTGCGACGCACAGTGTGTCGGATCTGCGATATTGCGGACACTGGATTTTTTTCACGACACCTCTCTATAAAAAATGCTAATCGAGAGATTCTTTTGTCCTAATTAAATATTGTCATATAACATTTTGCCATAAATAGGAATAAATATAGGAAAAAAATAAAATGTGTATTTTTTGTATGGGACCATACCTTTAGTGCCCCATCGTTACAAAGTCTTAGTCGATCCAGTCTTGGAATCACTACTCCAATCCACTGGTTCGCAAAGTTAAGATAAATAAAGTGAACCTGGCTGTCCCCGATTACGTCAATTTTTAATGTACTTAAGTGACTTCCCGAATCCCGAACAGGTCCAGGACTTAAAAAATTTGTCGTAAAGCAGTTTCCATTTTCTGTCTATGTTCCTCGAAGTTTAGGTAAAAAAACTCTGCCTATTCCGATCCCTGATTACAATATTTGATAATCGCGAAAAAGTATACAAAATTTCACATTTTCCTCCTCTTGCAAGCATGTAATGACAAGTATAAAAACAAGATATAACGTAAACATTGACTTACAATTATATGGACGTCGGGTCCGCGCTAAAAAGTGTCCGCACTTGTAAGGCGCTAAAATCGTATACAGAGCGCGACACTCCGCTTTAGTCTTCATTTGTTCTACGGACAGCGCGATACTGCGATGACATAACAATTTAAATTTCGAATAGGTTGACTTGGGACATTTTTTTCGTGGTTTTTGTATTAGACCCGTCGTCCATTTATTTGTAAGTCAATGAACGTAAATCATAGATTAATAAGCAACAGAGTGCCCTGGCTACACATAACAGAGTATGTATAATATGATTATAACAGTTACTAAAGTTCCCATTATATAAATTTAAAAAAAATATATAAATAGACTAGGCTGCATGATCTAAAGATTTTTCCGCAAGGAAGAGTACACAACGTGATATAATATTTACAACAACTTGACTGTATTTTTTCTTTACTAAAATTGTTTTTCTTTTCAGTAATGTTTAGTAATATAATAAATATAAATAGTAAGCGGAAGGCCACTGGGTCAAAGCAAAATGAAATGTATTTGCAACTAATAGCGACTTTGCTAGGGGCTTTACGTTAATTCCCAAAGTATGGATTAATATCATTGGTAAACACTCAATATTATCTGCCTGCCTAGCTGATTCCCAATAGGTATAAACTGTCACGTCTGTCTACGGTACTACTATGCTGATACTCTTTGACAAAATTCAACACTCAAAACAAAACACTATCACTTATTGATAGTGTTTTGTTTTTAACATGTAGAGTAGCAGTAAATGTTCTTGCTCTTTTATTTTTTGTGAAATTACTCCACTTGGTTCATTGACTTACAAATAAATGGACGACGGGTCTAATACAAAAACCACGAAAAAAATCTATTAAATTAACCTAAGTCAACCTATTTAAACGTAGTGATATGTAAAGGAATATGAAAAAGCTAAAACGTTGAATTTAAATTGTGATGTCATCGCAGTACTGTCTAATTTTGCTTGCTTCGCTGTCAGTCGAACAAACGAAGACTAAAGCGTGAATGACGCTCTGTATACGATTTTAACGCCCTATAAGTTCGGACACTTTTTAGCGCGGACCCGACGTCCATATAATTGTAAGTCAATGACTTGGTTGTTATAATTATTAAGAGGGAGCATGCCAAAAAAGGTTTGAGTTGGCTCCGCCCAAATTCGTGAAGCAAATTATGCCTGAAGTTCGCGTGACATGCGATAGGAGATGTTGAATTTTGCGCATTAAAAGTACCAAATTCGTTTTAGCGGAATAACTCTAAAACTAAAGGGATTAAAAAAAATCCGTAGTGACAATTGTCGATCATGCATAAATATAATTAATTATCTAATTTTTGACCTAATAACCTGTAGCATTTCGAGGATAAATCGAAAATATGTGAAAATTAGAGGTCATTTCGTGATTTTTATCTATCGAGGAAACTTTATTGTTTTATGTTTCTGATTAATGTTTATCCTTGAATATATCGTGTAGTTACTCGTACAATATTTTATTTTTAACTTTAAAGTGGATATACCCCTCTAAAATCAAATCGAAGATTAGTAATTTTTTCTTTGCTCCCTCTTAATACAAAGATCGAACACAAAGAAAGATTCCTTCGATCTGACTGAATTCGAACCTGCGTCTGTGTGCCAAACAAAAGCCATAACGAGAAACTTCATAATGTCCACTTGCACTAAACTGAAGTATATCTTAAACCAGTGTTTGCAATGCAAAGTCACTTTTAACACATTGTGTTAAGAGTGTCTTATTGAAGTTAATTGAAGCATTGGTTTAAGACGTACTTAAATTTAGTGCAAGTGGACATAAGTCTAACACAGGTGTTGCTGACGGCGATAAAAACTAAAAGAACTCAATACAAAGATCTGTAACAAACACATAGAAGAATTTATAAGGTCTGCTCACTCGAATTGTAGATCAGTTGGTAGAGCAGTGGCCCTAGTTGGCACACAAGTGCAGGTTCGAGTCCAATCTGATCTAAAATTTTTTTTTTGTGTTCGATCTTTATTCGGAATGTTCGGTAGATTTATCGAACATTGATATTTGGTCGATAATTCGACAAAATTGCTAAACTGTCTACCGAATATTTACTATACATTATATACTTTTACTAATTAAATCATTCAGATACATACCTACCATACTTATTAGACAAGGAAAATTGTACAAACATTTTTTTTAAATAGATAATATGTTAAAGTAAAAGTAAACTTTTACCAAACATGAACAGAGACTGTTCGTATTCGTTTAAACCCCGATTCGGCCCATCACTAGTTTTTATACAGTCGACGAAAAAACTCTTAAGTAAAATATTTCCGAGTTCATCAAAGTGCTAAGTGGTTTTCAATATAATGCTACTTGTTGTTGTTGTTTACTTTATCTCCCGAAATTCTATTAATGTTCGTTTGCCCAAACAGTTATTTTTGTCAAGTCGACATTTATTATTATTACGTTGGAGAAAATATATACCATCTTATTTACTGTGTGTAGATAAAGCGTTAGGGCTTGTCAGAAATGTAGTAAATGAAGGTTCAACGGTTATACCAGCACCATTAGGTGACGGGTATGATGATATTACTTATGTACTTAAGTATAATTTATGCATCATTCGATGGAAAGATTCTCGTTATTGATAACGTAGCAAAATAGATATTTTCACCCATGAAATACGAGTCCACATCAATTAAAAGCCTTCGTTCATTTCCGCTCGACAAATTAATTGGTTAAAAGCGACTTACACTATTCAATGTAACAATTCTCTTTAGTGTATTATCACCACCCTTCCCAACTCTACAGACGTAAAAACACAAATTCAAACCTGTTGCCCATAAATAATGTATACGCGTGATTTCTTTCAAGCTGTTAATAAAATCACCCGGTTGAAACTTAAAAAATGCGCGAGACAAGTACCAAAGTATATCAATATATATTTTATTCTCTTTCTTTGCATATTTGGGTTCGACTTTGGTTTTAAAAAGACTCTAAACAAATATCTTCGAATGATGCTCAGTTGTGTCCAACTTTGTGTGTCAACTATGATGTGTATCTTACTTATTTGGCACGTAAATTTCGTGAAATCTGATAACTTTGTTATTACGTTGGTATTAACAATTCAATATCTAACGCACTGTATAATTTTATTATTCTCAAAATATAATGTGTATGACCTAATTATTGATGTTTATACCTTAGATAGAAGTATAATGGAGTCAGTAAATATTAAATTTGCATGTGCGCTATATTTTTACACGATTTTGACTTGTGGGTTAAAACAAACGCTTTGTGTGGTCGATTGCATTCATAACAATACGCGATTATGTATAAAACCACTCCCTAGTTATTGGAAATGTACACCCATGTTAGGTCTCGATGCAATTACGATCATTCAAATGTTATTAAATTATTTTGTATACAGATCTGTAAATTATATTAAAATATCTTTACATAAATTTAATATAAAAACTGTTCAAGTACGCTATCATTCAGTTGTAACCTACTGCGACAAAATTCGACCCCTGATCTCAACTCTCGTAAGTTTTGTTGTCATTTTCGCTTTTGATTACAATCGACAACGATTGTCATATGTTGCATTTTTTTATAATATAATTTTTTACATTTCTTTTTATTTATATATTTTTTAATAATATGCATAAATGTATCGAGATCAACGTTAAGTAATATATAACTAGATCGGAAAAAGTACTGGCGCAGTAGCAGGCCCCTCATATATTTGCAATTTAAATCTCTGAGTGGCACTGCAACTGTTATCGACAGGCGTGTAGCTTACAATCAGGCGCACGACTTGTTCGTCCCGATACTATTAATATATAGGGAATATTAATAAAAGTATTTTGTCAAAAGTGGCGTTAAACAAATGTTATAACATTTTTTTATGACAAAAGCGACCTCAAAAGCTTGTGAAATTACATCTATTTGCTAAGTACTTTTAAAATCGGTTAGCAGAAAGTGTATGAAATCCAATAAACCGGATCCGTCCCCTAATTTTCCATTCTTAGAGGTGGAATATTTTCTTCAAATTTGAATGGAACCACTACTGAGGTATCCCCTTTCCAACAAAAAGGAATCTTCGAAATCGGTTAATATATGTCGGAGTCATCGCGTAATATATAACATATATAATAACACTTGAAAAAATATTGAGAATTGAGAACCTCCTGTTTTTTTAAAGTATGTTAAACAAGAAAACCATTATGAGATATGAGATTTGGTGTTGTTTATCAAATGTAAATCTGTCCTTAATTATACATGCACTTTATAATAAATAGTTTGGTGGTTTATTTTCAAGAAGATTAATTTTGGTACCTTTAAATATATTAGATTTCCTAATTTTTTTTCACACGTTTATTTTTCTTTTTCACAGTGTTCTGCATATTTCTGTGCAAATGTTTTTCTTATTTGTTTTTTCTTTTATCGTATTTTATCTTAAACTACAAAATTTGGACTTTGTGACGAAGATTATTTTTATGCTATAGTTTCAATTTCAATTTCATTGCATCCAATATGAAAAACAGCCGCCTAATTCCGTTTGAATTTTGTGTAGTTTGAGTGAATTCCAAGGAAGCTTCGTCGATTCGCACACTGTGCTTCGTTTATTTAAATAAATCTACTTGGTACTTGGTACTTGGTGCAACGGGCTGGTGTCCGCAACTCGACGTCAAGGCGCCTATTTTGCGTGTGGAAAATAGGCGCCTTGACGTCGAAATAAATCTAATTAAAATATATTATGTATCTTTTGAAGGAAGTTTGTTATAACAGAAAAAAATCTGAATTTTTATTTCATATGAGATAATATTTCATGTTATTATTGCAGGTTATCGTGGAATTACTTGCGTCTGCACCGAAACTAATGATTATATTATGGTTCGTTGTAACAACTTTTATAACGGTAGGTACACGCATTTCGTTAAATTATAAGAAAACCGTAGTGAACATAGAGTACATATACGAGCCTTAAAATAGATTAAGTGGAATATCCACTACAGTAAAAATAATTTAATACTAACTAGACAACCAATCACACCCACTAATTCTTCAAACAGGGATTTCCTTGTACTTTAATAATTAACAAAGTCGAGCTGTTAAAGCAGTACTTGGAACACAGCACACCAAATTCAAAATAGTTTATTTGCCTACATTGGTGCTACAGGGAAATTAAACTAGTCCTCTTCATCTGACGGTCAGCTCTGAGTGCTCCAGGTGGACTACGAAAGTAATCTGATTAACACCATATAATAATAATAATAACGCTTACACTCATAGCCGCGCACTAGGGAAGCCCCGTATCGCGGGTGCCACCCACACAGAGGTAGATAACCACACCCAAACTCACGAGAGAAATAAATGTAGGCCATACGAATATTTCTCCCGGCCCGTCAATCGAACCCGGGACCTCTGCGCGGCAGTCCAGGTTGGTAACCGTTCGGCCACCGAGGCAGTTAAGTCATGATGCCTCCTTTATTAGTCCTACTAAAGTTGTATCGTATTAATATAACTCTTATTGACGACGTTCGTGGTCGAGTGACTTACGCACCGATTTTTATGGTGTCGCCATCTCTGAGGTACCGGTTTCGATCTCTGACCGAGTCAACGTAGCAAAACTTACTTTTCTATATTGTCTCGGGTGTGAGTGTTTGTGGTATCGTTGTTTTTCCGATTTCCATAACACAAGTCTCTCAGTTACTTTGGAATCGGAGCAACGTATGTGATGTCGTCTAATATTAATTTAATTTAATTTGGTTTTTCAGGAAGGTATAGGGATTTTTTTAGGAAGTTCCATCGTATTCTTACTGATTATAATGTCACAAATTTGTGGCCCGGCCTTAGTGACACAAATGATTTATTCTGAAATGGAAGCTATAAAAGTGGAATTACATAATCAGTTGATGGCGGATAGAGGTAGGATTAATTTATCAACAGGTTTTCTTTAGTCACTTTCTTTTGAATCATACATAGAATGAATAATGCATCTCTAGATCTATAAATTATATACCTACTATAAATCACAAAAGTATGTGAAAATTCTTAAAATTCATCAAAAACGATGAAGCCACGTAATACTTTATTCATAATGTGTTTTTCTTACACAGACGAAGAAAGAAGTAAAGAAAGAAGACATCTTTTAGAGTTCCTGCAAGTACGACCTTGTTTACAATATAACATATGGAATATTATACCCCTAGACTTACGATTGCCTGTGTCACTGGTCAGTATCTGCGCTACTTATTTTATTGTTGTATTGCAATTTTCTCATGTTAAAAATATGTAATAAATCTGATGCTTAAAACTGTTAAATATATAATTACTTACCTAAATACCATATTGAAATTACATTTATGCGAATGCAAGACAAGCTTGGATAATAATGATTATGTAATTAAAATACCAATACACTTCATACTAAATATTTTCATCGGAATATTTTAAACTTTTTTGAGCAATTGGTATTTATAATAATATATTGTGAATTCCAACAATAATGCCAATGTACTTGTCAATATTAAGAATTTCAACTGTATGAATTCCACCGAAATTAAAATGTGGCCTAACTAAATTTTAATAGAAATAAAAGATTTAACAAAAATCTACAAGAAAAAAAACGATTTGGTGGCGAAAAAGTACCGATGAACAAATGAAAGACTCGAATGCTAATTCTGATGTTAATTATTCTCATTTGGCATATAATTTCAAAATGTCAGGCAATTTTGGATACTTCGGAATTCGCATCTAATGCTTAATAATATTCTTCTATAATTCTCAAATCACGCAGTGTGTATGGTGTTACTAATGGTACCGTGTATAAAAAAGTAATGCTTGCTTTATAATTTACATAATACATTATTCGTTTACGTGTTTGAATATTTTGTTGAAGCAATCGATTTGCTGGGTCATTTCATTCCGTGATCAATTGGCCTGAGTACCGATTCAAGGGCTTGATAGTATGTATAATTGTCATTCAAATGATAATGTACTTCTATAAACATAAGTATATGACGTATGTTAAGTCCTGTTAGGTTCTTTATAAGAAGTGTTTAAATGTAATTGATTGTGATAAACTTTCGCCTCCGTCTGTTACCTTGCCTTCTCAGAATAGGGTCCTTTGCATTAACTTTAGGCAACTGTTTTTTAAGCAGCAGTAGAGCTCGTTGTGAAAGAGTTTATCCAGGGAAGTACTGCAGCCTTACCTATTTCTGCGGCCAAGCAGTGAAGTTAGCATTACTACGTTCCGGTTTTGAAGAGTAAGGGCGCTGGTGAAATTACAGGCACATAGGACTTGTCAACTTATGTCCTAGGGTATATCTGGAATGGAATGTTTTTTTTAATATTAAAAACAGCCACATGGTTTCCAACTATCGATTAGGTAGGACCACATCCCTCGTTGAGTAGCGTCAGTATAAGGTTAATAAGGTTAACAATTCACGGAGCGGTTTTCATCCGCGCCCGCCGGTGCTGCTAGACAGCGGTTTTATTTCAATACTTACGACCCTGCAAGTTTGTGCGGGCACGTAGCTGCCGCGGTTGCGGGCACGAAACCGTTGCGGTTCCGGAATGGACTGCGTAGTTAGTCGGAGTTAATTGCAAGGCGCGCGGTTAATAGAGAACTTACCGTGCGTGCGCCTGCACCACATTGCTCCTGAACCGACCGCCAAAGTGTGCGGGTGACGACGGCCGCCAAGCGCGCAGGTTATCGCGTCCTGCGCGGTTCTACTCCGCCGCGGCAACCGCGAGCAACCGTCACCTCTACAGGCGTAAAACGCGCCGTGAAATATGCTACTAATTTTACATACTTAACTGTTACATTCTACAGATGCCGCGGTCCCGCGGCAGACGCGGGTGAAAACTGCTCCGTGAGTTCTTAGTGTAAGAAAAAATGAGTTTCAGCGCCATCTAACGTGTAATAGTTAGCTATTATATACTAGTAGTATTTTTGCTAAAACGCCACCTGTTGGTGAATGGCTGAACCAGGATGAAAAAAATACTGAAATATTGTAATATAACTCTTAATCAAGTGACTGTAAGTTCTTTTTGTTAAATTTTAAAATTGTTTTACGTCGTTTTCACGTTTTAAGCCCTACCCAATCAAAATCTTTAAGTTATGGTAGTAGAGATAATAGAGCGTAAAGTTTGAATTGCACTCAAGCTAAAAAGTGGCGACATCGGCATCCGATCTTACATAGCGTCATTACATATCTCCCCTTTTTTTCTATATCTATAATTACAAATAGTCGTAATATTCATATATTATAAAAATACTAGAATAAGATAGTTTAACTCTTTATTTCAAATTTTTTAAAAAAATGTTGATTACTTAAAAAAAAAGACTAGTTTGTAATCGACTTAAAATTATTGTCCTTCCAATAAAATGAGCTTATTATATAATATGTTTTTGTAATAGAATATCTTATCGATTAACTTAAATAATGAAAACGCACGTCAATATATGAACTTCCGACGGCCTTAATTAATTTTACTAGATGGTTTTGGAATGAAAATGTTACTGCTGACATATATGGTAAAATCTTATTAATCAGAAGAGGTTTACTTAATGACGGCCTCGTGTGAAATTTTTGTGATTTGTTTATTATTTCTCGGATTTCTAACTCTACTACTCTGCATATTTGGATAGCATCTTAGGTGACCACCTTCGTCCTCGAAAGCAAAGAACTCATACGTATGACCAACTCCTGGTTTTTGTAAAGACAGCGCACTGCTAATTCTTTGCATTATATTTTTTTTTTGTATTACTCTTACTACATATCCGGCGATGTATGTATGTACTTGATACTTGGTACTTGGTGTAACGGGCTGGTATCCGCAACTCGACGTCAAGGCGCCTATTTTGCGTGTGGTGGGTGCAGGGTCCTACTCGTGCCACCCCAGCTCGTCCAGGAATCTCAGCAGCCTCCTCCATTTGCTGAAGACTTCGGGGAGCGACCTTGGCATTCCAAGGTACTTCGCCCTGTAATTGGCCACGCCGGAGCACTGTAGTAGGATGTATGCAGCCGTTTCCTCCCCTTTCCGTGCACGCTCTGCTTAGAGGGCTGTCTGTGATACCTAAATTGAAAAGGTGTTTATTGTATGGATCATGACCCGTTAGGGCGGCAGTTAGAGTGCGAAGCTCTTGCCTTTTAAGTTTCATTAATATTCGAGATAGACTGGCATTGAGTATTGGGAGTGCTTCTCTCGCCTGTCTACAAACCGTAAGGGTGGTCCATGTACTATTATGTGAAGATTTTGTACCTTTGTGTATAGTTGTTCTAGACCATTGGTAGGGGAGGGACACTATGGGTTCTGGTCCTACAGCGTCCGTCTCCGACGCTTTTCTGGGTAATTCATCAGCTGCGTCATTGCCACGTGAGCCGTTGTGTCCTTTAATCCACTGTAGAGTTACATGATTTTGTATACATATGAGCCCTGAGTTTATGTCATAGCTGTTCAGTGCTTGAAGTACTGACATACTGTCGGAGAGTATTCGAACGGAGTGATTCTTTACTCTTCTCGCTATGATTGCTTCTGCCGCCAACTTGATGCCCATGCATTCAGCCTGAAATACTGTGTTGTGGTCACCAAGCGGTGTTGATATCCTGATATTAAGGTCTTCTGAGAATACCCCAGTACCTGTTCCTGAATTTGTTTTAGATCCATCAGTGAAAACTCGGAGCCCTCTGGGGTTCAGTCCTTCGTTGGGACTTCCAACAATTGTATCTTGTATTTTTTGTCAAAGATGTATTGTTTTGGGATTCTATCCCCAGCCGCCTCCAGTACCGGTTCCTCATTGACAGTATTATAAAGGATATCTGTATGTGGGGTCCTCATGTGCTTCCAAAGGCCGGCTCTGTTTAGATGCACTGCTGTTGACGCCGCTTCCTGTCTGATGAACAGTGGGAGGGGTCGCAGGTCCAGCATCGCTTCGAGGGCCGCAGTTGGAGTTGTCCTCATGCAGCTGATCGTCGCCATGCAAGCGAGCCTTTGGAATTTGTCCAGCTTGTCGGTTGCGGTCGTCAGTTTGGTTCGTGGCCACCATACTATCGTGCCGTAACTGATCATGGGTCCTTATCACCGCTGTGTAGAACCATAGTCATATATCACTAAATCTTAAATGTGACCAAAAAAATGTACAAGAGGCCGTACCACGAAACTGAATGCATTATACAAAAGTGCGTTCGTTCGATATTCATGGCGTATTAACAAAGGATAACAAATATATCGCTCCAAGTAAAAGCCGCAATGTATTACAAATGAGGTATACACTCTGTTGCATATTTGTTTTCTCGAATTCATACAAAACCAAAATAATTGTTTTTAAAATAATTTAAGTATTTTTTATTACAAAATCACTTAACTGTGGAAGGAAACGTCCCTGTTTACCCGTTTACCCACAGTCATGGTGCTTTTACAGTGTATAATGGTACAATTATGCATTTTTCGCGTTTTCTACTGGTGCTTATCTACGATAACGGTCGAGCGCGTTCTGAAGTGTAGCAGCGGCAACTAAATGAATTTCTCTTACTTTTGGCACGCGAAGTACGTACACTTGCGGCGTCTATATATATATATATATGTAGGCAGTGACAGTGCCCCTCAGATCGTTGCGATTTAAAGCTCTGAGTGGCACTACAACTGTTATGGACAGGCATCAGGCATACTTTCGTCCCGTCACGTTATGTAATAAATGGATTCTATTCTGATATTATTTTAATCAGCCGTGACCATAGGACTTATAAATAGCCCGAAACGTTGGTTTCTTCTTCTAATGGATCCGAGAAAATAGTTTTATTTCCAAAGCATTCAAAAATGCTGCCATTTGTGAATCGGAGTTCATTAAATGCAGTCTTGTTTCCAAACATTTCTAGCACATCCTGTATGAGAAGAATTCAAGATTATAAAATTTTGAAATAGTAGCAGTAGAACACTTTGTGAAACCGTTCGTCCAGGGAAGTACTGCCATCTTACCTATGTCTGCCGCCAAGCAGTAATGTGAGCATTACTTCGTTCCAGTATTGAAGGGTAAGGGTGCTGGTGAAATTACAGGCACATGATACCTATGTCTTAGGATGACAGGATGTCTTAGGATGACAAGCGCAGTGGCAGTGTCCCTCAGAACTTTGATGATAATAATAATAGTCTAAAATAGATATCCAAAATAATAATTCATTTATTTGTGAAACATGTGTATATGTATGGGTTATACTCATTCTCAAGCAACTAACTGTGACCTAATGAGAAGTGTATGTTTTTGCAATATAATGAAAAGCAAAATATTATCACATGATAAACAAGTACTCATTGTACATTTTGCTATATAATAAATATATAAATGCAATAGATAATATATTTTGTTTGGCCTGAACTACATGAAATGAATGAATGAATGAATGTCGTGTGACATTCCCGGAATTGCAACATTAACCTAAGCTAATAAAATATTATAGACCTAACTCAGATTTTTACCTCTTATGTATGAATTGTTATGTAACCCCGACAATTTAATATCAATATTTCTGTAGAAACAAATAAATGATGCTTTACTTTTTCAGAAAACTGTTTGTGACTTGTTTTTTATCACGTCCATGGTCAAATACAAAAATCTACGTAAGTTGTAATTTTAACTTTAACATCGGGAAAAATCAATAATTAAATACTTCTAGTTGCAACTCCCCAAATGATTGCTTTTCGCGATGGCATTCATTGTTCTGGTGTTGAAAAATACAGTTCGAAACCATTTATTTTGAAAACTGTCGAGCATAACGTGTCAAAACTGTGGATTTGTGTTGTAAAACTAAATATTCGATTTACATGTTAATTTTCGCATATATTGTATGTTTATATAGCGGAATTACTATGCTTATGATTAAGCCAATATTCAATTAAAGATTTTAAGGGTACGGGTGGCATGGCGCAAAAATGTCACAACCATTAGGTGTCACAGTCGCGTTTTCGTAAACACCACGGCTGTGACAAACTTCCACGGTCATGACATTTGACCAGTGCAAGTGCCTTTTGATTATAATTTTAAAAGGCATAAAGGTCTATGCTTTGAGGCAGTAAGGCTACTATCGCGTGTGGTGCCTTGCATTTCTAAATATTAAGTGAAAATATAGTAGGCTGCCGTCTACCTATCAGAGTAGAATTTTCGTTTTCAATTACGAACGTCATTCTATTTCGCTGTTTAGAATGCTGTTTTTATAGCTTTTACATTTTTTCTGATGAAATGAAAAGTGAAAAATTTAGAGCAGGTACAAAAAGCAGAACAAGAAACTGAAAAAAAGAAGACAAAAAAATTAAAGCAAATCCAATTAAGAATGAGGAAGCCAAACGAAAAGAAAGAGAACATAGGTTGTGAAGAAAAGAAACTAAGAAATTTTTGCCAATAGCAGTACTAACGCCCCGGCAGCAAAGAATTCAAAGAAAGAAATGGTATGAGAAACAGCGAAAATGTAGAGAAAATAAAAAGATTCGCCAGCAAAATCTTGAAAGATTTTCACGGGAAAATACACCATCCATGGACACAGAAATTAACAGTCGTAGTATGAAGTGTACTACGGATCAGGACCGTGCGGATACACCATCGTCAGTAGTAGCAGTAGATTCAAGGAGCACAGTAAATAGACAACGATTACAGGGGCCTACTTGGAATAGATCTGTCGTCCAATTTGAACTTCGGTATTGAATCCATGGCCAAAAATGCAGCAACGAAGCTTGGCATCTTTTCCAAGGCGAGGCGATACTTCACACTGGAACAGCCCTATATCTTTCTACATTAGTTTCGATTATAGGGACGCACCCTACCAACTATTAGGGTAAACGAGAAGAGCACTATAACCTGTGCTTGCGAAGGAAACTTCTAAGTTCAGGTTCTGACACCCGATCGGCCAGTGTACAAGGTTGTCACGATTGTTGTCACTGACTTCATCCGGTTTTCAAAAGGCTAGTGCCTCGTGTGAGCCACCCCGGGTGTAGGCACGCTCAATTCTCGTTGCGCATTACACAACTAACGGTTGCTCCCCATTGGTGGCGGAGCTGTAAGGCGCCCGCTCTTCCTGACGCCGATAAACGGCGTCTCTACAGTTCCCAATAACCTAAGCAGCTGGAGAGACCGGCGGATTCTAGCTCTAGCGGACTAGTGACAGAGGTGCAGGTCGCAGTATCCTGCGACCATGTTTGGACATTGCTTCCGACTTACAGGGCAACTCAAGTGGTCCGCGCGTCTCCTCGCCTTAGGTCCTCGTCTGGACCGCTACTAAGACGCGCTAGCTGCGCACGAAACAGACGCCCCGGCCACACACCACCGGGACAGATGAACATGGCCGTCTCTGCAGCTCACCACAAACCCTGGCGAGTCTATGTCCAAGTCCGGATCCACCAGAGATGCCCGCGAAGGCGCATCACTAGTGGAAGGCTTGGTTTGGACGCCCGCTGTACCCTGGTCTTGCCGGCGAGCTCTTAATCTCTCCGGAATACCCTATCTCTAGGATCGATAGATAGGGACTTCACCCTGAGACAATTGCTTCAACTGTAAGCACATTATTATTTATTACAAACATCTTTTAAAAACGTTTGAACACACACACACACGTCACTCCCATGTCTGTAATGTCACGACCGTGATTTTAACTCATCTTTTCAGCTAGTTCTGAAAGTCTTTAAGCTTAACGAAACTAACGAAACAGCTATTTTTACGTAATATTTACCGTCCATAATTTAAAAACTGACATCCTGCATCGTTTACGTTTCTCCGTCCCCCGTCCTGGCAGTCGCCTGCAAAATCATAAAACATTTTCGCTCCCTATTTGTAGAACTAACCTCGGTCAACACTGTCCACTGTATCGCGTGTGTTCTTCTTACAATGTTATCCGTTTTGATTTCGATATTTTCTCTGGTTCTGTTATCTCAGCTAGGAACTCAATTAGAAAGTGTCTATTATGTTAACTACACAACTGACTTTGTTGAGTTTTCTTAAAATACTTGAAATTTATACTTACTGTCACTTATTTAATATTTTGATACTTATTTTGATACTTATTTTAGCCGGTTTTGCATGTTGTGTTCACATCAAGTAGGATACATTCTTATCGTATCACTATAAAAATTAAATACTTGTAGTTTATATCTGAATTGTATCCAGTTTTGTGAACCTGTTAAAAAAAAAGTATAGTTTCACTATGTCCGGCCAAGCATTTGGCATACAAATATTGAAGGTATATTATACATTCACTCACATGCACTTCAACATACTAAACCAAGTGTAATAAGTTTCTTTTTCAATAACATTACATGGGCATGCAAAACATGGATTTAATAAGTGGGTCAGTAATTTAAATGGTGAAAAAAACAGTGTGTAAAAAAAACAGCGGTGATGGGTTAATTTTAATGGTAACTAGATGTCAAAATAATGTCGTAATATAAATAACGTCAATATACAAAATGTCAAAAATTAGACAATGAATTTAGGTATTTAACATTTAAAAATTCGTACACTGTATAAGTACACTTTATCAGACCTTAGTACTTTCGGTAAATTATTGTAAATTTTTGCTGCCATTACAAAAATACTTCTCTGCATGAAGGCGGTTTTACAGGCTTAATCGAAGTTAATCACGTATTGACTTCAAAGTTCGTGTAAGCAAGTGTGGGTGCATTCGGCATACACGGCAGTTTCATAGATATAAAGTGAAGAAACAGTCAGTAGTCGAAGATCTTTAAAATATGGTTTCCAGCTATCTGTTCTCTTCAATCGACAAATTTCTCTGACAAATTGCTTTTTGATTAAGGAAAAAAGGCGTCTGTTAGAGTCCCTACGAGTGCAACGTTATTTAAAACATGGCATATGCAACATTATTCCACTAGACTTACGGTTACCGGTTTCATTGGTCAATGTTTGCGCTACTTATTTCATTGCTCTATTACAATTTCCTCATTTTAAAGATATATAATGATTTGATCATTTTAACTGTATTATACAATGACCTGATTGCTATATAGAGTTTTATTTATACGAGTACAACACAAACTTGAATAATACATATTATGTAATAGAAATACCAATATTAACTTTACAAAGTTAACTGCCTTCGTGGCTAAACGGTTACCATCCTGGTCTGCCACCCAGAGGTCCCGAGCTCGATTCCCCAGCCAAAATATTTGTATGGCCTACATTTATATCTCACGTGAGTTTGGTTGTAATTTGTGATTGCCTATGTGTGTCCATGGCACCCGCAATACAGGGTTTTCACAGTGCGGGGCTATGAGTGTGTGCGTAATTTTCGTTCTTATTTACTTCATACCAAATATTTTCATTGCAAAATTTTAAGTAACTAGAGGTATTTATAATATATTGTGAATTCCAACAGTGCAATGTAGTCATCAATATTAAAAGCTTTTACTATAGAAATGCCTCTGAAACCTATGGAACAACACATATTTCTGCAATTTGGAAGGACCTCAAACGTAATTCAAATTGACGTGC
>NW_020653750.1:2440024-2556150 GCF_003589595.1 Hyposmocoma kahamanoa | reverse complement strand
AATGCCAGTTCTCATACGGCCAGACAGACAAATGAATTTTTGATGGTGAACAACGTTGACCTTATGAGCCATCCCGCGTACAGTCTCGACCGCCTGGCCTGACCTGGCCAGGATCTGGTGACTTTTATTTATTTCCAAAAATTAAGAACCAGTTACGCGGTTAACGATTTTCATCACCTGAAGAGGTTGTCGAAGAGTATGAAAAATATGTTTCAGAGATTCTATGAGAGATTCTATATAGAGATTAAATGTTTTCAAAATTGGTTCATTTGTATGAAAAAGTGCATTAACGCTAACGGAGAATATTTTGAGAAACAGTATATTCATTTCTGACCATTTATAGTGTCTTTTCTTATTCATTCAGGAAACTTATATTGCGCCCCACGTATAATGTCTAAAACAGTCATTAAATGTATGAAATAAACCCTATTATAAACTTGGTCTAGGTGTTCTCCACAATGTCGAATGTGCATTAGGCAATGTCCAAAATTTGTTAAAGGTTGGTACATAAAGCAAGTAGGAACGGCTTGTGTGGTAAAGAATATTTTATGCACGTTCAAGTGTGACATGTCATCTTGTAAGGAAAAGTAGGTAATTAGAAGCGTTGGTAATTAAATTACAAATTATATTTGTTTATGAAAATCCCTCCTTATTAAACAATTATAGTAACAACAAAAGCTGATACAATAAGTATGTACTCTACACAAATCAAACAGTATACCGTTTAACGCATTGCTTGTAATTTAGAATAATTATTTTCGGGTGCAATTTGACCTGCGGTTGCTCTGCTCGCAGTGCTTTTATTGTTTATATAAATTCAATTAATACTTTAAGATGTTTTAATAACTATTTAAATGATTTTATTTCTTAATTTATTTTCTTCGCTAATATTTCATACGGGTAATGTGTTACGTTTTTGCAGGTTGTCGTGGAACTACTTGCGTCTATATCTAAACTAATGGATTCATTATGGATACTTGTAACATTATTTTTAACGGTAGGTAAACGAATTTGGTTAAAATATTAGAAAACCGGAGTAAGCGTAGAGTGGTGGCACCAGTGACCGACAAGTACGATATCTTTTTTTAATTCGTTTCTAATAAGTTTCAGGACAAAAATTTTTATTATAGTAATACGTTTATTACTGGTAAGTGTCAGTTACGGGGTGTTCATTATTGGTGGGTATCTATTGATTACTGGTTAGTTAATTAATGGATTTTTGGTGTTAATTACTGGAGATTTAGAAAAATTCTACTTTAGGTTTTTTTAGTAATTATTATAATAGCTTTCTTATGAATTTAATACTATATACTGTAATACATTAATACAGAAATAATCAATGCTAAACACTTACTTTATGTCGACGACAAAAAGATCTACATGCGTGTGCGATCCAGTGTTGACTGTGAGCTATTACAACAAGACCTTAACAATTTGCACAATTATTATATTAACAAAAGAATCACAGCTAGCAATGGTAAATGTCAATGCATTAGTTTTACTCGCGAACGCAATCCTGTTATATTTCCGTACAATTTTAATGGCGTTGCAATTGAGAGAACCCAAATTGTACGGAATCTGGGTGTCTTCTTTGACTCCAAGATACTTATGTCTTATCACGCAAGCAGCATTGTTAACAGGGCATACCGAAACCTGGGCTTTGTAATGTGAACATGTCAATAATTTAAATGTGTGATTAGCCTTAAAGTTTTGTATTCTGCATATGTCCGCATCATATTGGACTATGCTAGTCCTATATGCTCACCACAATACGACATTTACAGTAATCAAATATAACGTATTCAAAGGAAGTTCATAAAGCATTTAAATTTCAAATATAAGAAAATTGACAATCATTTGCCTTAGGTAGGTTAGTAGTATCTATGGTACTTACAATTTATTATCTCTTAAGGAACGACGCGAGTTGCTCGACACGGGTCTCTTGTTCGATGTACTGAATGGTCGATTGGACTGCCTGGATTGGGTACGTCAAATATGCCTATGAGTGCCTGCGCGACGTACTAGACACACTTCTTTATTTCTTGTACCATTTCATTCTACGAATTATGGCAAAAACGCTGCGCTCACCAGATTAGTCAGGAGCTACAACAATCATTTTAATGAAGTAGATCTCTTTATAGATAAAAAATACTAACTAATCAATCCAAAATCAAACTCTATATTATTAAATGCACTACGTAGCTAATTGTTACATTTTATCATGATCATTATGTATAATATTATCAGGAGAATCTTTATACAATACAAAAATTCTTTATTGTACTCCAAAAAAGGAAACAAATGCATTAAAAAAAAAGCGGTGGTACAATGGGCGGTCTTATCGCTTCAAGCGATTTCTGCCAGGCAACCTTTGGATGGAAGTAATTATATAATTCACAGGAAAAATACGGCGGTATATGAGGAATTTCTAATCAACAGATAAAAATTGATAAATAAATGCAAATAAACATATATTTATAAATAAGTAATAAAACCAATACATATATATGAATATCGCAAACTAATATATATTCTTATACCTATAAATATAAAATTTCTAAAACGTAATTTCAAAACATAAAAATACCTAAGCAGTCCAAGTCACGCTAAATTAAGTTAGTGTATTTTTACCATATTTTTAAATATATTCAATGATTTCGCTTGTTGAATAAACAAAGGTAAAGCGTTCCACAAACGAATAGCCTGAACAGTAAAGGACTTGTCGTAATACTGGGAGGTATGCAATGGCATCTTAAGTTGGAGAGTTGAAGAAGAGCGCAGAAGTCGGGGGTTGGATTGATGGGCGAATTCAAATCGCTCCTAAGGATAAGGTGGTGTGTGAGGAATGAATAAGATGCCATAAAGAAGATTAAGAATATGAACATTCCGGCGAAGTCTAACGGGTAACCACTTCAGCTCCTTGCGATAAATGGAAACATGATCAAATTTCCTCAGACCATAAATGAAACGGATGCAAAAGTTTTGTAGACGTTCGAGCTTGTTGAGTTGTTCTTCGGTTAAATCCAGATAGCAGGCATCAGCATAATCAAGAATTGGAAGAAGAAGAGTTTGGGCAAGCGCAGTTTTCGTGGCAATAGGTAAGACATTACGAACCGTCTGAGAGATGCGGCAGACGCAAACAATTTGCGGCTGGTCTCACCTAATTGAGGTGCCCAAGATAGCTGCCTGTCAATGATTATACCCAGATTTTTTACATTGTCACTAATTTTAATGTAGGTGTCGTCTATAATAACCTGCGGCAAGCGAAACCAATCTATCTTGGATACCATTCTAGAGCTGCCAATAACAATCATTTGCGTTTTTGTTGCGTTTAGTTTAAGACCAAAGTGTCGAAATATGACGGAGATCATTATTGATTTCCTCAATGGCTTCGTGCAGGTTTTCAAGTTGCCGGTGAGTGTAAATTTGTAAATCATCTGCATACCGGTGGTAGGATGAGGTAAGACTGCGGGAAATTGAATTAATAAAGATCGAGAAGAGAAGAGGAGATAAAACGCCGCCCTGTGGAACGCCAGCACTAATGTCACACCAAGAAGAGAACCTCTCATCAATGCGAACACACTGCCGACGCCCATGCAGGTAACTATGAAACCAAGAGATTACCGTTGGAGATATGTTAAGAGTGCGTAAAAGTGCAATCAAAATGTCAAAATCAACGTTGTTGAAAGCATTGCTGAAATCAAGCAATGACATTATAGTGAGTTGCCGTTGCGACATACTATACCTAATGTCATCAGTGATCCTAACAAGAGCAGTCACAGTGATGTGTCCTGGTCGGAAGCCGGATTGAAAAGGGTTAAGAAGGTTGTTACGTATGAGAAAAGGAGTAATTTGGTTATGAACTAGTCGCTCTAGCAGCTTTGATAGAAAGGGAAGTATAGAAATAGGTCGGAAATCAGAAAAAAGTTAGATAGGTTGGCTTTTTTGGGAAGAGGAGTAATGAGAGCTTCCTTCCAAAGGGAAGGAAATTCCCCGCTGCTGATAGAAAAATTAAGAATATACCGGATCACAGGTAAAATCTCATCAAGTATGAATAAAAACATTTTACGATCAATATGGTCACTGCCAACAGCATTGGACGAAATAGATTCTATGTCCTTCTTAACATCACAATCAGTAAACTCTTTTAAAGAAAACGGAGGATGGTCGGCAGTTGGAAGCGTGGAAAGATAATTTAAGGTAGATGTTTTAGTCGGCCCGTTGAAGGCAACCGAATTAGAGAAATGATTATTAAGAGCATCAAGGTTTAAATTTTTTGGGAAACTATCTTGACGTGACTTACCAACTCCCAGCGACCTAAGAAACTTCCAATCTTTAGCCGGATCATCAGTTTCTAAAGAACTATGAATATGTCGGCGTTGTCCATCCCTACACAACCTATTGCAGTGATTACGACGCTCATTATAGATGCGTTTATTCTCGTCTGTAGGACTGTACTTAAATCTGGCCTTAGCTGTGAGC
The DNA here is from genome assembly GCF_003589595.1 of Hyposmocoma kahamanoa. Lineage (NCBI taxonomy): Eukaryota > Metazoa > Arthropoda > Insecta > Lepidoptera > Cosmopterigidae > Hyposmocoma > Hyposmocoma kahamanoa. Next base: position 2,551,668 of record NW_020653750.1, on the reverse strand, counting down.
TTTTTATTCATAGCAATCCTAACATATTGGTTTAGCCAAGGTGCAGGGAGATGTTTCATTTTAACTGGCCGTACTGGTGCATGTTTATCGTAAAGATTCATTAATGTGTTGTTAAACTCAGACACTTTGCTATCGATTGATATAGCATTCACAACGTTACCCCAGTCAATTTCACGAGCATCACTCCGCAAACAGTCCAAATCAATTCCACGAAAATTGTGCGGATTAGGAAAAGTGGGCGGATTTTGTAGGAAAGATAAATCAAGTCACGATAAGGAAAAGCGGACGCTTTGTCTTATCAGCAGCGCACTGACCATATTTACTAACGAAGTTCAAAGATGACACAATTATTAAGTCAAGAAGTGGAAGAATGGTCATATTGTTAGCCATAATAAGAGATTCAAAACAAGAAGAACGACTATCTTGTTTGAGAAGGCAAGTATTAAAGTCACCCATAATTATGCTTGCTATGTTCATAGGAAGGCGAGTAGTCCTCTAATCATTTTTCAAAAGAAGCGAAAAAGTTAATATGAAGGGAGGGACAATAGTAGACACCAAGTAATAGTTTAGTATGAGAAAAGAGAACTTCAACGAAAACGTGCTCACCAGCATTGGATAGCGATTGAGAGGATGTGCTAACTATTAAGAATGGTATATGGGATCGTAGGTAAATAGCAACGCCACCTCCGCCGCAACCAATGCGATCGTTACGAATTAAATTCAATCCTGGTAAAGAGTAAGACGAGGACTGAAGGCACGGTTTTAACCAGGATTCAGAGATAAGGATAGCATGAAGATTTTTATTATCAAATGATGCCAGCATATCTGAAAAATGAGCCGGAATACTCTGCGCATTTATATGGATAATATTAAAATGTTTGGGAACGTCACAAAATACCGAGTCAATTGTGCTCGAAAGGGATGGAATGTTTTAAAAGCTAACATCACTGTCACTACTGCTATGAGAATTACAAGAAACATAAACCTCATCGTCATTATCACTGCTTGTCGACATAAATTTTATTACAATAAACTACTGTACTATATATAAATCAATTTACATAGTATATAATGATAAGAAAATTATAATAATAATAATTTAAATAATATTTTGTTAAAAATTATAGTGTTATAAATTTAAAATTGACAAATCAAAACAAAATCTAAGTGGGAAAATTGGCCAATATTACTTTTTGTATGCCGCAACACGTCTCGCCTTCGAAGGGACGGCACTTGGCTGTTTTGATGATGAAGCCGCAGGCCTCAGATTCCTCTTCGGTGAAGTCGTTTCGAAATCCTCCTTTGGTAAAATAGCATCGAGATCCATGATGCTGTTGATAGGATGACGAGTTTCATCAGGCCCGATTGCGAAGACTTGGCCTTCTCGCGTCCAACATTTTGCAACACCTATGCGTTGACGTGTCTCCATGAAAACGGCATGCCGCGTTCTCGTCAGGAATTCAGATAACGTCACACCTGAGCCTTAACTGCCTCCGTGGCCGAACGGTTACCATGCCCGACTGCCACGCAGAGGTCCCAGGTTCGATTCCCGGGCCGAGAGAAATAGTTGTATGGCCTACAATTATTTCTCTCGTGAGTTTGGGTGTAATTTGTGGTTGTCTATGTGTGTGTCCATGGCACCCGCGACACAGGGTTTCCCTAGTGCGGGGCTATGTTGAGTGTGTGCGTTGAGTGTGTGCGTTATTCTTATTCTTACCTGAGCCCTTTAATTTAATTTTGGCCATCCAGACTTTGTCACGGATAGAAACATCGCGGAGCTTGAACAGGATCGGCTTCGGCCTGTTATTATTTCCTTGACGACCCATCCTGTGGCAGCGAGAGATGTCTCCTACAGAGAATGTAGTTAATTTTAGCCGATGGACCACTTCCTTGACAACAGCCGCAGCAATATCCTCCCCTGAACTCTCCGGAATACCATGCAATAACAAAATCTTGCGCCTTCCCTGCATCTGCAGTTGATCAACCTCCTTGGCAATCCACTCTATTTGATGTTGAAGAGCCCTCAATGATTTGACCATGAAGGCCTTGAAAGTGTTGAAATCTGCTGTTAGGGATTCAACATTGGAGCTTGGTGCAGTAGTCCTCTGTAGCTGGCCCTCAAAACCTTCCATACGTTGATTGAAGTTTAGCACCAATTCGTTGAAAGTTTGCTTGATTTCCTCCATGATTCCAGTGCAGTGTTTTGTCAATAATTAATGAGATGTATCTCCGTGAAAGTGAAATGTAATTCAAGGATAACACAGTATGGCAAGGGCAGCAGGTTATTAATTACATTTATGAAGTAAATAAAATATTTTGAACTGTAAGTATATTTAATTAATAAACTTAATTAGAGTCACAAAAATTTTGGTGTTATGATTTTCACACCTACCGCCCAAAAAAAAATTATTTATGTTATACTTAACACGTATGTGTGCACTATGTTTGTTTATGTATGTATGTATATGTGTGGTTATATGTTATGTATGTATATCGAATATGTATTATTATTTTTACTATTATATCGTCTAGATTTTTATTCTAGTGTACTAGTTTGTGCACAGTTCACACTCATTCATAAGTTTAATTAGTAATTTCGCTCTCGCGTGTAATTATAGGATAACTATTTTGGCTTCGTTCTGTTTTATATTATTTTAATGTGTTCTAGTAATAATAAGCTGTCGTTGTCTCAAATAATAATAATTACATAAATAAATAACCATTATTGATATATGTTTAAAAACCTGAAAGTTATTACAAATTTAAAGACACACTTAGGTACCTCAAAATTTCGATCGTTGGTGCCATCACATCTACTTACCATAATATCTACTTAAGACAGAGTAGGTGAGATATCCACTTCAGTATAAATAATACGACAATTAAGTGAACCAATCACACCAACCATCCCGGCTTTTTTCAATTACCAGGAATTTCTATGTACTATTAAAATGAATAAACATAAATTATGAAAGCTGTGCTTCGAATACCCAGACAAGAATCCACAAATTTTTTTTTCTAAATACCGAAGTCTGTTTGGTAAGGCTTAGTACGACAAGACGCGACTTGCACGACTTCAGCGTGAAACACAAAGAGAGCGGGTGCGAATCGGGCGCGGGTCAGGTCGGAACCGCGGCGTGTCTTATTCGCACCCGCACGCTCGGTGTGTTGTCGTTAATATTAATACACGGAATTAGATCCACCGCGGTCCTGACCCGACTCGCGCTCGACCCGCATCCGCTTCCGCAAGCGCGATATAATGCCGTTGAAGCATAGAGTATTTCGCGCAAGTCGCGATCTATCGCGCTAGCCCCTCTGGTCTGATTCCCTCATTTGCTTTATTACTTGTTATAAAATGTATCGCTGTAAGCAGCTTATATATGATTACTAATATGACTCGGTTTTTCAGGAAAGTACTGGGACTTTTTTTTGGACTATTATCGTTTTCCTTTCCATTGTTATATTACAAATTTGTGGCCCAGCTATCGTGACCCAAATGATTTACGCTGAATCGGAAGCAGTCATAGTGGAATTACATAATCAATTGATGGCGGATAGGGGTACGATTAATTTATCTACGGGTTTTCTTTTGTTTATTTTCTTCTCTTCAATAATACTCACGATTGAAAGATGCACCTCTAGTCTAACGTATCACAAAACTGTGTTAAAATTCTTAAAAATTATTAGAGATCGACGATCTTACGACTTTTTAAAATGTTGGGTACATAGATTTATTCTACACACAAAATGAATTTTCATGTTTTTATTTGCATGTTACAGACGAAGAAAAGAGTAGAGAAAGAAGACGTCTTTTGGAATTCTTGCAAGTGCGACGTTGTTTACAATATGACATATGGAACATTATTCCCCTAGACATACGATTATCAGTTTCATTGGTCAGTGTCTGCGCTACTTATTTTATTGTTGTATTACAATTTTCTCATTTTAAAGATACGTAATAATTTGATGATTGAAACTGTTCAATTTATAATTACCCGAATATCATATTATATTATGTTTTATTATGTACAATTTTCTCATTTTAATGACATGTAACAATTTGAAACTAATATGGAAGTTTTATTAATGCGAGTACAACACGAGCTTCGATAATATATAAATATGAATACCTATTATATTTGATACTAAATTTATTTTATATCACAATATTTAAAAGGCTTTTTTGAGCAGACAGGTGTTTATAATATGTTATGAATTCCAACAACAAAGGCACTGTACTCGTCATTATTAAGAACTTTTACTGTAGAAATACCTCTGAATTCTGAAAAAGAAAACAGCACTAACATGTATGGAAATACTGATATTTCTTCAATTTGGGGGTTGATGTTGTTCTATTTCGTAGGTTTACCCTTGAGACCCTACAAGTGACTCCTGGGCGGTACTAAACAGCGACAACTACGCTAGGCGGTAGGCTTCGGTCGTGGCTAGTCACCACCCTCCCGACGCTGTCGAGTCGCCAAATGGTTTTTACCGTGTTCCGACTCGTGGTCGGGAGTTGCCGTTACGAGGTCAGGTCTGAACAGCTACATTGCGTCTGATGACGAGTTGTAGCTGCTTGTACTGCCACAATGAACACTCGGTTCTGGAAGCTAGCGGGGTCCAAAGCACGGTGCACCGCTGGCTGACTGGTGGAAGTTGGGGGTCCAGGTAGCGGGAAAGCCACCCGTGAAAGGCTGTCCCGCCATCCAACGAAAAATCTCGGAACGCTCCACCTTGCCGGTTGGCGACCGGAAATCTCCGGGGGGTTCGGGTGTCCCCGCGGTCTCCAAATCGATTCTACCCTCGTGTGGCAGTGTGAGCTTGCTGCTTGGTTGAACAGGATGCAATGCCTCGTCCAATTGCCTTCCTCCTGCCTATTCGCTTCTCCTAAAATTATGAAAAGTCATAGAAAAGGAATAAAATTTTCACAGCGGTTGCACGTCCTCCCATTGAAAGTGCACCTCGCCAACATCAGAGGGCTGCATTCAAATCTCGATTCGGTTCACTACCACTTTGAAACCGACAAACCGCAACTGCTGTTCCTCATCGAGATGCAGATCAGTTGTCCGACTGACGCAGCGTACCTCAGCTACCGCGGATATACTATGGAGCACAGGTTCGCACTTCGTGGCTGAGTCTGTGTGCACGTTCGCGATGACATCTGTGTCAAGAGTCTCAAGAACCTTAAGGCTCCGAGTTTTTCTGTTTTGTGGCTTCTGATTGACAGAGGAGTTACACAAATAGTGTGCTGCTGTGTCTAGCGCTCACACAGACATCTAAGTTGTTCCGACATCTGAGTGAAACGTCTGATGAGGCACTGCTTAGGTACCCAGCGGCGCAACTAGTCATTCTGGGGGACTTTAATGCTCGCCATCAAGAGTGATTGTTCCCGTACCAGATGACCGATTACGCTGGGAGAAAGACGCGTAAACTTGCGTTAACGCTAAGCCTTTCCCAGCTTGTCAGTGGCGCCACCAGGATCCCTGACAATGAGTCTCATACGGCTAATTGCTTGGACCTTCTGTTAACAACTGATCCAGACCGATACTCTTGGTTGTGGATGCCCCACTGGGTACTTCCGACCATTGTCTAGTGAAAACTGTATCCGTATACACCCGATCAGGGCCCTAGTGTGGCGATACAAGTTAGCAGATTGGGACGAAATGCGCCATTTGTTTGCGTCTAATCCCTGGCAGGTGTGCTTTAATTCAGGAGACTCGTTGAGTAATGGAGTATTACATACCATACTCTGATGTGCTGAAGCACAAAAATAGTCCGCGTACCAAGCTTGGGCTGTTGCTCGACTGCGCTAAGCTTCGAGTACCCGGAACTTGAAGAAATATTTTAATAAGGCCGCCAAAAAGTGCAAACGTGTGCATATGCGCCACATAGGGGCCAAGCTTGCCTCTTATCCAGCAGGTAGCAAATCCTTTTGGTCCCTGGCCAAAACGGTCGAAACTAACTTTTGTCGCTCATCTTTGCCACCTCCGCTAAGGCCGGATGGCACACTGGCCCATACTGCAGAAGACAAGGCGAATCTTTTCGTCTCATTCTTTGCAGAGAGTTCACATCTAGATGCCGCAGGGAACCTACCACCTACCTTACCTCAGGCTGACTGCACTATGGCGCCAATTCGCATACGCCAAAAAGACGTACTTAGAACTCTGCGGAATTTAGACGCGAATAAAGCTAGCGGGCCAGATGAAATTCCAGCAATAGTCCTACGTAACTGTGCGCCTGAGTTGTCTCTTATTCTCACACGCTTGTACCGCCTCTCACTTGAGACTGGTGTACTTTCCAGGTCATGGAAGCTTGCAAACGTGCAACCTGTGCCAAAAAAAGTAAGCAGATTATTAACTATTTATTCAATTTTTTATTTTATATTACACACACACAATAACAGACATCAGACACAAACAATGTAAAAAAAACACTTAAAATTTATTTTTTGTGAAATTACTCCACTAGTTTGTTATAATTATTAATACAAAGATCGAACACTCAGAAAAAATTTCTTCGATCCGGTCGGCTTCGAAACGTCTTCTTGCATACCGTGCCAGACGCTATATCAACTAAGCCACGGAACGAATCAACGGACCTCACGAATTTTTCTATGTGCTTACGTTGTGTCTTTGTATTTGGTTTTTCAACGACTTCGAATCCGACCGGATCGAAGGAATTTTTTCTGAGTGTTCGACCTTTGTATTAATAATTAAAACACTTAAAAATTAATACAGTAGGCATAATCTGTGTCCAATTATAATTACGCTCAACATTCAAAAGTACTTAAAGGCACGCTAAATTTATTATTATTATACAAAAAAACGAAACAAAGAGAATACATTATTTACCTTACAACAATGTAAGAAGTGACCCCTTTAAAGTAGGGACACCGTAGTTAAAAATATCACAATCAGAACATATTTCGTTGTAATACCCAGACATCCTATACAGGGTTATTTTGTGATACATTATTTGTTATAACGGCCAATAATCGTTGATTACGCAATGTTGCACAGACCGAGTGGAATTCTGAATAGCAACATCTCTAGTAAGCCACCGTCAGACAGTCCATTGGTAATTTTATGCAGAGTACTTAAATCACTCATCCATCTACATTTTTTTTTTCAAAGAAACCATATGAAAGTAGCTCAAGCGATCATCATATTCCCGTATTGTTTTACGTATGCCACATTTCGCAGAGAAAGCTCGTAGGAATCTGCGCTGAATCTATGTAGCTATTATATACAGGAGACCAAACCGCTGAGCAATACTCCAAGACACTTCTGACTAGGGCTCCCTACAAGATGACCCACGATTTTACATTCTGAAATGGTTCGTCGTATCGGAGTACAAAGACCAGCATTTTAATTGCCTTACTGCAAACATGGTCGTAATGTGGGCGAAATTTTGGAAAAGAGTCAAAATATACTCCTAAGTTACGAACAGTTTCAACTCAGGGAAGAGTAGACCCATGTATGTTATAGTAGAAGCGCAAGGCTGGTACTTACCAACATTGAGTGACATATGATCGACGATTTGATATGAACCAATTGGCAATAATATACAAATTTTTTTGTAGAGCTCCGCAATCTTCAATTCTTGCAACTCTGTCAAATATGTTAATGTAGTCGGCGAATGCAAGATATTCACGCTGGATGGTATTGTGGAGATCATTAAAAAAATCAAGAACAGAAACGGTCTCAAATTTGAACCTTTCGGAACCCCTGAATTCGAGATAAACGAGAAAGAATAATAACCACTTAGCGCCACGAGTTGGGAACGATTAAGGAGGTATGAAGCAAGCCAACGTAGCAGATTTTCGTGAATACCCATGTGACTTGCCTTTGCCAGTAATATAAAGTGATTCACACGATCGAATGCTTTGGCAAAGTCAGTGTATATAGCGTCAACTTGCGTCCTGTTGTTAAAAGAGTTACACAAAAAATTGGAATAGAGTAGTAAATCGAAATTGGTAGATCTACCTCCAACAAAGCCGTGCTGATTCTGACTAAGAATAGGGCTAACATGGTTGTACAGATGCTGATAAAGAAGTGACTCAAAGAACTTTGCAAACCAGCTCAAAATGTTAATTGGACGGTAGTTGCAGACGAAGTTCTTATTACCCGATTTATATATAGGCGTAATCTTAGCTACTTACTTAGAGAGTAATTATGGCCGGGATAGTTGGGGGTGTATGCTAGTGTCGTCCTCTTTTCGTAGACAGATGAGAAGAATTCAGCGAAGAGATTCACTATATCACCATCAGTGGTAGCCACACGATAGTGGAGTTACATACGATTCAGCATACTATTAGTAACTCGTAGGTGAAAACCATATAGGATAGTCCGACCTACGGGCTCGCATTTTTGGGAAATATTGATTAATAACATCATATAGTTCATTATAAAAAAATTGGACAAAGTCGTTGCAATCGCGGAAGCCAGCATAATTAGACCAATCAGTATATTGAAGTTTAGACGTACAACTTTAGAAATCTGTTTTGCGAAAGCAAAGTCTATCACAAAGATTGTTAGAACGCAGTAGAGATTCACTGCTATGATAATCAACCTCAAAGGGAGGATGGTGCTAGTCAATACGGCCTATATCCGCTCACGCGATGCGCTCCTCCTACCGCAAAATGGCGGCTATTTGGTTTCGCAAAATAGAAAAGGATTCAGTTTAAATACAAGTTTTTATAAATAAAAATTATTATTCTGCATTGCTAAATAAAATACCCTCCGTAATACCAAGAAAAACATCTAAAATAAAATGCAGTAACACATCGCCGATCCTGCACTTAAAAAGCACTAATGAAATTTTTTGTGTACTTGGATAAATATGATAATATTCCGTTTGAGTGGTTCTAACGTTTACCATGAAATTACTCCTTAAAGTATAGTTTATAAACATTTATATTCAGGGTAAACTTAAAAAATGCTACTTACGGTATGTTTTCAATAAATAAACACCGAAATCACCAGCCCAAACAATAACACACACGATTGTCGTGACGTATTTTTGAAGTTGTTTATTTTTTTTTTAAATGACAGACCCAGGCATTAAAAACTTTATTGTTTGCTTGAGTAGTTACCGAAATTAATAATAGTTCATTTACCTGTTATAATTTCGATATCCGATAAATCGGTATAAAGTCATCATCGGCACCTCTAGGTGTGGTATGCGTCTACGGCTGCATGTATCGCGTGAGCAGATAGGGACAGCACATCGTAACGTGAATGTATCGGGACTATTGGTGATTACCAAATTCAACAATCTATTGTTGTGATTTAGAATATGATTCAACTGGGATACATTAATTGAATGGAATAAGTTAAAAAAGAATTTCAGATTTTTGGCAACTACTATTCAATGGCGCATTTGTATCCCTTGACCAGATCACATCGCCCAAATTAAAATCTAAACTGTTGACATTCTTAATGTGGAAAATCAGCAGTTTCCATTGCGAATCCAGGTGAATTTATAACTAAAATCCCTTGCTTTTCTCCTCGCCGCCGCATGTAGATACTTATTAGTAGGAGACAGGTGTTCAGAAATATATATCTGTTTTTTGTCACCTCCAAGTCTAATACTGACGTATTAAGTTTATCATTAGTGTTTGCTTCATTGTATCTGTAAACAGCTAAATAAAATTTGTCCCGACACGCAACACTCCGGAATTTGGCGACAATAGTACGAGGATATGTACTGTCCTTGTTCAATTTTGCCACTCCTGTTCAAGTACTCAGGTCCTCTTCCTTCATCCCGGACCCGATCACAGAAGAGTACTGTTTTATAAGATTTATCAAATTTTCGTTATGATATTCAGGGATACCGTGGATATCCAAATTATTCTCTCGAAAGTATTGTTCAGTATTATTAAGGTGTTTAGAAAGATCCCAAGTAGAGGCCTCCAAACTTACGTACTCCTTTCTCAGAGAGTCCTTCTCATTTTTCAAGACGCACAGTTCATTTTTCATCTTTTCGTACTTATAATTGAAAACATCCAAAGTTGTGTGAAAATCTTGAAGCTCATTCTTTATCGGTAAAAGTTCCTGTTGTAATATAGTCTGCATTACAGGTAACTCGGATTTGATTGCTTTGAGAACTCTTTCACAAATAGCAGACACGACAGCTTCATCATAAATAGAGAGATTAGAACCATGAACAGTAACGTTATCAAAATCCGTGTCAATGGCATCACTGCCCACGGGTGATCGCTCTGACACAACAGCATGCAGCGCCAGAACAGGCGTGTCTGACATTGCTAATTTTAGGCTAAGGCTTGCTAATTTTATTGGTTCTTGCACTCAAAACAGACCCAATGACTTTTGTGTTTCTTTGTCATAGTCTTCCGAAAGCTGGATACCGGTACGCTAGCGCACTCGTATATATTTGTGCATGCAGAGCATTTTAAGTATTTCTCTGTAATCATTTTTTCCCAAAAACCACCTCAAGTAAATACAGTAGTAGGTGGCACTTTGAAGTAATATTCTTTCAGAGATCTTCCAATATCGAATGGTAAGTTGACGCTTCTGCGATGTCTATCAATGGCGTATCCGTATCAGAGTGTGAGCGTAGCTCCTGTAGCAAGCAATGACGTACTTGTAGCTCTTGTACTCGTAGACGTGGTACGCTCGCTAGTATTGTATGCTTTGCGCTATTTCGTCACTCAGATGCAATCATCTGATAGATCTGCGGTTAAGCGCTCTGCCTGCGACCCCGGAGACGCTGGATCGAATCTCACTGGATGACAGGTCTCATCAAATCTTGTTTTCCGGCTTCCCAAGCGAATGTCACACGCAACACGCAATTAACCCAAACTTACGGCCCAAAACCGCTCACCCCGCCCCGCACTGATGAGACGATGACAGAAACGTCCGACTCCCTTCAAGATCGCCGCCGCCGCTTATGGAGACCACAGTAAGATAATAGGGGACCCACCGATTTCCGAAGAACCAACAGCAAATATGGCCGCCACAGTCAATGGCAAGAGCAGGAGCCACCAATGTTAAGCAAAAATCCACAGCGACTCACTGCACCACAAAACACAAGAAACGTAAAAAAGTCGCTCGCAACACATCCGCTCAGTATGGAATCGAAATTGAAAGTCGAACTATAGACCTATCTCAGTCACACTTCTATACTCTGCAAGACTATAGAACATGTACTCAACAACCGTCGCCTGTCGTACCTTGAAGACAACAACCTCCTCAGTGATCGCCAGTACGGATTCCGACGAGGGCGATCTACTGTGGATCTTTTTGTGTATGTCTGTCACCTATGCAAAAGCAAGGCGAAGTCCTTGCAGTGTCTTTAGACATTTCCAAAGCCTTTGACTGGGTCTGGCACGAAAGCCTTTTAAGTAAGCTTACCTTTTATGGGCTTACCACTGTATGACCGTCGTCGGTGGCTGTCGATAAGGCGAGTTCCGCTCACCGTGACGTCATGCTAAGCCGTGTCGCCCGCGCGTTTCATCCCGAGTGCGTATAGGACCGGTTCGCAACAAGTGGAAAAACTCAAGATTAAAATGAAAAAAATCTTTCATAATAATATTATAATTACAAAAAATATCTAGAGAATAACATTTATAAAAGCATGTCTTCTTCTTTAAATTGTGTTATTTATTAACTACCCCGTAACATTTTGTTTTATAGGAAACAATTAGTGGCCCGTCTTTCGTAACACAAATTGTTTATTTCAGGGATAGAAATGCAATTCAAAATAGTACCGATGTATTTAAATACACTAAATAGTACCTAAATAATTTACTTGTAAAAGAAAAAAATGGGCGAATCCAGTGTCCTTATTCTCAACTATATTCAAGTCATACTTGCTTTACTTGTTGTTGTCACTGTTAACTTGTCTTTTATTCTTTTGTTTAACATCTACGTTATAGGTAGTGTAATTATTTAAGATAAACTAAAACGTAATTACGGAATTATTATTACGGATTTGTTTTACATACAAAGACAGGATTCGGGAGAAGCGGCGTATTATAGAGTTCATGTAAGAGCGATAGATGCGATCTAATATACGGGACCTTATCCTTTAGAAATTATGATTAATAGTATTTTTTGTAGTACTTTTCTGATTATTTTGACGATATTAAACTCCGCCTACATTTGTACTCCGAATAGTACATATAAATTCAATAATTCTCCCCACGTGACTAAAGGTGGCAAGCTGCCTATTTTTTTTAATACCAGTTAAGTATAGGCATTCTAAATTGTCAAAACAAGAGACAAAGGTCGTGTGTCGTCTGTATTTTTTTTTCTAAATAGCATCTAAGGGAGCACGTGCAAGCATGCGTCTGTGCAAAGCTAAATTATAGTCGTCACCAAATAAGAAGCCAAATTTGACAGCTAAAGAAGGCGATAGTATGTAACTTTGAAAGCGATCAATGAAACAATAAATAAACAATTATTAGCATAATTGAGTTTAAAAACATACATACATTTTATTGAAACATTGTATAATATGACAAAACATATTTGAAATACTGTTTTGTCACGAATTCCAAAAAGCAATTTTTTTTTTTTTAAATAATAGTGTTGTAAGCAATTAATCGCCGAATTTCACCGAGTCACTTCGATTTCTCGGAAAAAATATTGACTTATTAAATGTTAAAATAGAAATGTGTAAAAATAGGTGTATTTTAAATACTTATGTATATTACATCTCTGACCACACCTATTGCAAGTAACTTTTTAATTTATCATTTATAAGAGCCCCGGACTCATAGCCAGATTTGTATTTCCTTTTCTTTTGTAATTGAAAATTTATGAAATCCTTGGTTTCTTGGTAATTTAATATTTTTTATATAGTTGTTTATCGATGAACACTTATTTAATCTTAATTCTCGTAATAAACCATTTATGAATATTATAAAATCAGAATTAAAAGAAATGGATACAATTCATCGGAATGTGAGACAATTTTACGAAAATAAGCTGAATTGCCACATTGCAAGGAATTCTGCAAATTAATTGCTTTTAACAGAATTGCACGATTTAGCCTTTTAGGCCTCCTGGACAACAATGAACCGAAAAATAATCTAAACAATCACAAACTCTTAAAATGTTGAATCGATTTCTCGTGAAAATCGTATAATGTGATTACCGATATGATCAGTTCACACCTCTAAGATATGGCAAGTGTCAAATTTGACCTCTTATTTGGTGACGACTATAGTCAGTCTACATCCTTTCAAAATTGGATAAATTAAGCAATATGTTTTCCTAAATGACTTGTCTAATCAATAAATTTATTGTGTCGATCATTGACTTACAAATAAATGGACGACGGGTCTAATACAAAAATCACGAAAAAAATGTACCAAGTCAACCTATTCGAAATTTAAATTGTAATGTCATCGCAGTATCGCGCTGTCAGTCGAACAAATGAAGACTAAAGCGGAGTTTGGCGCTCTGTCTACGATTTTAGCGCCTTACAAGTGCGGACACTTTTTAGCGCGGACCCGACGTCCATATAATTGTAAGTCAATGGTGTCGATAGATATTTTTCAGAAAAAAATAAATACTTAGCGAAAAATAACCTAACAAACTTTATGTCTTTTGCAAAGAACAATTGTAAATAATTGATGTTAAGTAAGTATGCCTACATATGTTCTTTATAGAGTACATAAACTAAATCTTTGTGTGTGTTTAAAAATAAAATTGAAAGAATAATTTCCTATTTTTAGTAGGACTGTTTTATTCAGAACTAGCTCACTAAAAGTTTGTCTGATTTAATATATTTAAGATATCTTTTACTTGTTTCTTACAATAGCCTGACAACGGTTTCATTGGCGCGTAGAGAATCAAATTGTACATTCACCAACACTATAAACTTGAATATCACATATTTTGAGTTATGGGATGCTGTTGTGTCTTGTGTTCTCTGCAGCGTTTTCTGATAATTTGGAAGTATTTGCCAGTTCATCATCATTACGGTCGCGATTGAAAGGACACCTGAGATCCATGTCGCGTTCATGTAAAGGTGTTTGTAGTCGAGATAGAGGTACTTCAACCACTCATCCGGCTTCACTCACACACACAAACACCTTCACTCCCATCACAGGTCCTCAGTTGCCAAAATGCAAATGATAACCAAGATAATTGGTCGAAAGACAAGTATGAGTCAGAATTTAGTGTTTGCAACCTGCCTATTTACCGATAGATATTACGGAATGGGGGTGGTGTAGTTTCGACCAGCAGTAGGTATATCGATGACGATATTCTTATTGTTGACTGTACAAATAGAACACAAATTTTGAAAACTGTAAGGTTTCTTTTTTTATATATTTTGTCTTTTTTTATATATATTTATTATACGTTAAGTGACGGGGCGAACTACTCGTGCGCCTGATGGTGAGCTACACGCCTATCCATGACAGTAACAGTGCCACTCAGAACTTTAAATTGCAAAGATCTGAGGGGCACTGCCACAGCGCCCGTCACCCTGAGACGTAAGTTGACAAGCCCTAAGTGCCTGTAATTTCACCAGCACCCATACCCTTCAAAACCGGAACACAGTAATGCTGACATTACTGCTTGGCGACAGAAATAGGTAAGGTGGCAGTACTACCCTGGACGAACTCTTTCACAAGGAGCTCTACTGCTACTAAAATCTCGAATTGACTACGACGGAATTGAACTAAAATTAAACTAAAAAAATCGAATCTCAGATTTTCTTTACACTTTAATATGTCATTTAAGTTTGTCATGTAATATGTCTGTGTTTTATGCCAAATAGAAACTGTTTTTCAAAATTTCACGAGGTTGAAAGTTAGAATAAATGTGTTTCTGCTAATCTCTTACGTTCGTCTCTATTTTAGAATTCAATAAATTTTGTAAATTAGATTAATAGTAATAACGTCTCAATTATAGAAGTAATGTCTTGTTTTTTCTGTAGAAATATTTATTTTCTATTGGTTTTTTGAGTTTATGTTTAATAGGTACATTTTGTATTTTTATTTTCAATAAATAATATTTTATTCAAGTATTTATTTAACTTAATTGCTAATTAGTCAACTTATAATCATTCAAAATTTCAAAAGGACATCTTAATATAGTGCCGTTGTCCTATATATAGGACATAGTGAAAATCCGGTTTTCCCGAACAAATATTTTTTTTTCAATATTTTTCCCATACTTTCTAAAATATTAACAACAATCCCTGAAAGTTTCATAATAATATTCTAAAAAAAGGTCTCTGAGTAGACACGAGGTTAAGAGATTTGCTCAAAGAGCGAGTGTAGCAGCATTTCAATATATCGTTTGTGTACAAATAATTTATAAGATTGACTTTCGGAGTACGTAGTTACAAGTTTTGTATGCAATTATTCTATTTCAAATGTTCTACCACGGCTCTGCTTTTTCACTGCAATGAACATCTTTATAAACACAATAGTAATATTTCTTTTGTTCATCGCTTGTGTTATCAATTAATTAAAAGAAATAAATGCTTTATCTTTTGTTGTTAGTCGTTACGTACAAAAACGTGCCTGCTTAAAAAGGTGATTCTATAACCACCATTCAAATTGTCGGTGTTTTGTGGAAATGGCGAAAACGACATTTCGAAAAATTTTTCAGGGGAGCGTGTTTTAATGTTTCACGACAGTTTTAAAACATTTACGTCCTGTTTTAAATTCAATTTCAAAACTTAAACTTAATTAATAATGTAATAATAATAATAATAGTGCACATACTCAACATAGCCTGCACTAGATATTCGGTATTCGGCCAAATCACTATACGTGGCATCTCTAATATATTCTCAGCGTAGTCTACAGCAGTATAATACCAAGACAAGTAGCGCAACTCTGCGTGTTCGGTGAGTCAACACAGACGTAACACAGATGCATATTATTTGCAGATGATATACATATCTATAACGATACCTTAAAAAGATAATCTAGTGAATTACGAATCTGATAAGGTAACGAACTATCTACTAATGCGGAAAAGACAAATATCGTTCCCTTCACTAGAAAGCGGAAACTAGACAAGCTAGTGAAACCGATCCTTGGTGGCAGGGCTATGAGCTTTTCCGCAGAAGTTAAATATCTAGATCAAACGCTATGGTGGAATTATCATAAAGCTAACACGGTCAACAAGGCTAAGACGGCCTTAGGTATCTGTAGTCGTATGGCAGGACAGCGTTGGGGTCTAAAACCAAAGATGACTCTCTGGTTATACAAGGCAATTGTGAGGCCCATAGTAACATATGCCTCCGTTGTTTGGAGTGGCAAAGTCAGTGAAACAACCACTATTGCCACATTGAGTAGTCTACGTGTCGCGTACCTGATAGCAACGGGAGCCATGTCCACTACACTTGGGCCAGTCCTAAATTCATTGCTGAATCTGACTCCCCTGCATGTATTGATACAGAAGGAGGCCGGTAACAGTATGTACAGGCTCTCCACCAGGTTAAGGACTAAATGGCTCTTTAAGACATTGAGATCGGCCCAGGACACAATTCTGGAACATCTTGTTCTGGGAATGACTTCTGATGTCATGCTTCTCAAGTAAAACTTCAAGAAACTCTATCAGGTAGAATTTCCAACCGGGGAAGACTGGGAAACTAACAGTCTTACCTGGAACGACGGTAGCCTTCTTTGGTATACCGATGGGTCCAAGATGGGACCCAACGTAGGTTGTGATATACATGGCGTGAGACCCAGACTCCGCTATAAGCTGAACACGGGACGACACTCCTCTATCTTTTAGGCCGAAATATACGACATAATCGCTTGTGCGAATCCGAACCTGAAGAGAGGCTACGTCAACAATTATATTTATATAAACTCAGGTAGTCAAGCCGCTCTGCATGCACTAACCTCAGTCACCCAAACTTCGAAGATTGTAGAGAACTGCGTAACTAAACTGAATACTCTCGGGGAAACGAATAATGTGGTCCTGGGTTGGGTTCCAGGTCACTCTGATATCGAGGAAAATGAAGCAGCGGATGAAGAGGCTAAGGCTGGTGCTAGGGAGGCCTTCATTGGTCCTGAGCCCTTTATAGGAATAGCGCGCAGCCTGGCAAAGCTCACTTTGCTGAACGAGAGCGCACACGTCTCCCTTGACGTGTGGCTGCAGATTAAGGGTCTTGAACATTCAAAAGCCCTGATAACTGCCTTCAGTGCCAAACACTGTAAAGAAGCTCCGTCACTGGACAGGAATGTAATCAGAATGCTGACTAGAGCCTTAACAGGGCATTGTAGCTTGAACAAGCACATGTCAAATATTGGACAGAGAGAAAACAGAGAATGTAGATTCTGCCACGAGGCGGATGAAACTCCTGTGCATCTCCTCACCCAGTGCTGCCTTCTAATGGGCGTGAGAAATTCCGTACTGGGTAGGCGTAGGCCACACGCAGAGGACACAAGAACTGTCGGAGCCAGGAAAGTCCTTCAGTTCCTTAATGCTGTTAGCCTTGGCTCCGAACTGTAATTAGTGGTGATCATAATAGATCATTTAATGGTCGCAGTGATGAGGGACTCATAGGCCCCAAATGGAGCCACCCTAATAATAATAATAATAATAAATTACGAATCTACAAGCCGTTCTGCTAATTTTGTGTGGAGTATTACACTACTTGTATTGATAGTACAACAATACCACCATAGTTTCTATACACCTCTTTGGGGTATGTTTTTATTTAAGTACGATTTATGAATGATTCGATTCATCATACTCAACTGTAATTGTTGTATGAATATTAAAGATTCTCATTGTCGATAACGTAGCAAAAAAACACACTTAACTAGTCAATACGACTCACCATTATTTTAAATCCCATACATAAATAATTAATTAAAACTGAAGTATGTCACTATTCACTACTGTCATCTCGAACTTTGAAAACGTAAAAGTCTCCTGCTTATACGAAACAATATTTACTTTTTTTTTTAAAATGGATACATTCGAGTTATTTCAAACCGTTAACAAAATTACCAACGTGAAACCTAAAAAATGCACAAACAAAGTGTCGAAGTCTATCAATGTATACTTTATTCTTTTCCTATGCATATTTGGATTCGATTTTGGTTTTAAAAAAACTCTAAGCAAATATCTTCGACTGATGTTCAGTTGTGTGCAATTTTGCGTGTCAATTCTAATGTGCACGTTACTTCTTTGGCGCATAAATATAAAAAATTATATGATGTTAATATTTACATCACAATATCTGACATATTGTACACTTTTAATATTCTCCAAATACAATGTGTATGATTTAATTATTGATGTTTATTCACTAGATAAGAATATAATGGAACCAGTGAATATTAAGTTTGCGTTTGTGACATATTTTTACACGATTTTGACGTGTGTGTTAAAGCAAACGCTTTGTGTGGTAAATTGTTTTCTTAACAGCACGGACTTATGTGTAAAACCATTTCCTGATTATTGGCGCTGTATACCCATTATAGGTCTCGATTCAATTGCGATCATTCAAATGTTATTATGTTACTACGTATACAGATCTGTAAATTATATTAAAATATCTTTACACAATATCGACATAAAAATTGTTCAAAAACGCTATCTTTCAGTTGTAACCTACAGTGACAAAATTCGACCCCTGCACTCAGCTCTCGCAAGTATTTATATTTTAGGTTTTAGTAATATAATCGTCGAGTCATTTTTATTGCTGCTATTTTTAATGTGTCAATAACAAAGCTAAACTTAGAGCTACATAAAAGTTTGATATTGGCTTAGAACAAAGAATTTTATCAGATTCGTCGCCAGAAAAAAAATACATAGACTTTTTTTACACCTTTGCAGGTTGTTGTGGCATTGTTTGTGTCTGCACCTAAACTGATGACAATGCTATGGAATTTTGTAATAGTAATTAAAACGGTAGGTAGGTTTAGTAAAATAGTTGATATAAACCTTGAAAGAGGGTTGGTTGACATTTCATTACTATAGAAATAATAATGATATGTCAAAACAAATAATATCAATTACTTGCCCTAAAATTAAAGATGTCCTTGTAATGGTTAGATGTTGCCCACAACCGAGATCAATGAAAAAGAGGGGAGAGGTCTTTACCCAGCAATGAGACAGAACAAGCTCATAGTAATAATAATAATAATTGTACTAATATGCATTCCAGAGCCTCAGAGTTAAATTATTACAACACTGTTGAATACTCTCAGTGCCATGTGGGCCGCCGGCCACCCACAAAAATTTAACTGCAGCAGGCCACTACGTATCTTCGAATGTTAACCAGCAAGTCATGTGGGCCGCCAGCAACCCAAGTGGCGCAGGTCACCATGTATTACCGAATTTTACCTAGCAGGCCATATGGATCGTCGGCGTACAACAATTAGGGATTAAAATTTATTTTCGATTTTTCTAGTGCTGATCAGTCAAAGGTTGCATCAGCAGGCTGACAATATAAATTGTGCGTTCGGTGAACACAGCCAATTGTTTGGCTCTTCTGCTAACAACGGATCCATATCGTAATCAAGTATCGATCTCATCCCTAGTGGTGACGTCCGTCTGTTTTTTGTTAGGATCACGGCATACCAAACAGCCTACTAGTAAAGCTGGAGGGGTCCCGCTGATAGCCCACATGGCCTGCTGTAAAAGTTACTTAAGATCGGACGTGGTGTACTGTGAAAACAAATGCGTGCTAAGCGCGCCGCCCACATGGCTTGCTGCTAAAGTTCCTTAAGATCAGCCCCACATCTTTCTACATTAGTTCTGATTATTGTGACCCTCCTTACCGACCCTGAGGGTATACAAGAAGGGCACTATAACCTTATAAGTTTAGGTTCTGACCCCAGATCAGCCAGTGTATAGAGTTGTGACAGACCTCCGTCACTTGAGTTCTTCCGGTTCTTCGAGAGGCTAGTTCCTTATGATCAGGCGATGCGTGCTATGAAAAAAACGAAGCGCGTTCCACAAGCGCCGCACACATGGCCTGCTACTTGAGAAAAATCGTTTTTCTAGAGCGCTGAGAGTGTTAAAACACCCAGATCAGAAAAAAGTCAATAGAGTTCGTTTCCTAAATCCGACTTACCGGTACCTGAAAATGGGGTGCCCAGTCTGGTCGTTTATTAAGATAATAATAATATGTACCTTTTATGATTCGTATCGTATTTCGTAATTATATTTACGTAAACTTGATTAATTAATTACACAAGATTTCGTTTTTTCAGGGAGGAATACACGTTTTCTTTTGGACACAAATCGTACTCATATTTATACTAATATTGCAAATTTGTGGCCCGACCATCGTAATACAAATGATTTATTCAGAATTAGAAGCTATCAAAGTGGAATTACATAATCAATTGATGGCGGATAGAGGTAAGATTTATTTATCTACAGGATCTCATTGTCAATCTTAAATCGGTGACAATAGATAAAAATATGCCTGAAATAGAACGATAGACGTTTAGTCTTAATTACCAACAAGTTCGTAGCGCATGTAATCACTTTCGGAAATATTGATTTGTTGTTAGTTGTTTCTGCCGCCAAGCGGTAATGTGAGCATTGCTGGTTTTGAAGTGTACGGGCCCTGGTGAAACAACAGGTACATGGAACTTGTCACGCAGGGTGACAGGTGCAGTGTCAGTGTCTCTCTCTCTCTTTTTGCGATGTAAAGCTCTGAGATTTTAGAGGCATGTGTAGTCTTGTCGCTTACTACCAGACACACCACACCACATGTCCTAAACTTGGTATCATAAAATAGTAAAAATTTAAATTTCATTTGCAACCGATATTGCATACAACACAATATAATGTTTTACACATAATAAGCTAAATTAAATTTATTTGTTTCTTTTCAGACGATGAAAAAAGTAAAGAAAGAAGGCATTTATTGGAATTCTTACTTGTGCGGCCTTGTTTACAATACGACATATGGAATATCATTCCCCTAGACTTACGATTGCCAGCTTCATTAATCAGTGTCTGCGCTACATATTTTATTGTTCTTTTACAATTTTCCCATTTTGATAATTGGAATTTTTGAAGAGTTTAGCAACGGTAGCATCTTGGATCAATAATAGCACAGCTGTTATTGTCCAGTCTTTATCGAAATACAAAAATAACAGGTTGTAATATACAAGAATTTAATGGGGTTGAAGTCAGTACTATAATTATAATTGTTATTTTTATATAAAAGATTCTCATCGTCGATATTACATATTAAATGGGAAACTTTCAATTACGAAATATGATTCATTAGTTGAAAGCCTATCATTCATATCCCATTGATAAATAATTAATTAAAACCTACAAATGTTATTATTATTTGCTACAGTCCTTCTGATCTCTCCAGACGTAAAAGTAGCTGCTTTCTACGTAGCGACTTCCATTAATTATTGAAAAATGCATTCGCCTAAGTTATTTCAAACTGTTAATAAGGGTTACTTTATTGTGAAGCCTAAGAAATTCACTAGCAATGTGCCCAAGTTCATGAAAGTATATTTTATGTTATTTCTTTGCATATTTGGGTTAGATTTTGGTTTTAAAAAGACTCTAAGCAAATATCGTCGACTAGTGTTCAGTTGTGTGCAATTTTGTGTATTAATTATAATGTGTGTTGTACTTCTTTCGATAAGAAATTCAATAAAATCCAATTATAATATTATGGCGGTGGTATTTACATTTCAATATCTAATGCATTGGATATTGTTAACGTTCTCCAAATACAATATATATGATCTAATTCTTGATGTTTATTCTTTAGATAGAAATATAATGGAGTCAGTTAACGTTAAATTTGCATTTGTGCTATATATTTACACGTTTTTTATTTGTGGGTTAAAGCAAACGCTTTGTGTTGTTAATTGTTTTCTTAATAGTACGCAATACTGTACTAATTCTTTCCCAGGTTATTGGTATTGTATACCCGTGGTAGGTCTTGATGCAATTACTATCATCCAAATGTTGTTATGTTACTATGTATATAAATCAGTAAATTATATTAAAATATCTTTGCATAAATTTGACATAAAAACTGTTCAAGAACGCTATCAATCATTTGTAACCTATTGCGACAAAATTCGACCCCTCAACTCAGCTGTCGTAAGTATTATCGTTTTTGTTTTTGATTGTGTAGTCGACGACGATTGTCATTTATTGCTCGAATATCTCAAGGACAACAAATTAAATATTGCGAAACTTAAACCTGTATAGAAATTCGATATTGGCTTAGAGCATAGTATTTAATTATTCGTCGTCAGAAAAACAAAACTTGCGTAGTTTATTTATTTCTCGCTTAACGTATTGAATATCATGGTAGTTTTAATATCTTGACATTCATATACTTTTTATGAATATATCCAATAGTTTGTTGTTATTATTTATGCAAAGATCAATCAAACACGAAGTAAAATTCCCTTGATCTTACTAAATCCGAACCAGTAACGTCTGTTTGTTATTGTACCCCGGTTTGGCAAATTGACGATGGTTCGAATCCAGACACATCAAAGGAATTTGTGTAGTTTCCCAATAGTAAATTGTCCTTATGTTCTCATGTACATATTATATAAAGGTTGGTATCCAACAAGTTCAAGTTCACTCCCCCATAAATACATTATTTAAATAAATCAAGTTACTCCTTTAAAATAAAATATTTATATCATTTTCCGAAATTTGTTATTGCAGGTTGTCGTGGAATTACTTGTGACTATACCTAAAGTGATGGACATATTATGGCAATCTGTAACAGCAGCTACAACGGTAAGTAAACCGCATTTAATGGAATTGTTGAGAAATCAAAATTAATGTAGAGTGTATTAATGAGCCTTAAGACAAAGAAGGTAGAATTTCGGTTACACTAAAATATAATAATAACAATAAGCCAAATAATCACTCCAAGGGGGTGATTCACGTAATCAAATCGTTACAATATCGTAGCGATTTAGTCGTTGAACTGCTTTTTCGTATTCACGTATGACGGTGAACGTCAACGAGTCTCATTTTAAAGTAGTTCGATCCAAATATCGTTAAAGCATATTTTGGTATATGAATCGAACTTAAATCGACTCTAATCGACAAGTCATACGTATTCTGCTAAAATTTTGACAGTTCTTTCAAGAGACTTTCGACGACTAAATGTAAAATTTCACAATCCAAGATGTCGTTCATTAGTCGTTACGTTTCGATTCTACTCATATCAACGTTCGTTCAAGTGATACGTGAATACCCATTGTAGATAGGACATCGATCGAACGAATACGTAACTTCAACGATATTTTGATAGCTTGAACTTACATGAATCGCACTACAGTTACTTGGTCTTTAACTATGGATTTAATTGCATTATTATGATTAATAGAGACAAGTTATTAAAGCAGTACCTACTTGGAACACCTAGGCCATAATCAGTTTAAAAAATTTTATTTTCCTAAATTGGTGCTACGGAGAATAGAAACCAAATCTCTTGTAGCCAGAGTGAGAGTTGAGAACCTGGTAGCCAGAGTGATAGCCTGTGGACTACCGAAGTCATTTGACTAACTAAGATCATCATAATACCTGTACTATTAGTTTTCTTATAGTTGTTGTTAATTGTATCGTAATTAAGCAGCTTAAATTTGTTTTTCGGAACTTGGTTTTTCAGGAGAGAACAGGAGTTTTTTTTTGGACCACTGTCGTATTCTTATCCATTGCAGTATCACAAATTTGTGGCCCAGCTATCGTGACCCAAATGATTTACGCTGAAACGGAAGCAATCAAAGTGGAATTACATAATCAATTGATGGCGGATAGAGGTAGATGCGATTAATTAATCTATGGGATAACTTTTTCCAATTTTATTTTCTTCTTTTGAATAATACATATAATTTAAAGATATATCTTTAACCTAACATATCACTAAAACATGTGAATTTAAAAAAAAAAATTATAGTTCATTATAAAACTTTTATAAATTTCTTGTAGTAAGAATTTCTTTTCCATACAAAACAAAAATAGCGGAATCAAAACGCAGCGTATCACTTTACAAATAAAGCATGTTTTTTCTTACTCAGACGAAGAAAGGGGTGAAGAAAGAAGGCGTCTTTTGGAGTTCCTGCAAGTGCGACGTTGTTTACAATATGACATATGGAACATTATACCCCTAGACTTACGATTACCAGCTTCATTGATCAGTTTTTGCGCTACTTACTTTATTATTTTGTTGCAATTTTCTCATTTCAATGAAATATTGTAATTTGACAATTGGATCTATTGACTGTATGTTTTAAGAATATTGAAAGAAATTTAGTAACTTAATCTTTACAATAGCAGCTATTGTAAACAATGAAAAGAAACAGCTTAATACTTACACTTAACTTTCAAATGTTTATTTACTACTTCAGCAAATAGTATTGTATAGTTTTTAAATTGCGTATACAGGTTGATTAAAAAAAATCCCCATTGTTTTATGTTAATATTATACCTGCGCTAACACATCGCGCGTTAATTTAGTACTTTGTTATCTGTCAGATACGCTGACCCCGTCCACTGCCCCATACCATTGTTGTTGCTATAGCAACGGCGTTTATTAATTGTCGGGTGTCAGTATTGTTTACAATTTTTTGGAAAACTTTGAGACATCGTAACTTATTTATTGTTTGAAAAAAAACCGAACATATATTTTTTATTTCCATTATGTATATATACTCCTTTAAAATGGTTAGTGATTTTTTTATCAACCTATATAGCTCGTAGTTCCTATTTAGCGGGTCCATAATATACATTTAACCATATTAGTATCTTCGGGTCGTCAATCCCAAAGAGTCTATAAACAAAAGCAGCGGATTCTACCAGTACCTTCGGAGTCGAGACGTAGACGTTAACAACAGCGAGCGATGAAGCGAGCTAAGATTGGGATTTCTATGATGGATCAATTACCTAAGGAATGTACAGGACATGTTTGCAAGACGGCCGGTGGTCGATGGAGCAAACTTGTTCTTAAGTGGCAAACGTAGTACAGGAAGATGGACGGACGTCCTGAGAAAGGTGCGGCAGCGGCTGAATGCGAATGGCACGGAATCGGGAGAGTTGACGTGCTCAGGGGGAAGGTTATGTCTGTCTGATAATGATGATGATGTATATATTATATCAGACACAATAGTATTACTATTTCGTAGTAAGTACAAACACAGTCTGATTTCCTTTGTAATCATACTAAGCAAGCCTGAACTTGGTATATTAAAATAAAAATTTGAGTTCATTTGCAATAATAGATATTGCGTAAAATACTATATAATACTCTATTTAAATAACAAGCAAACTCAATGTTTTTTTCTTAAACTCTCTTAACCTCCTGCCTACTCAGAGACCTATTTTTAGAGTATTTTTATGAAACTTTCAGCGATTGTTGTTAATATTTTAGAAATTATGGGAAAAAACATTGAAAAAAATATTTGGTGGGGAAAACCGGATTTTCACTGTGTCCTATATATTATATTAAGATGTCCGTTTAAAATTTTGAACGATTGCAAGTGGACTAATTAGCAATCAAGTTAAAAGAATACTTGGATAAAATATTATTTATTGAAAATAAAAAACACAAAATGTACCTATTAAGTATAAACTTAAAAAACTTATAAAAAATAAATATTTCTTCTGAAAAAACAAGATATTACATCTATCATTTAGACGTTATTATTATTATAATATAATTTACATTTTTTTTTTAAATTGTAAAATAGGAATGAACGTAAGAGATTAACAGAAACATATTTATTCTAGCTTTCACCTTGGTGCAATTCGGTGAAACAGTTTCTATTTAGCACAAAACAGACAAATTTCAGATTTTTTTTTACAGTTTTTCTTATTACATCCATTTTTTTGCAGCGTGTCTTTTTTAAACTGTTATGTCTTTAATTCCCTTATAGTTAATCCGAGAGACCTTCTAGTTTTTAAAATTTGTGTTCTGTTTATACAGTCAACAAAAAGAATATCGTCATCGATATACCTACTGCTGGTAGAGTGTATACCATGCCCGTTCCGTAGTATCTATCGGTAAATAGGCAGGTTGCAAACACTAAATTCTGGCTCACACTTGTGTTTCCACCAATTATCTTGCTTATCATTAATATTCTGGCAACTGAGTACCTGTGATCGGAGTGAAGGTGCGACAAGTGTTTGAAGTATCTCTAACCCGACTACAAACACGTCTACGTGAACGCGACATGGATCTCAGATGTCCTCTCGATCGCGACGGTAATGTTGATGAACTGGCGAATACTTCCGAAATATCGGAAAACGCTGGAGAAGACACAACAGCATCCGATATATCGCACTGTTATTACAATAGTGTTGTAACTGAAAATATGTGAATAATCTTGAAGATTATAGTATTTGTGAACATACAATTTGATTCCCTACGCGCCACAGAAACCGTTGTTAGAATATTGTAAGAAACAATTAAAAGATATCTACTTAACTCAGAATGAGATAAACTTTTTGTGACCTAGTTCTGGAAAAAACAGTACTCAAAAGTAGGAAATTATTATTTCTCTTTTATTTTTAAACATATTTGGCAAGTAGAAAATTGTTTACGTGTCTATAATAGACTTTAACCTATACATGTTCTTTTCTGAATCTTTCGCAGGAAGAGAAAAATTAGTTTTTAATCGACTCTGAAAGAATATACTTTTTGAATTAATACACTATTATGTTCACTATGCGATACGTGCTTCGTCGTGTCAATTGCTATCCGACTCAAGGATGTTAGTTTGATTGCGATTCGGTGGCCAATATTCACGATCGTCATCGGAAACGTCACCATAAAACAATCTTGGAGTTATTGAACGTTTCTAGTACATCATTATCTAATCTGTCAAATCATAATCCATCATAACTTAAGAAAAAATAGGTAATTCGATATATATATATATATAAAAATTAAATTAAATTAAAATTCTTGAAAAAATTAGCAATGATAAAATATGATTACCTGAAACTACAAACACAATTTTTTTTGAGATTACGAGTGGTAGTCACATCTACAAGTTTCATATATCATATATTATATTTATATATTTATCACAAAATTATGTAAATAGCCATTTTTTTTAATAACAAGGTATTTACTACACTATGTTGTAATAGGTCTATGCATTTTCTTAACATTAAATCCACTCGTCAATATTAAATCAAGTTTATTATGCTTAATTATGCTGATCAGCAAAGTTTGAATAAAAACAGTGCATTTGAAAAGTTTGTTTTAAATATAAACTTCATTCGTAGGTCGAAAATAAAAATTTAGCTTCTAAATTCTAGCAAATAATATGTTCACGTTAATTATAATATGCTAAGTTCCACGGGTGCGCATTATACATTTATCGATTTAATTTTAATTTCAAAAAGATTAAGCAGACTGTCGTTTAGTTATTACATTGAACTCAACATAGTACTTCAATTTTGATATTCATGATTGCCACTATCATTTGGAAATATATGTTTTTTTCTAGCATTTACGGCTATGTACTGAATGTTTGCTACAAATCTTTACAATTCTAAAATCACAATGTGATGGTATCATTAATGATATTATAAATAAAAAAATTATGCTTGCAGATTTTTGCCTTTATATTATTTACATTAATATTTCATTACTTTACGTATTTGAATATTGCATTAAAGCAATCGATTTTCAGTTCCTTCCCCGATCAGTTGGTATGCGTACCGACTCTAGGCTTTGATTGTTGAACTGTCATTCAAATGATACTGTGTTTCTACGCAAATTTTAAGGTGTATGCATTGAGATGTAAGTGACATTTTGTTATTTATCATTGTAGCATTTTTTTATTAGACAAACACAACAGTCGACATCCAAAATAGATCAACACATTAATTTGTTTAAAACTATATTTGAACCAGAATGCCAACCAGGAGCGTGTACGTATGTCATGCTTAGGAAAGTTACTGTCAATTAATTACCTATAAGTTGCAAAATTTATGTTGGTACAAATATATAAAAGAAAATACAAAAAAGTGTTAACATGATATTGGTACTATTTCCCCATGCCATAAGTTGTCTCCGTGAACTTTCTATAAAGAACAATAAACAATAACTAACAGTTATCCCGTAAGATTTCGTTTTTCAGCAAAAAAGCTGTGGGTGTCTACTTTCATCTCCAGCAACATTCTGGTTCACGATATTATTACAAATTTATTTTAGTTGTTATAACACAAACGCTTTATTTGAATTCAAAACGTTTAGAGATAGAAGTACAGTTCAAAATAGCACCTGTCCTGTGGTTACCGTAAAATGTAAGTAACGTAAATAGTACCTATATAATTTCCTTTAAGAAGAAGAAGCATACTTTCATGGTATAAAAACAAATTTGTATTATTTGCTGTCACTGCCTACGTGTTCATTATTCTTTTGAATTACTTCTACGTTTTTAAATACAAATAAATCTAAAATAACACCTCTCTATGTACCCCTTACTGAGTTTTATCTAACGAAAGGTGTTCTCCTTCTTCATCATTGACAACCTTTTAGTCAAATATAAACCAATGAAACCGAGCTGTATATATCACTTATGTCGCGAATTTAATTTTAATTAAGTATTTAATTCTAATCGATTAACACAATCGAGTAAATGTTAGTTATAAAATCGTTCTGACGTTATAAAAACAACGTTTGACAGCTAATGCCCGCGCTGGCCAGTGTCATTCAAGTATCAGTTGGCACGTAAGCGACCTTGGTGAGTGAGTTCATCACTATCACAGACATATATCTAAATAAGCAAGTGTACCTACTTCGCATGTCCAATGTAAGCTATAAACGCTTAGTTGCCGTTGCTACGCCTTACAACGCGCCCGGCCGTTATCGTAGTTAAACATCAGTCGATAACGCAAAAAAAGCCCATTGTGCCATTAGAAACTATGAATAGATGATTAAACAGGGACCTTCCACAGTTAAGTAATTTTGTATTGAGCATATGCGTAATAATTTATTTTAAAATCTATTATTTTCATTTTGAATGAATTTCGAAAAAACAAATATGGAAACAAGTATACGCCCCATGATTCGTAGTATATTGCGGCTTTCACTTGGTACCGTAGACTTGTGGTCGTCCTTTAGTATGCCATGAATAACTGAACGAGCGATACTTTCGTACAGTCAAAAGCACAGCACTTTGTACTTTGGACCGTTCTTATCGTAAGCGGCATAGAGTATGATTTAAGTCTCAAGTGTCAAGCTTGGCGTGCTCTTGACCCTGTATAATGCATTCACTTTCGTGGTACCGACCGCTTCGTCTTGTTTTTGGTAAAATTTTACGATTAGTGATGTTCACTTAATGCAACACAGTTCTCGATTGTGATCGATTTAACAAACGAGGGGATGATAATTCTTAAGACCTTAGAAAATCTCAAACGTCATATTCTATAAAGTTTGTTGTTGTTTTTTTTTGTTTTCCGGAGCAACTTTTTTTTTCAAAACACGTATTACTAAAGGACTTAATCATTTTATTTTGGTATTGTTTTAATATTTCACGGCTTCTTATAATCAACAAATACTTAAAAAATCATTGTTCTAAGTACGTGTTGCGTTAGCGTCTTCGATTTAATCATTCGCTTTAGTGCCGAAGGAGATTTCCCATCACTAAATAGCGCTTGTGAAGTCATTGTAGGTACAAAAAATGAGCCACGTGTTGTTTTCATACAAATGGCGGTACTTGCGGGGTCTATTTAGATACCTACATTTAGTAGCATTAGAACTCCTTGTGAAAGAGTTCGCCCAGGGAGGTACTGCCATCTTACTTATTTCTGCCGCCAAGCAGTAATGTAAGCATTACTGCGTTCCGGTTTGGTAGGGTAAGGGTGCTGATGAAATTACAGGCACATTAAACTTGTCAACTTATGTCTCAGGTTGATGGGCGAAGTGGCAGTGCCCCTAAGATCTATACGCTTTAAAGCTCTGAGTGACACTGCAACTGTTATAATTCGGAGTATCGCTTACCACCAGGCGCACGACTTGTACGTACCGTCACTGGGTCTTATAAAAAAAAATGATTACGTAGTCGATGGATAGTCTGTGATAGTCACTTTATTGCAGCAATTTTCAATTTGTTTGATGGTAATTAGACATTTGCCTTAAAGAGGGAGTTTACCAGCATATACTTTCTGCACAAATAATTTAGAAGATTCATAACGACTTTTGAAGTTTTCGCTATTAATTGAAAATGAAGTAGACAATTTTGTAGTATATACAATTTCTTTTTGGGTTTCCCAATATTAATAAAATTCTCTTAGAGGTTAAGTAATTTTTAAGGACATATAAATGTAAGCGAACTTTTATAAATTGTGTTACGTTTGATTATTACTATTTCCGTGTACATAGTTAATATTAAAGAATTATTCGACTAACTAGCCAAAGTTTTATAAAGTACAACATTACGATTTAATAGAAATAACAATACAATGCTGTGGTTACTCGACAGTCACATCGAATATAAAATGCTTTAAAACTATATATGCATACTGTTAACGCGTATGCGGTGATGACATCTACCGGAAAGTATTCACTACATCGATGAATGACCGGCGCAGTCGTTTAACGTTTTTTTTTGTCATTTTGAATTGTATCGAGTCACTCACACGGCAAACTCCTGCTATAATAGACGTTCCTTTACGATATATGAATATTTTTACAAGATATAATAAAGCCATTCATTTCGCCCCGTGTTGCATAGAAGCTTACTATAGACAGGAAACGAGTAGAGAAAGGAAAAGATAAGAGGCTGACAACAGCGACACATACACACACTAACATATAGACCTTCTTCGCCGGATCACAATTGAACTTCATCGCCGATCTCCAGGAGAGAAGGCTCAGCGAGAAACGGTCAGGCCTTCTAATCCATTTCCCGTTCCCATCCTAAAGTAAATTAATTTATCGAGTGTTGTGATTTCTTATTCCAGCAGTATGTGTGCCGTGTCATTCGAGCATTTTCGACCGCGACCTCTGTGCAACCTACGGGTCACGTAAGTGTTCCTATTTCTTTAAGCTACCAATATGAGTGACGATGAATTTATGCAGGCTGCAGATAATTCTAAGTTAAAAGTGTCAAAATCTCCGCATAAACGTGAGAAAAGTGTCGATTACTTAGCCGACCTCAAGAGATAAAGAGGTGCGACCAAATTACGGTTAACCTTACTTCAAAAATATACTATCGAGATTGCACACCAAACTTTAAATGCGATAATTAGATAGGGCTAAATTGTAATTACGAATAATAGATTTTGAGAATTTATTTAAATCATTTAACGGTATTCAGTCGGAGATCGAAGCAAAGGTCAACGAAAAAGATATGCTTAGTCACTTAGAATATCGCGATTATTTTGAACGACTATATTTTAACATTTTGGCTTCTGCTAAATGTAAATTGGTTGATGAGTCTAGTACAATTAATTCTAAGTGCGCAACTCTTTCATTAGTTAAATTACCGTAGATTAAGCTACCCACCTTTGATGGTTCTTATGATCAGTGATTAGAATTTAAAAACTCTTATATCACCATGATACATAATCGCGTTGATTTAGATCCTATACAGAAATTTCATTAATTACGATCGTCTTTAAGGGGTAGTGCTCTGCAGGTTATTAGTGCTTTAGAGTTTACCGCAGCCAACTACATTAACGCATGGGACTTATTAGTAAAAAGATTCCATAATAACCGTCTCTTAATTCACAATCAAGTGAAATCTTTGTTTACTCTTCAATCTATTCGACAGGAATCTCCTGTCCAGATAAGAAAGTTAATAGATACCGTGAATAGAAATTTACGCGCTTTAAAATCTATTGGTGAGCCCACCGACTCATGGGACACTTTAATTATTTATTTAATTGTCACTAAACTAGATTCAACCACGGAGAGAGAGAATCACAAAGGTTCTATCACTTCCGATCTGCACAGTGATTCGTCATTAACCTTGGATTATTTGCTTTCTTTTTTGAAAAATAGAGCAGACATGTTGGAAATGGTAAGTTTGCACCATAATAAAAACACTCACACTAACAAATTCAAGAAAGCAAACTATCTAATAATGAACCTAAGAAAAGTCTGTTTAAATCACAACAATACGTTCATAGCTATGTAACTACGCGGAATAAGCACTACCATGCACTTTATACTTGTATACGTTTTTTAAATTTACCGATCCGAGATAGAATTAAGTTTGTCGCGAAAAGTAACTTTTCAGTCGATGTCGATTTTTTTGTCAGTCGATGAGCTCCGAGCGGCCGAACGCTTGTTGATTATCATAGCGCAGAGGCAAATGTTTTCGCAAAAGTATCATAATTTGGTAAACAAATTACCTATTCCAGTTAAACGCAACAGTAGGATATCGGGACTTAATAATTTTTAGACAAAAACCAAGTATACGACTCGGTGGCAGATTGTCGAATGGTAGTGAATTTAGTTACGGCAAAAGGTATCCGGTTTTGTTGTGTAGTAAACATCATTACACGTTGTTATTGTTTAAAGACGAACGTTGGTGTTGGTGAGAGCAATCGCGCTATTTTCGAAAGGTCTAACCATTCAAGGGAACAGGTTTAGCTTTGGTAAATATGTAGTTATACCGACAAATCTTTTAAATTAATAGCGCGATTCATTGACCTGATTGCTAACTACTATTCATTTGTAAGGTTTAAACCAAATCTAAACTACAACGGAACTAAAGCTACACCTCATACGAAACGTTAATAAGAGACGTACCTTGACTACCTGAAAAACCGATAAAATTTGCCGTAATCGAAAATTTAAAACGCACTGAAATGTCAATATCTACGAATCCAAGTCTATAAAAGAGTGATTTTAAAAAAGTGTGTAAAATTAATGTCATTGTGATTTAAGTATGGTGTGAAGGTTTGCCTTTTCCTTTACGGAAAGAATTGAAAAAACAACAACAATGAACCAAATTAATTGAATTTAGTGTGTTTTTCTCTTAGACTATGGAATGTTTCCATCCTCTAAGGTTGTTCTTACAGATAAAACACGCAGAGGCAAGTGCCTACGCATTGCTTTCCGGTTTTAATATTCTGTTTAATAAAATAGTTCTTTTG
Source organism: Hyposmocoma kahamanoa (assembly GCF_003589595.1). Taxonomy (NCBI): domain Eukaryota; kingdom Metazoa; phylum Arthropoda; class Insecta; order Lepidoptera; family Cosmopterigidae; genus Hyposmocoma; species Hyposmocoma kahamanoa. Next base: position 2,518,633 of record NW_020653750.1, on the reverse strand, counting down.
ACACAATCAAATAGGTACGCTAACTACTATTAATTTGGAAATGTTAGCAATGTAGAATATGATGCTCGTATTTTAGCCACAGTGGATGCGTTCGGACGGCGAGTGGTCGCTCCTGTAAGCCAGCTCCATCTTTGCTGGAGTTGGAATTACACAGAGATTTGGCCTGAGGATGACTGCGCTCAGCGTTGTTCGCGCGTGCTATCAGCACGCCTTTTGTGCGAGTGTGTGGCTACTTTTAATGCGAAGGGCCCCTTAATAGATCCCAAAGAGTGGGCTAAGGTGAGTCTTACTGAGAGGTAACAGGATACAGTGAGTGGATCACTCACCGTTATTGTACCAGAACTCATATCACTGTACGTGGGGCGCACTATAAGTTTCCGGAATGAATAGGAAAAAAAATACTATAAATTGATTGAAATCAGAGATGAATTTAAAATGAATCTCAAAATATTCTCCGTTAGCGTTGATGCACTTTTTCATACGAATGAACCAATTTTGAAAACATATATACCACTCCTCCATGACAATCTCTGAAACATATTTTTCATTCTCTTCGACAGCCACTTCAGGTGGTGAAAATCATTGACCGCGTAACTGGTTCTTAATTTTTGGAAAAAAATAAAAGTCACGAGGTGCCAGGTCGGGACTGTACGCACATCTCTGATAAGGTCAACGTTGTTCACCTTCAAAAATTCATTGTCTGTCTGGCCGTGTGAGAACTGGCATTATCGTGGTGCAGGATGATACGGCGTTTACGGTTATTTTTACGGAGTTTGTCAATAACTTTCAGCAAACAAATGGTCGTGTACCAATCACTATTCACGGTACAATGATTCTCCAAAGCAACAGTAACCACGTGTCCAGTTTTATTAAAAAAAGAAGCAATCATCCGCTTAGAGGCACTTTGTACGCGCGCCACTTTGGTTGGTTTCGGCTCATCTCGAAAGACCCATGCGCTCGATTGCAGCTTTGTTTTAATCGTAACTATAAATCCATGTTTCGCCACCTTTTACTATGTCCCACACCAAATTTGACGCCCCTTCGTTGAATCTGGTAAGCATGGCATTGCACCAAGTGACACGATCCGTTTTTTGAGCCTCAGTCAAATTGTGTGGGATCCACCGAGAGCACAGCTTTTTCACATCCAAATGTTTGTGTGGTATTGATTGTATTTGACTCATGCCTATGCCTAAAGATGCCCGAATCTCATGGTATGTCACATGCCTGTCTGTTTTAATCATACGGCGCACAACATCGATGTTTTTGTTGTTCACAGCAATGTATGGGCGATCATCACGAAATTCGTCATTGAGATTCACACGACCGCGTTTGAATTCTGCAAACTAGCTATAAATAGTTGTCTTGCAGGGTACTTCATCGCCAAAAGCAGTTTGAAACCGAGCGAAGCTCCGCTGAGCTGTAAAATTACACTTAAAGTCGTAGAAAATCGTACTACTAAAATTTTCACGTGTTAAATCCATTGTGATGTAGACAACCAATTTCTAAAATGACGCCAGAATGTAAAAACAAGTGACAGTCAGATGAAACAAACTGTATTCTACAGCCAAAGAGTTTCATTTTCAAATGTGATGACAGCGAGCTGATGAGCGTTGCAGCAGGGTCGGGTGGAATTCTGACGCATTGAGGAGCTGCGAGCATGCGAAGCATCCTTGCAGCAAGTGAATGCTGGCAGGGTGCAGGCTGAGGCAGCTATTATTTTTGCTAAAACAGACAATCTGCATACCCAATCCGTAGCTGTCATTTTGCAAAAAATTACGGAGTTGGTGCCCGAAGTCAAACTTTTTGATAGAATATTTAACAATAATGACAGGTTTGTTTTCAATATGTTTTCTTAATTCCTGCTGATGATATGTTCAACTGTGGAAATCTCAAAGAGCATTAAGAATGAAGGTCTAATCAGTAGACCTTTGTCCCTTACTCACTTTTATATTTCCACAGTGATATAAACATTTTTTTAAATCTATTTTGAAAAGGCCTGAAACATTCTGGCGTCCATGTTGGCTTCATACTGTATGTATTTAACTGTCTCCGTGGCCGAACGGTTGCTATGTCGAACTGCCACACATAGGTCCCAGGTATTCCCAGGCCGGCAGAAATATTTGAATGGCCTGCATTTATTTCTCTCGAGAGTTTGGGTGTATATTGTGGTTGTCTATGTGTGTATCCATGGAGATACAGGATTTCCCTAGTGCGGGGCTCAACATTGCCCCTCACTAGGGAAACAAAGTGTGTACGTCATTATTATTATTATTTAACTACCCATCCTGCTTTATCTGTCACTACTTCCATGAGGGGTATTATTGCTCTTTATCAGAAAGAAAGACCTCAAATAGAAGTATAGAGATTGAGCACTCTTTGTCATTGGGTGGGTCAGTCTTAAATTTAGTTCTCTTATCTTACTGTATACATATTTTTCTTTCAAACTTTGAAGAATACAAAAGCAAGATCGCTCTGGAAATGAAGGATAAAGAAGAATAAAAATTGTAACCTTTTATTATATTTTTATACAGCTATACATATTTTACCTATAACTGTCATTTTTATTTGATAATAATATGAGGAACTGACAAAGATGATGTACATTGTAAAGCTTATTTTCTCACCGCCTTTTAATACCATCCCTTTCGGCATGCCTTCTAGGAAGGTTGCATATTTATTCGTAATAACTAGTTTATTTAAAGCAGCTACCACTTGTGCCTTACACTGGCTTGGGAAAAGGTGATAACCACTGTCGCCAATGGGGGGTCTGGTACGACCCAGTAGTTAAAAACAATAGAGCCATTAAAATATCTAACAAAATTTATTATGATTTACACACACAGTATACAAATTTGGTTATTTTGCAAAACAGAGAACTATCGGATTCTTGTATCCACTTAACCTTTACCTTTGTCTCCACATCCAATTCATCAGACGGTCCTTTAACAGGAATATGTAGGTATAGTTCTTCCACCAATAATTCCGTGGACATACGGTACATCGTTTGCGAAATTTCTCGTCAGACATGTTAAATGTGATCGTCTTTCTATGTTTTTCTTTTATGTAAAGCCCGCTCTTAGGCCACATCCACCTCATAAGCATTTTCCGAAACATATAAATAGCTGTGCAACATCTTTAATAAGTGATAAATGTAGTGAAAAGTTACTCTCCATTAACTACTTACAACAGAAACGTTAGCCTGTCAAAGATAAATACTTTACTCCAACGTTTCTTAAGTGGATAAAACGTTAAAATTTTTAGCGCGATAGCAATTGGCAACATTTTAGTTTTAGTTTTACCTTTGACAATTAGCGCGATAGCAAATGTACGCAAAGAGTCACATTGGGAACGTGTCGTTTTTAGTTTAGTTTTGATTTTTCATTTTGACAGTAAGCGCGATACGAAATGTATGCAACGTGTCACATAAGCGACGATTCGTATATAGTATAATTTTGGTTTTACCGTTGACAATAAGCGCGATTAGCCCCCAGGTCATAATCATCACTAAAATATACTCGATAATTTAATGACATTGGATTTATTATAACAATTATTATTGTTATTCTCATCGCCGACAACGTACCAAATTGGCCACTTTCAATTACAACGCGGCACGAATAATCATTAGTTGAAAGCCTATCATTGACATCCCATAGATAAATAATTAAGTAAAAGCTACAAAATTTCTTTATTCACTACAGTCCTTCCAAAGTCTGTGGATGTAAAAGTACCTATAATGTTAAAGAATTAAATTCATTTTCATTGAAAAATGGATTCACTTAAGTTTTTTCAAACTGTTAATAAAATTACCCATGTGAAACCTAAAAAACACACAAACAAAGTGCCGAAATCCATCAATATGTATTTTATTCTCTTTCTTTGCATATTTGGGTTAGATTTTGGTTTTAAAAAGACTCTAAGCAAATATACTCGACTGGTGTTCAATTGTGTGCAACTTTTTGTGTTAATGATAATGTGCGTTGTATTGTTTTGGCACGCATATTTTATTAAAATCCATTTTTTTATGACGCTCGTATATTTATTACAATATCTAACGCATTGTACACTTTTACTGTTCTCCAAGTATAATGTATATGACCTAATTCTTGATGTTAATACTTTAGATAGAAATATAATGGAGGCAGTGAACACTAAACTTGTATTTGTGTTATATTTTTACACGTTTTTTACTTGTGGATTAAAGCAAACGCTTTGTGTAGTTAATTGTTTTCTTAACAGTACGTCATATTGTGATAATGATTTCCCAGGTTATTGGTACTGTGTACCCCTGATAGGTCTTGATGCTATTACTATCATTCAAATGTTGTTATGTTACTATGTATACAGATCTGTACATTACATTAAAATATCTTTACATAATATCGACATAAAAACTGTTCAAGAACGCTATCAATCAGTTGTAACCTACTGCGACAAAATTCGACCCCTGAACTCAGCTCTCGTAAGTGTTGTTGTTTTCATTTTTGATTGTACAACAGACATCGATCATTTTTATCTGGAATGTGTGAAGAATAATCCTAGAAATAGTACTATTGAGGAAGTTACACCTAGGTATGTAGGGTGCATTTTAGTGTACTTTCACAACAGTCCTTACATACTCATGTCATCACGAAACTTAAGAGTTGTACTCTTGTCGGTGGAGCATCTTTCAATCATCTCTCCTACAAGCCAGCTACTTGACCTTATATGACACGATATCGGCCTTTTCCTTTATTTAGTCTATGTAACTGTGCTTAGGTCGACCTCTTTTGCCCTCGATCTTTCCCTCCAAAATGTTCTTAAAGAAGTTGTCATGTCGTATCAAATGTCCGCTCATTTTCCCGCGTCTATGCTCTATAGTATTCAGGATCGCTCTTTTCTCGTTCATCATTCTCAATACTTCCTCATTGGTTTTCTTTTCTATCCAACTTATGCCCTTCATTCTCTTCCAGCACCACGTCTCAAAAGCTTCTAATCTTTCCCTATCTCTTTGTGTCAGTGTCCATGTTTCACATCCATAAAGTGCAATACTGCAAATGTACACCTTAATTAGATGTTTCTTGCTCTTGCATGACAAGCTGCGTGATTGGCATGCACATGCATGTACATGCATGTATTAGTAGTTGTATGCTCAAATGTACACACTTTAAATGAATTATTTAAACAAATCCAATTACTCCTTTTAAATGTGTACCTCTTTTTAATGCTGAAATTTTGTCATTGCAGGTTGTCGTTGAATTACTTGCGATTGCACCTAAACTGATGGATATATCATTTCAATTTGTAACACTAGCTATAACGGTAGGTAAATTACATTTGGTTAAAAAACCAAAATAAACGTAGATTAAATCCACGAGGCTTAAGACGGTGGATTTTTTATGACACTAAGTGTCGGGACGATCAAGTGTTGCGCCTGGTGGTAAGCGACACGCCTGTCCATAGCAGTCGCAGTACCACTCAGAGCTTTAAATTACAAAGATCTGAGGGGCACTGTCACTGCGTCTTTCACCTTGAGACAAGTGCCATATGTCTGTGATTTCACTAGCATCTTTACCTTTCAAAACTGAAATGCAGTAAGGCTCACATTTCTGCTTGGCGGCTGAAATAGGTAAGGTGTCAGTACCTTTCCTGGACGAACTCGATTACAAGGATCTCTACTGCTACTAAATTTACTACACTAAAAATGATATGTTGATAACAATAAGCCAAATAATCAGAACAATTACCCATACTGTTTAAAACTGTAAATGGCGACACTGGGATAAAATAAAAAATAAGACTTATTGAATCTCGAAAATTTGAGGTTTTATACTAAATAAAGAGTATAAAATAATAAAAAAGAAATGCAAAACTATGTAGGAATATTGAAATTTAAATTCATTTACTATTATGAAAATTGGTGAAAACATTAACTGTCGTTGAAAAGGTTAACAAATCGAAAGGTTTGCTATGATATTCCTTTTTAATTGTTAGTTTGCAATCAATTGTATAGATGGCACTTCTTTCAATTTATTCTAGAAAGAAAGTAACGTTTATATTTTAAATATTATAAATAAGTGACTCAGCTTCTTTGCGATTTTATTATATGTTATTGTATGTATAATCACCGACTTGAATGAGAACAATAACCTTAACAATAATGCAATAGTCGCAGCTATTGGCCTTTTTGAATTCTATTATAATCGCATCGACATTTTATTTCTTTAGCACCATCTATTGATCAGCATTAAGAATCAAAATAAACGTCCGAATAGCGGAGTTACGAGTGCGACATTTCTTTGTATGGGTTTGGGTATCTGTGCTAATATAGTATTATCTGTGCCCATACTAAGGATTTACATTATTATGTTTAATATGGATAGTTAAACACAACAACAACAAACAATTAAAACAGTACTTGGAACGCCCAGGTCAAAATTTAAAAAAGTTTATTTTCCTGAATTGGTGCTACAGGAAAATATAACTGGACGTCGTCATCTGACGGTGAGAGTGCTCACAGGGTAGACTATTGAAGTCTGATCTGGTCTAATTAAGACCTTAACAGTATTACTAGTTATACAATTATTATTGGTATTCTATTAGGCAGCTTAAATTTTATTTCTAACTAAACTTGGTTTTTCAGGAAAAGACAGGCATTTTTTTTTGGACCACATTCATATTCTTATCCATTGTAATATTACAAATATGTGGCCCAGCCATTGTGACCCAAATGATTTCCTCTGAATCAGAAGCTATCAAAGTGGAATTACATAATCAATTGATGGCAGATAGAGGTAGGACTAATTTATCTACGGGATTTCTTTTGAGAATATTATTTTCAGGTTTTAAATATGGTTACACTTGCCTAACACATCAATAGTATCTAAAAATTCTTGACAATGATTAATTAAAGTTCAAAATAGAACTTTTAAAAGTTTCTTGTTGCGCGCATTTATTTTCCGCACAAAATGAAAATAGCGAAAATGGCACGTATGTCTTTAAAAATACATGTTTTTTCTTACGCAGACAAAGAAAGGAGTAAAGAAAGAAGGCGTTTTTTGGAGTTTCTGCAAGTGCGACGTTGTTTACAATATGATATATGGAACATTATTCCCCAAGATTTACGATTACCAGTTTCGTTAATCAGCATCTGCGCTACCTACTTTATTGTTTTGTTGCAATTTTCTCACTTCAGTGATATGTTATAATTTGATTATTGGAACTATTGACTACTATTTGATTACCTAAATATCGTAAGAAATTTAACAACTTAATAATTAAAATAGCGGTTATAGTGAGGAATGATAAGGAATAGCCTAATAATACTTATAATTGACTTTGAGATATTTATTTACCACTTCAGCAAATAGTTTACATTACATAATCATTTTTGGATTGTATAATAAAAAAATTATAAGTAAATTTATTTACAAGCAGAAATGGGCAAGAGTCCGGGTTTTAACCTGGCGCTTTGTTAGTGCCGGGTTTTAATCGGGTTAAAATGCCTATGGAATCATTCGTATATTGGCTACATTCGAAAAATAGTTAAAATTGCCTCTACAAGTATTAGTAATAGGTGGCGTTGCTGTAGAGCATTCTCTGTAACCACGCCACCGTAAATGTTTTTTTTTTTCCTTTTAAACTAATGGTAGAACATTCACAAAAATTACATGTACATCATGTACATCAACCGTACATTATATGGTAGTTTCATAATAAAAAAAAATCGCTGGAGTGGCCATGGAGCATGACGTAATAGATCGCTCTAAACGCTGATAATTCTGTGCGCTATCGTAAATATCAGTCCGATACAAACCTCAGAACAGAGCAGGGAGTCACATGTTCAAGTATCTACGAAATACGTTGCTACTATGTAACAAATACAGATCTAAAAATAGGACAACAAAAACTTAAAAGTTCATTTTTGATAAATCTACTATGTTTTGTAAAATTTCATGGACCAAAAGTTGTTCTTTATGATGTTAGTATTATCGTTGTCAGTATTTAACAAATAATCTTGTATTCATAATATCACTCACAATAATATTACAATTTCATAGAAAATTCAGACTGATTTTTTTGTAACTATTCTAAGTAAGCTTCGCCTCTCTCCATTTTTGGCGGCATTAAAAATATAATTTCGCAGATTGACGCATTTGAAAGACGCTTCAAAAAAGATAGCATAGCTTGAAAAAATGGTTTCAAATGTTATTTTATTGCCAATTTAATGTAGTAAAGGATTTCAATTGAACATTTATTCAATCGTAATTATAGATTTGTTTCAAAAACTTTTACTGTGGGAATTCTAGTGAATTCTAAAAAATCAATTACCTGCTTATAATATATAGAACAACTAACGTTTTTGAAATTCGGGTAAGAAATCAATTTATTAAGCCCATTGACGTACAATTATATAAGCCATACAATTTAAAATAATCATGTAAAGCTTTAATTGACATAGAAGGATATATTTTAAAAAAATATTTAAATTGGTGGTGAAAATGCAATAACGTAATCATTTCTTGTTTACGTAGAATCGGAAATGTGTCCAAGCATATTTTACTTTCTATCTATGTACAGTCTACAGCACATGCTACACGCTTTAGTTCGAATATCGCCTCCAGTGTAACGGTTAAAGATCCGTCAATATGTAGCTTGATGTGCTGCCGTCTGTACTTGATTTCGATTATAAAAAGATTGTATTGAACTCTGTAGTTGAATACGATTCAACAATACACTAAGCAACTATGGCACAGACCATAGTTGTCATTACTCTTCGAAATATCTCATTGTTTCTCATGACTAAATAACATTGCACGTGACTGAAACATGCACACATATACACTTCCTTCTCCCATCGGGTTCAAAATAGACCTTAACTTGCTGACACACAATTTTTAACCGACTTCAAAAAAAGGAGAAGGTTCTCGATTTTTTTTGGGGAATTCGATTGTATTTTTTTTTTGTATGTATGTTACGCAATAACTTCGGTATTTGTACATCGATTTTCGTGATTCTTTTTTTGTTGGAAAGAGGGTACCTCCATAGTGGTCCCATTTAATTTTGAAGAAAATCATTCACCTCTAAGAGTGGCTTTGCGCAGTTTCCGGTAACCGATTTCAAAAAAACTTGGCAAACAGATGTAATTCCAGGTACTTTTGAGATCGGCTTTTTTAGTACTCTGTACTGAGATTATTATAACATCACCAACACGGGACAATGCTTTCATTCATGCTCGTCAGTTAAAGGTATTCTTGACCTGGCCTTTCTTTACTCACATATTATATTTTCATTTTTCTCCATTTTCGCATGTTTTGTGTTGAAGCATTCAATGTGTTCAGTTCCTTTTTAATTAAATAAGACTTAAAAGGTAAGACAAAAATAAATTAATTCCATTACAACTTAATCCAAATCACGTAAAAATATATAAATGTTAATATGTCACTTATATACTACTTTTATATTATTCCTTCATAAGTACATTAATTAGGTATTGCTTAGGTAAATTCGGTATAAGAACTGTACACAAGAAGTGAAGAAAAGAAGTGTTTAAATGTAAAATAAAATGCAAATTTATACATTTTCGTTTGGACGGAACAAGATTTGTATTTTATCCGTCACACGGCACGAGTCACTTACACTTCGATTAAGATATTATATTAATTGTATTTCCGTAAACATAGCGTATTCTTTAACTGCCTCGGTGGCCGAACGGCTATTGTCGGTTTGCCACGCAGAGATCCCGGGTTCGATTCCCGGGCCGGGAGAAATATTCGTATGGCCTACATTCATTTCAGTCTTCAATTTGGGTGTATGTGTGTGTCCATGGCAACCGCGACACAGGGTTTCCCTAGTGCGAGGCTATGAGTGTATGTGTTATTGTAATGTTATTTTAATATTGCCTTGCATATCTATACGAACGCGAAAGTAAATTGTAGTTGTCATTTATAATTCTATGAAAATGTGTAAAAATTAATTCAAATAAATAGAAATGGATGTTCATCTTTTATTTTAGTACACACTAGATATAAAGAACTTGTGCTTACGATCTTTGCATTATCAAAAAGAAAACAAAAATGGAAAAATAAGACGCGAACATAAAAAACTCGGTAACTTTTCCTAACCTGCGAGAGAAGCTTAACGAATCAGTGTACTGTTCTTTCTCTCTCGATCAAAGTGTAAAAAGCTCAAGGGTGAAGTCACGCATCGAATGAGTTTCCTGTCTCCTAAACTGTGTAATGGGGTGGTTTAAACATTCGAATGTGTAAGGACAAAATCGGAATCATATGTGACTTGACGTTTTTACATCAAAATAAAACTACTTCCGGATCAAATACTTGATTCGAGTTTTTGAACAAGTGTATATTCGAATGAATGATTTGGTTTTTGGTTTAGGTAGTTGTTGTAATACGACTTTGGCTTCAAGTATATAGAGCGTGTAATCGTTAAGTGTGCCTAGGCGAATATTCCACAAAATATGGGAAATATCAAAAAGCTTTAAACTGATGTCGAAAGTACGTTACCTAATGAATAAATCGACATCAATAATTAAAATAAAATAAATTTAGAAATATCCAAAATTTTAACAATAAACGCTCCCTTACATTAAATATAACATTCGTAGAGGCTTTAGTTTTCCTACTGTAAGAGGTAACGATAAGTTAACTGCTAAGAAAACTGCTATGAATAAAGTAATAAAACTATCTTTTAATTAAATAAAATGTAGTGGCATAGTCAATTATTTGGTCAAGTGTGAATTGTCTATAAAAATATGGACAATTCACACTTAAATATATCATAAAGCTTTTTGATATCTCTTATTTTATATTATATTTATGTAATAATCGCCGGGGCACACTTAACGATGACAGCCTGTATATTTTAGTTACAGTATTTGGTCAAATTATGATACACAAATTAATGCGTCGAGAAAACGTTCCGTAAGATATGAAACGGCAAACTAGTCCATCTCAGGCTGTTTTGAACAACAAAGACCAGGGCAAACCGATATATATTTTATTACATTTTAATTAAAACAAGATATAAATTATATTGCTCTGAGACTGACATCGGAGTATCGCGGCGCATTTCTCTATGCGTCTCAGAGCATTGAAATATATACCTTATCTCAATTGTAATAACATTAAATTTATATACCTATTTGCGCAGGCTCTAAGGTTACGGCGACGATAGATTCTTCATTAAAAAAGCTGTCTTTTTTCTAAATTATCAATTTAAATTTCGACTAGAATTGCTTAGCGAAATGGATACCTGGTGGTATTTTATTTGTGAAACCATTTTTGTTTGAATCTATGTACGTTTAAAGTTCTTAACTGCTTACAGTCCAATCCTAAGTACACTTTAATATTATTGATGTAAAGTTGATTTTTCTCAAATGTACACACTGGGTTAGTTTGATCGTTCAGATATTTTTATCGCTAACTGAACCTGACTAATTTATGATACAATCTGATATAGTGGCGCCCTCAACTTTATTGCTACTGTAACTATTAAGTAATAAAAATTGTAGGTACACGTAAAAAAAGCAGTGTTCGTCATTACTTTGTCATTATGTATATTGTAAAAATCGTAATAGATTACGTCCTATGATAATACTGTACGCAAAAGCGTTTTACTACCACTGATTTAGATTTTATTTGAACATCCGCCGATATTCGTAATTTTTCTGTAGGTATTTTTTTATCCAAAGGATAGTTATATGTTATCTTAGCTAGCAAACTTAATTTTAAACAGGTGCAAGCGAGATGCATGTATAAAGTGTGTTCAACATGTTAGACTGAAATAGGAACATAACGCTTCTTTGACATTTGACGTTTATTTTCAAACAAAACATAACCTATAATAGTATAAGTTTTTTTTTGTTCCAATTAGGTTAAGTTAGGTTAGTTAACCAATTAGTGTACTTTGGATTATAAATTTCACCCTGTTTGTATAGAGTATTGTAACAGTAGACAAAACAGACATAAAACTAATTATTCATCATCAGTAGGAATTAGTTAGGGGTAATACATTTAATGAAGGGTAAAATGTAGCGTTGGATAACAAGCCTCGTGTTGTAAAGGGGGAAGAACAAAAGACATTCTAATGTATATTACAAAGGTAATAATTATTAAACTGTTACGTACGTGTGGGTAAAAGGAGCCACAAAGAGTTATATTTCAGCAACCTGAATAATCTGCGTAGGTATGTATCGGAAGAAAGAATTGGAATTTTGAACGAGATTTTTTGTTTTTTATGATTACTAAGTGACAGGACGAACAAGAGCGCCTGGTGGTAAACGACACGCCTGTCTATGGCAGTTGCAGAGCCACTCAGTGCTTTAAATTGCAAAGATCTGAGGGGCACTTAAGACTAAAGTTGACAAACCCCATGTCCTGTAATTTCACCAGCACCCTTACAGTATGTTCATTATTCATAAAATAAATTTACACTAATAATATCATGAAATATACGTACGTGTGAAATAAAAATAAATTAGCCTGATAAATTATTACATTGTTAAAACTCTTTTAAATCTTGCTTATATGGTTATCTGGTTATTAGGTTATATGTGTAGGCAAGCATAACTACACATATCCTATTTTATAGCATAGATTAGTGGATGTATTAGTGCAGAAGCATCATGCGAACATTTTAAAGTACCTACTGTGATATTTGAAAAACACTAGAAAACTTTCTATCTCAAATAAACGCGTTAACTTACAATAGGTAACAGACGAGGTCGAGAATGTCAATTTAAAATAGCATTTATGGCATAAAATACTATATAATAACTTACGTTGTTGTCTGTAACGAACATTGACTACCCAAGCAAAATATCTACCTAGTAGGTAAATTAATAAGTATATTAAATGTATTTTTTCTCAATGTCCTTGACAAAACTGATTATAGATGTCATATGTGCGAGTTATAAAACTGATTTTCATAAAATTCCTACGAAAAAAGGAAAAATAACATATCCCGATATAGAAAGTTTAGTACAGATTGTATTACAACATGTTCGTGGCCATCCATCTGGAGCTCGATGCTTTATTCATGTATTGGACTGACAACAACCCTACATCCGGAAAGAAAGGTATTATTATTATTCCGACTCGAGTTGAATGGAATAAAATGGATTAAACAATTCATAATATCATGGTGAGCATTGAGAGCTGTTTTAACAGACACAAATCGTGCTTATCAGTCAATACGTACGTCGTACGTCCACAACTAAAATGACGCCTCACTCAATTAAATATATTAAAAAAAAAAACAGGTAACGCAAATAAAGAAAAGACATCGTAAAAGACACGTGCATTTTTTTTAAATTTATTTACCATTATAAAACTCATTAATATTTCTAGTCGTGTTTTAAACCACTAAAGGTTCGTCATAACGCGAACTGTATCCACACAATACAATTATGTTCAGTTTGCTACACGAAGAAGCGTTATATAATATTTAAATAATTTATATCTATTAAACAATAATCTATTATGGAGTCTAATGTAGCATGGAATGGTAGATGTGTAAAACGTATGATTTTAATTTGCAAAATACTTATCATTGATAGGGTGATCATCATCAATCCATTATAATACGTATATTCCCCTGCTGGGCACGAGAGGCTTTAAGGCGTTTGACACGCTGGTCCATGCGGGTTGAGGGCTTCACACGTTTTCCGAGGGTTGTGAACCTTTTTCGACGTGCAGGTTTCATCACGATGTTTTTCTTCACCAAAAAAGCAAATGGTAAATTTCAAATTAAATTCCGAGAAACTCAGAGTTGCGAGTCCGGATTTGAACCCGACATGGGTTTCTCTACATAAGAGGCGGTAGGTCAAACTATTAGGTTACCACGGCTTTTTTCACACATTTACACGTTTCCCAATATGTGATACTTTTTGACGTGCAGGTCCCATCACGATATTTTCGTTTTCCGTTGAGTAGAGGTATTGCTACTACACAGTCAGAAATGGATATAATTGAGAACTTTTTTCTTTTTCGAATTCTTTTTATCGTGTATCGACACGATATACGACGAATTCCTTTATTTTAGGACAAAGGACCGGCGCTAAAACACAGTTTCGTGCCCTAACAGCTGTACGAGTGAGGAGCTCTATGCGGCCATCGTTACAGCAGTCAGTGTGTGGTGTATACTATTAAAGTCCATAGATGTTTGGTGATTCGAACCGCTGCCGACCTCTCGATTGAAACGCAATCTTTCTCCCATTGGGTTACCATCGCTACTTGTAAACTTTTTGTAGGGAGTCTAATCACTAAGGGTGAAAAGAATCACTGAAGTACCTATACAATCTGCATGGGCCAGCATAGCGGACTATGACCTAAATAGCCTCTCCTTAGTGGAGACTCGTGCCTGTGCAACGATGACGACATAGACTCTTTTATACATGAGATTACTATAAGTTTCCGGAACTGGCCACTTACATAAACATTATTTAAAAAGTAATTACAACATTTGAAATGGAACTCTTTGGCTGTAGAATACAGTTTGTTTCATCTGACCGTCACTTGATTTTACATTGTGGCGTCATTTTAGAAATTGGTTGTCTACATCACTATGGATTTAACTCATGAAAATTTTCGTAGTTATGATTTTCTACGACTTTAAGTGCAATTTAACAGCTCAGCGGAGCTTTGCTCGGCTTTAAACTGCTTTTGGCGATGAAGCACCATGTAAGACGACTATTTATAGCTGGTTTGCAGAAGTCAAACGCGGTCGTGTGAATCTTAGTAACGAATTTTGTGATGGTCGCCCGTCCACTGCTGTGAACAACAAAAACATCGATGCTGTGCGCCGTATGATCAAAACAGACAGGCACGTGACATACCATGAGATTTGGGCATCTTTAGGTATAGGCATGAGTCAAATACTATCAATACTACACAAACATTTGGGTGTGAAAAAGCTGTGCTCTCGGTGGATCAAACACAATTTGACTGAGGCTCAAAAAACGGATCGCGTCACTTGGTGTAATGCCATGCTTACCAGATTTAACGAAGGGGTATCAAATTTGATGTGGGACATAGTAACAGGTGACTAAACATGAATTCACAGTTACGATCCCAAAACAAAGCAGCAATCGAGCGTATGGGTCTTTCGAGATGAGCCTAACCAATCAAAGTGGTGCGTGTGCAAAGTGCCTCTAAGCGGATGATTGCTCCTTTTTTTTAATAAAACTGGACACGTGGCTACTGTTGCTTTTGAGAATCGTTGTACCGTAAATAGTGATTAGTACACGACCATTTGTTTGCCGGAAGTTATTGACAAACTCCGTAAAAATAACCGTAAACGTCACATCATCTTGCACAACGATAATGCCAGTTCTCACACGGCCAGACAGACAAATGAAATTTTGAAAGTGAACAACGTTGACCTTATGAGCCATCACGCGTGCAGTCTCGACCTGGCAACTTGTGACTTTTATTTATTTCCAAAAATTAAGAACCAGTTGCGCGGTCAACGATTTTCATAACCTGAAGAGTCTGCCGAAGAGTATGAAAAATATGTTTCAGAGATAGTCACGGAGGAGTGGCATAAATGTTTTCAAAATTGGTTCATTCATATGAAAAAGTACATTAAAGCTAAAGGAGAATATATTGAGGAACAATAAATTCATTTCTGACAATTTATAGTATTTTTTTTCTTATTCATTCCGAAAACTTATAGTGCGCCCCACTTATAAAACAAGTAGTGTAACTCTATAAAAATGTAGCCGCGCGCCATGTATGGATGCACACATTGGCAATATCTCACGCGGTCCTCACATTGCATGAACCGCGGGTCGTCACACGTGTCTTGTATTATAGAATTGAAGCGTTCGCTAGATCTTTAAAAAATGACATCAAATAGATGTGTTTATTGTTGTTTGAACAAAACTGCGTCAAATTCGGAATTACATTTTTCCTTCATGATCATACTTCTATAATCGAGATACCAATCCGCGATGCTAGTATAAAAATATCCATATGTAAGTACTGTATTTGACAATTTTTATTTTAATATAGAACGATAATACTGTTATGAATATATTTTTTTAAATTATGTTAAGAACCTGTACGTATAATTAAAATAACAATGTGACAACCTTGCGCTCCGAGTGACGTGTAGACATTGACCCATCGAAAAGGTGGGAGTTAAAGTACTTGTCTTAGTACACTATGCCTATGCTATCACAGTAAATGTTAAAAGGAGGGCTATAAAAAGTTGGACGACTGTTATGTTAAATATTTTAACAATCTACGGATTACACAAAGGCACAATGGTACCGTTTAGCGTATATTTAATATAATATTTATACATACGAATAGCAAGATAAATTTTAGCATTGAGCAGTTAAGATTAAGTATTAAATTGTCACTTTGATGGGGAAGGGAATATCAAGGCCTGCGGATAGAACATGATTTACCAAACACGGGGAAGTCACCCACATTAGGTAAGCATTGTGGGATACTCTTTCCTAAGGGTAAACAATACGTGACTTAGTAGTATATAGAATATAGAACAATAAATCTACCTGCAATTTGTAAAAGGTTTTTTAAGTATAATAAAACTCTCACTAATTCAAAACTGCTTTGTTATTGCTTTCAATTTATCCAAAAACGTGAAACTCTTAATCTTACACTTTATGTATGTCATCCAAATCAGAACATTTTCTAATTAAGATAGTCTTCTACCTTCTATTCCTTGACCTGTAAATTTCAGGTTTCTGTTATGTTTTTCAAACCCCTCTTAAAATTAATAATACTACTTTATTTGTCTTAACAATCTAAGGTAAGTAAGTAAGGTAAGTATTATAAGTAATATAATAAATATCTCTAGTGCTGTTGGTACCCATACCGTGCTGTTTTGTATTGTTCCAAAAGCCGGGATAGACTTAAAGAGTAGTGTTAAGTAGTTAAACTTATGAAAGTTTAATCACCCAGTTAGATTAGATACCTTTTCAGTTACCGGCCCTGACGAGAGATGTCGCTATTCACAGTATTTTAAATTTTTATTGAATTGATATTTTTTGTTAAATTACTCCACTTAGCATACCGTGTCAGACGCTATACCAACCAAGCCACGGAACAAACCAGCGGATCTCACGAATTTTTCTACGTGCTTGTTGTCGTGTCTTTGTATTTGGTTTTTCAACGACTTTTTAGTCGTAGCGCCATCTATGAGAAATTTATGAAAGTTTTATTACCCAGTTAGATACCTTTACAACTACCGGCCCTGGTGAGAGATGTCGCTATTCACAGTATTTTAGTGAAACTTAAATAAAAAAAATAAAAAATTGTAATTCCCATGTTTTGACTAGGCATTGGCAAATTTTTTCAAGAAAAGTCATAAACTTAATAATAACAATAACAATAGCAATAGCGATAGCGATAGCGATAGCGATAGCGATAGCGATAACAATAACAATAACAGTAACAATAACAATAACAATAACAATAACAATAACAATAACAATAACAATAACAATAACAATGACAATGACAATAACCATACCAATAATAATAATAATAATAATAATACAATAAATAATCCTTTAGGCCTTGGGAGAGGCAAAAGTCTAAAATAGATATAATAATAATAAATAAATAAATAATAATGTCATCCAAAATGATAATTATCTACTCTAACACCCACTTCACTGTTTTTATTGAACAGTGTTGCAATTTTGAAGAATAATCCATGGCAACCATTACAAAAATATTATACATAAATGAACAATCAATTAAGTTCTACATAAAACCATGTAACCTTACACTATATTTAAATACTACTAACATTCAATATCTTTATAGTATTGCAATATATGAATATTTGTATGGCCTACATTTATTAATCTCGTGGGTTTGGGTGTAATTTGTGGTTGTCCATGTGTGTGTCCATGGCACCCGCGACACGAGGTTTCCCTAGTGCGGGGATATGTTAAGTGTGTGCGTTATTTTTTAAAATCTATTCATATACACATTCAATTAGTTAATCTGATTATTACTTAACTCTTCGATACTGTAATACGTGAGGCGCACTATAAGGTTCCGGAATGAATAAGAAAAAAATACTTCAAAATGGTCAAAAATGAATTTATTGTTTCTCAAAATGTTCTCCGTTGGCGTTAGTGCACTTTTTCATACGAATGAACCAATTTTGAAAACATTTATGCCACTCTTCCGTGATAATCTCTGAAACATATTTTTCATACTCTTCGACAGCCTCTTCAAGTGATGAAAATCGTTGACCGTGTACTGGTTCTTAATTTTTTGAAATTAATAAAAATCACGAGGTGCCAGGTCGGAATTGTACGCGGGATAGCTCATAAGGTCAACGTTGTTCACCTTCAAAAATTTATTTGTCTGTCTGGCCATGCGAGAACTGACATTATCGAGGTGCAAGATGATACGGCGTTTGAAGTTATTTTTACGGAGTTTGTCAATGACTTCCGGCAAACAAATAGTCGTGTACCAATCACTATTCACGGTACAACGATTATCCAAAGCAACAGTAACCACGTGTCCAATTTCATTTAAAAAAAGAAGCAATCATCCGCTTAGAGACTCGTAACTATAAATCCATGTTTCGTCACTTGTTACTATGTTCCACACCAAATTTGACGCCCCTTCGTTGAATCTGGTAAGCATGGCATTACACCAAGTGACGCGATCCGTTTTTTGAGCCTCAGATCCACCGAGAGCACAGCTTTTTCACACCCAAATGTTTGTGTAGTATTGATAGTATTTTAGTCATTCCTATGCCTAAAGATGATCGAATCTCATGTTATGTCACATGCCTGTCTGTTTTGATCATTCGGCGCACTGCATCGACGTTTTTGTTGTTCACAGCAGTGAACGGGCGACCAGCACGAAATTAGTCACTGAGATCCACACGACCGCATTTGAATTCTGCAAACCAGCTATAAATAGTCGTCTTGCATGGTGCTTCATCGCCAAAAGCAGTTTGAAGTCGAGCGAAGTTCCGTTGAACTGTCAAGTTCCACCTAAAGTCGTTACAAAATCATACTATGAAAATGTTCACGAGTTAAATCCATGGTGATGTAAACAATCAATTTCTAAAATGACGCCACAATGCAAAAAACAAGTGACAGTCAGATGAAACAAACTGTATTCTACTGCCAAAGAGTTCCATTTTCAAATGTTGTAATTACTTTTTAAATATTGTTTATGTATGTGTAATATATACAATGTGCTAAGGAGTTTCATCCAAATAATTTTCATTTTGAAGCAAAACTTTTAATAATGCCTCGGTTTTTTTTTTGTTCGGTGACAAAAATTAAGATTTGACATTACATAATGGAAGCTCTGGGATTTGACATTAGTTCTCACAACATCATTGCATGGTATAATTGTGGTCATAATTTTGTTATTATAGGTAAAATGTCCAAAAATATGTTACAAGTTCTGTGTAAATAATACATACCTACGTGGTATTTTAATTATGTCAACCGCAGGCACCAGTAAAACACTGAGTAATATATATGGTCGAGTCCGCGCGACTCCGAACCGCGAAAACTTGTGTTTCTGTACAGATTTCGACAAAACAATATTAATAAATGCTTTTAAAAGGCGTGGTTGGAAGCACGTTGCTGTAGAAAAAGACTGGAATATATATTGGGCGAATACTCACAACTGTAGAATATTATTTAATGATACATACTGCAAATTAAACGACAATCAATTGATCAATCATTTCCCGAATCACTACGAACTTGTCCGCAAAGATTTGTTGGCAAAAAATATTAAACGATATCGAAGAGAGCTTGAGAAGGAAAACAATCCACTGGCAGAAAAATCTGAAGTAAAACTTCCCAGTGGAGAAATTGAAATACGTTATACTTATTTGGATTTAATTCCTTTGACGTTTATTCTACCAACAGACTACAACTTTTTCGTCGAAGAGTACCGCAAGCATCCACAAACAACGTGGATTTTCAAACCATGTGGTAAATCCCAAGGCAACGGCATTTTTCTTATAAACAAGCTATCGAAACTAAAGAAATGGTCGAGTGAATCAAAAAATTATTTGCAGCATCATCTATCCAGCAAGAACACTTATGTTATATCGCGCTATATAGATAATCCGCTTTTGATCGGAGGGAAGAAATTCGATTTGAGAATTTTCGTTCTCGTTACATCTTTTCGGCCTCTAAAAGCTTATATGTTCCGAAACGGATTTTGCAGGTTTTGCACGATGAAATATGACACAAGCGTCGCGGAACTCGACAATATGTATGTTCACTTGACGAACGTGAGTGTTCAGAAACACGGAGGGGAATACAACAGCCGGCATGGGGGAAAACTATGCATACATAATTTGAAGCTCTATCTGGAGGGATCGAGGGGTCGCAAGGTAACGGAGAAGTTATTTGAGCAGATACAATGGCTGATAGTCCACTCGTTGAAAGCCGTTGCGCCTGTAATAACAAACGATCGCCATTGTTTCGAGTGCTACGGCTACGACATTATCATCGACGATAACTTAAAGCCCTGGCTTATTGAAGTGAATGCCTCCCCTTCGATGACACCTACTACAGTCAAAGACGGAATCCTAAAGAATAAACTCGTTGATGACGTTTTATCGGTGATACTTCCACCGAGTGGGATCCCGGATGCGCGCTGGAATAAAACACCTCGTAAGGAGGCATTGGGAAATTTTACAGTGCTCATTGATGAAGACTCCATGTTTAGAGGAGACGCAGAAACTACAAAGCGAGACAATAAGAGCGCTCGTAAGTGAATTAAGTGTCTGTCACGTATAATTTTGTTCATCAGTAAAATAAATACAACCAATTTATGTTTTCTATTTATTACTAATAATAATTAATGTAATAATTACAATCTTGATTTTCTCACGTTCTAAAATTGTTGGTTCGATAACCCTTATTCATTCGTGCAGTAGAGTCTTCTTTTTCGACCAGCTCTTCATCTATAAGAAGATCAAAATCCCCAAGAGCTTCTGTGGATGGAATTTTATTCCATCTTGCGTCAGGCATACCATCAGGTGGTACTACAACTGACACAATATTGTCTATTAGTTTGTGTTTCAATATCCGGTCGTTATGAGTTGTGGATTGAAGTGACGGTGAAGCATTAACTTCCACTAACCACGGTTTTAAATTAGTATCTATTATGATGTCATATCCATAACATTCAAAACTGTGTCGATCATTTGCCATTACTGGAGCTACAGCTTTTAGGGAATGAACTATGAGCCACTGCATTTCTGAAAATAGTTTATCGGTCACGTGCCGCCCGCGAGTCCCTTCCAAGTATAGTCGAAAATTCTGTATACTCATCTTCCCTCCATGTAGACTATTATAATCACCCCCATGTCTCTGCACGCTCACATTTGTCAAATGCACGTACATATTATCCAACTCTGTGACACTTGTATCGTATTTCACCGTACAGAACCTACAAAACCCGTGCTGAAATAAATACGCCTTTAGTGGTCTAAATGCCGTCACTAAAACGTACAAACGTAAATCGAACTTTTTACCACCAATCAAAAGGGGATTATCGATGTAACGCGATATTACGTAACTTTCTTTACTTCCGAGTTGTGGATGAAAGGGAGTTTTCGCTTCTCGCGACCACTTCTTCAGTTTCGAAAGTTTGTTTATAAGAAAAATTCCAGCTCCCTGTGATTTTCCACACGGCTTCATTATCCATGTGCTCTGAGGAGATTTTCTATACTCTTCCACAAACATATTATAATCTGCAGGGAGCACATAAGTGACGGGTATGAAGTCAAGGTGAAGATAGCGTGTGACAACCTGTCCGCTTGGTAAATGAATTTCAGTTTTCTCCGCCATAGGATTCATCTCACGTTCAAGTTCCTTTCGATATCTCTTGATGTTTTTTACGAGTAAATCTTTACGCGATAACTCGTAGTGATTGGGGAAGTGATTTATCAGTTGGTTATCGGTCATTCTGTAGCCGTTCTCGATGCTGAATATACTTCGACAATTTTGTGTGTACGACCAATAGAAATTCCACTCATCCTCAGGTCCTACCGGAATCCAACCACGACGTTCGAAGCTGTTTATGATCACAGATTTCTCCAAATCAGTGCAATAAGTCACTTTACCTTTTTCATTATTTCCTGGCAATTTTGACTGCATATTTTTTTTATTGTCTAGTGCCATGTTTAATTTGAAACTAATTTTTAATTGAATACAAAATATCAATTATCCTTCCGATTTAAACGGAATACTTGTAAAAAAAAATATTTGAAAATATTTAATAATAAATTTATATTGAGGAAGATCTACTGTCAAATTTAGCCACGGATATATTCTCTTTGAATTTTATGGCGTCCTATAAAAGAGTCGGGTCACATAATATACATTATAAATACTCCAATAAGTCTGAATAAGCATTTCTTTCTCGTTTCGCAAATCTCATAAAGTTTCTTATTTTACTTCGTTACGCATCTGCGAAGCTGAAAAGAAATATTTGAACAACTTGTGAAAACGTAATTTTATCAAATTCGTAAATAATAACGCCAGGAAATTTCGTCTCGGAGATCAGAAGAATATCAATGTGATTTACAAGTACTGTTTATTTCACAAATCCCTACAGAGAAATGCTCACTGGTGGGGATTTTTTCTCCCTCGAATTCCCACTATGTTTCTATGTACTTAAAAATATTCCAAGCTTTGTAAGCAAATTGCAAAAACAAATCTTGATTGATAGTCAAGCGATGAAAAGGGATTTTTTGCGGTAACTGGTGAGCAGTAACTTATCTACTACGTCGAAGAGAATAAAACCCATTTTGTCTTTAGTTTACCATCCAATTTTAGTGGAGGCGACTTCAATCCCCCGAGGAAATCTTGTTCAATATTTTCTTGTGTTTTGTTTGTTTGTTCTATTTCCTCTAAACTGTTTCGCGAATGTTTCTTATGTCAACTCAAGAGACAATACTTTGTAAATCAAAAAAATGTTTACTGGCATACGAAGAAAAAATGCTTTAATATACTTTTTTCGCTATGCAATATTATTTATTATTATTGTTATTATTTGTTTTTCAGACAAATCAACATTTGTGGTTTTTACGTTTCCTGTAGCCACTGTTTGCCGTGAAGTTATCCATCATCATTTTTGTGACTGTTGTGACATTGATTTCACAACAGTTACAATTAGCATTAAATTACAAAGATCTGATTGGCGCTGCCACTGCGCTCGTCACCCTTAGACAAAGTTGACAAGTCCCGCACTGTAATTTCACCAGCAACTTTAAGGCGCATTTATTAGACACGAATTTCACCGCGTTCATCCCGTGCGGCCGCCGCGCGGTCGCCGAGCGGAGTCCGCGTAGCCGCCGCGCAGCGACCGCGTGCGTGTAACTGTCATAGCAAAAAGGCTCTATTAATTTAGCTTTTACGTTTCAACTTAAATGTACGTCTCGGGCACGCGGACGAAACTTGTTTGAATTTGGTACTACGCGCGGTTGTATATTATTCAGAGGAAATTAAATGTTGTAGCCTAGCAAATAGAATTCAGATTCGCCATTAATGTACATGAAGGCGTGGTAACTGGGCGGTTCCCTGGCCTGCACGAAATCTTTCACAAGGCCCTCTACTGCTACTAAATATTATTCATGTTGTACATTTATATTCTTCTCGATTTAAGAACTACACAATTTTAGAGAAAACAGATAACCACGATCTTAAGTTTTAATTGACAGACCGTCTGTACAAAATGTCTTTGGAGTTTAATTAGTTGTTATACCAAATAAGATCAACTTCGTCATATAAAGATCTTGCAAGACTGTGCTCTACAAAAGACGCACAAAAAATGCTGACAGGTCCTATGACGAAGGCAAGGGTGTGCCATGAAATCTTATCTAAGTCACATGGACGATATTTCATACTAAAATCTCATTTATTTTAACCCGCCATGTATACTAAATGGAACTGACTGCACTCGTTTGAGACCATGAAAAGGTTCAAGACGTATTAACAACATTATTAATGTGTCCGTAGAAGTATTATTCTAAGGAGATATGCACATATAACAAGTCAATAACATGAAATAAATTATGTTTATTTATTTTCAGTAATACATAGTTTTTCTGATATGTTTGGAAACGAAAGAACTTTTGAAAAATTATTCTCACAGACATATATCTAGATAGACGCCGCAAGAGTACGTACTTCGCGTCATTGAAATTCACTTACTTGCCGCTACTACACTTTAGAACGCGCTCGACCGTTATCGTAAATAAACACCAGTCGAAAACGCGAAAAAATGCATACTTGTGCCATTATAAACTGCAAAAACACCACAACTGTGGGTAAACGGGTAAACTGGGACGTTTCCTTCCACGGGCAAATGATTTTGTAATCAGAAGATGCATAATTTATTTAAAAAAAAATATATTTTGGTTTTGGGTTTTGTATGAGTTTCGAGAAAACAAATACCGCGTGTATGCCTCATGTTTGTAATAAATTGCGGCTTTTACTTGGTGCGATATATTTGTGATCCTTTGTTAATACGCCTTGAATATCGAACGAATGCACTTTTGTATCATGCATTCAGTTTCGTGGTACATTTTATTGACCAAATTTAACATTTAGTGATGTATATGTTAGGCTACACTGTTCTCGATTCTGATCGATTTTGAAAACAAAGGCACGAAAATTATTATTATTATTAATAATATAAAAATATTCTATAACTCTTTTGTTATGTCGTTTAGTAACGTTTCGTGTTTTTTTCACTTTTGTGGTATCTATTATCAGCAGTATCTGTAATTTCGATAAGTTTTGCAGCACGTTGCCTCGAATGTCCGAATATAGTGAGCAAATAATTAAATACATCGCCGGATATGTAATACGAGTAATACTAAAAAATATATAGAAAGCAAATAATTAACAGTGCGCTGTCTTTAAAAAACCTGGAGTTGGTCATACGTATGAATTCGTTGCTTTCGAGGACGAAGGTGGTCTAGTTTATCCCACCTAAGATGCTATCCAAATATGTAGAGTGGCAGAGTTAGAAAGCCGAAAAATAATAAACAAATCACAAAAATTTCACACGAGGCCGTCGTTAAGTAAGCCTCTTCTGATTAATAAGATTTTACTATAGTTTGTCAGCAGTAACAGTTTCATTTGTCTTGCCATTCAAAAATTTGATCAATTACCAACAGAAAATGATCTAGTAAAATTAATTAAGGTAGTCGCAAGTCCATATATCAACGTGCGTTTTCATTATTTAAATTAATCGATAATATCTGCTATTACAAAAGGATGTTACATAATAAGCTCATTTTACTGGAAGGACAATAAATTTAATATTTGAAGTCGATTATAAACTAGTCTTAATTTTTTTAAGTAATCAATTTTTTTTAAAAACAAAGTAAAATAAAGGACTAAACTATCTTATTCTAGTATTTTTCTACTATATTAATATTACGACTAGGTACTTGTAATCAACAAATACTTGAACAAACATTATTCTATTTAGAAGCGATTAATTGAATGAACGCGTAAACACGCGTATTCCGTTCAATCAATCGATTTGGTGTCTCTGGTTTGGTGTGGTCACAGGTTCGAGTTACGTCAGGTCGAAGGCATTTTTCTTTGTGTTAATAATTAAAAACTTTCGTTTTCGTACATATATGGAATAAAAAAAAATTTCATGAACAATTAAGGCTATTTGCCCAACGGTGACGTATTCAACATTCAATTTTTGTTCTACGATATTAGTTTAATAAATGATAATATAAAATAATTATAGTAAATACTTTAGTATCATTTAAAGTAATATTGTAGAAAAAAATTTAATGTGGTTTACACCATCACTGACAGCCTTAATTAGTACCACTAGTTACACGTTTCTTATCATAGCATGACTTTTTGTTCGTTCCATATTTCACAGCCAACAACGGGGCATTGGCTGACAAGCGGCAGTTGACAGTTTTAAGGACAGACATATCCGTTTACCCTCTTTTGTTGTTAACCTTCATCTCGACTTCGTGCAGCGTTAACATTGTCACGGATTTTTTCCCTACCACGCTCACTATATCTGTATGTGAAATTGAATATATTTATTTTGTTATTATTATTATTATTACAATTGATTATTACTATTAATTAATAATAAAAAAAATATATTCTTATAATAAAATTAATTTATAAAACAGCGTAAATTGGTATGAATTTTTGAAAAATTTAAAAATAAGGTATTTTATTAATAAGTTTTGTAATAATAGTTAAAAATAGGGTGGTTTATTTTAATATTAGACATAACTGGTTGATGACTTTACTATCTCAGTCGGTCGTGACCATGGGAACTATAATAGGGCCCGAAACATTAGTTTGTTTGAAAAACAAATAAGCGCGATTCAGATCCGAAAAAATTGCTTCATTTACTAATTCTTAAATTGTTTATCCTTTATCAAGTTTATATTTATTTTTGTAATCATTATCTCAAATATTTAATACGCATCATTAATATTGAGAATGACGTATTATTTAAATTCAATTCAGTGTTACGAATATCTGTATTTTTACCAAGTATCCGCAATAGGTACTGTAATGTTACCTGCATATTGAATGCAATCATAGTACATCTCGTTTGTACATATTTTTTAGATCATGAACATATTAAATGAATAAAAGAGGTCCCAGGACACAACCTTCGCGTACACCATCTCCATTTCCTTTACATTTTGATCTGTATTAATAATAGATACCGTGCCTATATTTATAAATAATCCTCTAAGGACTATTTTTTCCTTTCAGATACGATTTCATCAATCCCGAAAATTTACCTCTGATTTCATAATTTTCCAGTTTATTTAACAATAAATATTATGATTTCCAAAATCAAATGCTTTGTGTTGAAGATTATAACCTACTGTATTCGTTTGGTTTACACATTTCGATAATTATTGAAAAATATTCATGCCCATTACAATTGTAATATTAGCTTTCTTAGGTTTCCTTTCTCGTCGTTAATGGAATATTACACCTGTAAAAAGTCAATGAGTCCAAATATTTAGGACACATTGTAAAAGCATCCTAAAGACGATAGTGTTTTATAGAAAAAGAGCGTAGGGTGCTGGCGGCACGCGGCAGTATACTGGTTCACATGTTTATTGAAAACGTAAAGGTTTTACTTTTAAAGAAATAATACCAGTCGTTTTACTGAAATAATCAGTAAAAGTCGTCCAACAGGGGTGCGTGCTCTGCACATCCAATATTGTAACAAGTTCAGGGCTTTGATGTCGGTCTTCTATAGCACAACTCAACTTAATGTTTTTATAAAACGACACCAACAAAGTCCTAAAGATGATTGCTCTCAAATGTGAAGGCCTAACTCAAAAATATGGGAAAAAGTCATGTGTGGTCTATATACCTGGTTTATTAATGATTTCGTAATGGTTATATTGTGCCATCCATTTTCCTCATAATAAAGGTAATTATTTAATAACATAATTTGTAGACAAAATATTACTAATAAAATTGTGGATGATGTCCGAAATAAATATTATTTGATATTTTTATTTTATAATATAAAAAATGTCTTAAGAATAGTTAACGATGACTCGAAAATAGGCAAATTTTAGCCATTTACAAAATATTTTAGTTATGAGACGAAACCGCTAGATGGCGTTAGTTGGAACCTGAAGCGTGTTATCGTAAATCGAAGATGGCCGCCACACAAAAGATTTTCTGTATCCACAATATAAACAAGTGGTTTCTTGGGACGAGTGTTTGTACTATCAACAGCACTATCCGACCCCACTCCACCTCACCAAACCTAACCCAATACGGCCAAACAAATTATTGTTAGGAACACATTTACTGGACATACCCGATATGCTAGATCCTACAAAATTGTACTCAAATGAGATACTGATGACATCTATTTACCTACCTGAGGCATCAAACGCATTTTCTATGAATATTGTTCCAATTGTTTCAATTAATTTAATCGAATCATTTGTTTATTTGATTTCTAATTGGTACCTACTAAAATTGCCTCACTAAATTGTCTGGTCAGATTAAAAACCTGTTTGTTTCGGATTGTAATATACTTTACAATTTTTTTTTTTGTTACAAAACAATATTGCAATGGCGTTGCCAAATCAAGTTGCAAAATCTATTTACAAACACATTTAAATCTATTTAAATGCTAAAATTAGCATTCAATCTTATCATTCTACTAATTTTCAAGTACCAAATAAAATAACAAGTGCAATTGAAATAACAATCCAAAATCTTTTCTTGTACCTTTCACTCACTTTCCGTTCATGTTATTATTCCATTTCAATTTTGACAATATATTTGGATCCGTACTGTGTTCAATAGTATTCTATAAAATCGGATATTTCCTTTCAGTATTTATTGCTGTAAATTACTTAATAACATTTGTGATATGTGCTCAGTAGTGGTAGAATTGTAAATAAGAAATAAAATCCCTGGAATAATATGTCTGTATAAATAATATCTCAAGTGATGTGATTAGTTAAAGTCGACGTTAAAACATTTATGTTGTATATCATTCTATTTTTCAAAACGAAATTTGAAAACTCTACTTCTGGTAGTTTTTCCGTCGCATCTTTTACATCCTATATATATTTTTTTTTTATAAAAAACAAGTGGGCTTTTGAATTCAGTTTCACCTGATGGAAAGTGACGATGAGGTCGACAATGTACACAATATTATAATTACATATACATATATTATACTTAGAAACATAAATTATTTCATATTTTCGAGTATTACGTTATTATTCGTAGTGACAGGTTTAGTAGACGCTCGAATGTTATTACACAATTGAAATGTACATTTATACAATATGCAAATCAATATTTACGTATTTCATAAATGTAATATACTTATTGATTATGACCACCCAGCAGACACGTACCTACATGTACGTTATGTAATTAATAACATAAACTGCAAAACACATACGAAAGCTAATATCCAAAAAAACGTTACATAAATATTATTTATTCTTTTAACTATTTCTCTAAAATATATCGACAAAAGTTGATATGAAATAATATATATAAACAAAAGTTGTTGACACATCACTTCACATACAGTGTATTATAGTTAGATTGGTATATCTAACTCCAACTTAGGAGTCTACTCCCATTCTTCGTCCGACAACCGTCCGAAACTACTGCTGTCAAATAAGTAATACTCGACCAAGTTAAAAATGTCAAGTATGAAGCCTTATTCGCATCATTTGTCTTAACTTGGTCGAGTATTACTTGTTTGGCAGTAATTGTTTCGGGCGGATGTTGGACGGAGAATGGGAGTAGACACAGCACACATATATGGAGTCCACTTCCTTTATTTTTTTCCATCCTCTAAGGAGTAGACCCCCAGTTTCAATGAGAGAATGAACGAATGAATGATATTTATTTGCTTAAATCTTATTTAAATAGTTTTTAACGGTAATGCTCTTCCATATGATTTCTGTAGTATTCAATTTTTGTGAGATTCGAAAGCAATGACGGGGCGTGCTCAGCAAGCGATCATACTGGTATGCTAAGAAGCGCTGACTGCGCAGTCAATTAACTCTTGGCCGACCTTTATGCTATTTTTCCAAGCTGCACAGCGATGATAATGTAAGTTACACATAAATTTAACAACGTGATAGGTAGCTGCATGTCCACTGGCACAACTCGCCAACATTTGTGATGTACTCGTCGCGCTTTCATATAACGAAGGAAATCGATTATTTCTTTATTCTTTTCGTCATCTGAAAATAGTATACAAATGCCAAGTTAACAAATGTACTCTTTCAAAAAACTAATTTGCGCGAAGAAAATATAAACAACACAAAAAGAACTCTAAAGTACCAAGTACTTTCGTTTATTTTACCGCCTTTTTTAAAATATTGTGATGCAAGTATATTCGTGCACCATTTTTTTTTATAAATTTTCACCCATTTATTTGGGAAAGCGAAGATTCTACGATACAGACTCGACATATTATTGTGCACCGTAATTTTACATAAAATAAGGAATACAATATGTATTAAGAGCGTAAATCTTATTTACTTAATTAGCTACGAGAGAATTTTGAGAGACGTTCGGTTTAATGACTCGAGGTTTGTAATTCATAACCGCCCGTGCTACATATAATGTGTTTCATCACATTTGCGAGGAAATAGATAGAAAGATAATTTATTTCTTGTATGAATCAATATCTATTATCTCAATTAAACTAAAATATCAATATCTAATATTTACGGATTTTGCAAATGGCAATTTTTTTTATCAGCCAGCTATTCTTCCATAGAAACTTGAACCAAAATGTTGCCACGATGTGTTAGGTATAATATAAATCATTTCAAATTCTAAAAATACTGCAGAAATTAAATTCATAAAATAAATTTAATAAAATTTAATTAAATTGCAAACGTTTAGTTTTTTTCTATACTTGAAGCCTATGCGAAATACATTCAGGTTTTTTGAGCATAAAAACTTTTTGCTTAATTTTTAAAATAAATGCAGTATAAATAAAGTTATTCTATTACCGCCTTAGGACGGTAATGTAATGAAAAAGCCCGAGCATAATTTAGGACATTACGGTCGACTCTGCTTGCATGTTATGACACTGTTGACGACAAATGTGATGAAAATGAATTTTCGTACTTATTTTGCCGACCTAGGCCAGAAAAGAGTCCAAGTGCGCTCCATAAATGACAATATTTCTGGGTTCTTTTTTTGAAAGTAATGCAAATATTTCGGAACGTGTTTAAGAACATGTTCGGAAAGTGTTGTACATTTGTTTTTTAAACATATAAACGTTTCGGGTTCTCTATACATTTCATGGTCGCGACGTCTTAATACCTACTCGTAAAATACCCCAAACGTTAATTTGTTTGAAACAAATACGTGCGATTTTAGATCCTAAAAATAGTTTCATTTCCAATATGTAGCAATAACGAAAACATATGAACTCCAAAAATCGACTTTTAAATGAACTTTATACATTAAGAAAACATGGCATCAAAATACCTCTTTCCTCTAACATTTTTTGATGTAAAATTAATTTTATGTCGTCCATCTTACTGTTGACCATTTCGGCAAATATTGAAGGAATCACTACTCGAATAAATATGTGAAAAGCGAATACGTATGCAGTTATAGCTGTAATCATCCGTTGCTGAAAAAAATATATGAGGAAATATTAGTAACTTCAAGGACACTTAAGTTCAAATCATAACCGTATATGGTAGTTAGCTATGTCAGAAATAATTTGTAATATTAAACACATCAGAATCAACACACGTAGTATGGTTGCTGCAATAGCTGCAAACATTTAGAATCATCTGTCAAATTATCAAATTTTATTACAATAGGGCGTGCAATTCGTACCCTTTGGTATAATAAACCCACATGTGATCATTAAGTCAAAAATGCTTTTATCACAAATGAACATCATAAAAATAATACAAACTTACATGCAATAAATTAATTATGTATTAAAATACACAAAACAATGAAATTTTATAACGCTTCTATTTAAGCATTATAAAAGTCTACCAAGTGAGAGATGCGTATCCACGGAAGAAAAAAGCAATGGACTTAATTACTATCTCAATTACTACCAGAACTGATGTCACCAAAACTCACATATTCTTAATTTGAAACACTACAATATCTTAATATTGATTGGTCGTAGTTTCAAATTTAAAAAGAAATAACGAATTTTGGATTATTAATTTAAACTTTACCCTGTTGGCATATCGTTGAAAGTTCAATACCAATAGATATAGAAAAAAGGGGGAGATACGTAATGACGCTACGAGTATGTAAGATCGGGTACTGATGTCGCCACTTTTTAGTTTGTGTGCAATTCAAACTTTACGCTCTACTACCTACTACCATAACTTCAAGATTTCGTAGGGCTTAAAACGTGAAAACGGCGTAACACAATTTTAAATTTTAACAAAATTAAACTTACAATCACTTGAGTAAGAGTTATATTACAATATTTCAGTATTTTTTTCATCCTGGTTCAGCCAGTCACCATTAGGTGGCGTTTTAGTAAAAATGCTACTAGTATATAATAACTAACTATTACACATTAGATGGCACTGAAACTCATTTTTTGTTATACCAAGAACTCACGGAGCGGTTTTCACCCGTGCGTGTCGCGGGACCGCGGCATCTGTAGAATGTGATAGTTATATTTTACGCGTTTTACGGCTGTGGTGGTGACGGTTGCTCGCGGTTAGCGCGGCGGGTACTAGTAGAACCGCACAGGACGCGATCACCTGCGCGCTTGGCGGCCGTTATCGCCCGCGCATTTGGCGGTCTTCTCTCTCTCTAACCTCTATTAACCGCGCGACTTGCGTTTATCTCCCACTAAGTTCGCGGTACGTTCCGCAATCGCAGCGGCTTCGTGCCCGCATAAACTTGCAGGGTCGCGAGTATTGAATATTGAGTATTGAAATAAAACCGCTGTCCCACTGCACCGGCGGGCGCGTATGGAAACCGCTCCGTGAATTGTTAACCTTATTAACCTTAAACTGACGCTACTCATCGACGGATCTGGTCCTACCTAATCGATAGTTAGAAACCATGTGGCTGTTTTTAATATTAAAAAAATATTCCATTTTTCATACTATACCTACAATGGTACTGGTGTATTATTAAATTAATATAAATTATTATTATTTTCTTAATGGCGGCAAGTAGGCTTGGGCCAGTGTCAGTTTTATAAGAATAATACAAAAAAAATGGCGATCATCGCCAGTCAGTTGTCAGTTGACAGCGTGTCAGTTTTCTATTATACGTTACCACGGGTTGGTCAAGCTGTCACTGTCAAGAGTAAACTCGAACCATCAACGAATTTAATAAATTAAATTATGTTGTTTTTAATGAAGGATTTATGCAATTTTCTATAATTGTTTCTAATTTAGTTTGCATGCACATGTAAAATAAAGCCGATTTTTTTTATTATTACTTTTTAAATACATCTGCTATTGAAATTTAAACAAAGTCAGAAATAGTAATAAGAAAACCAATATTTCGATTTTTCTGCAGCTTCAATCCAACCTTCTCTTATTTTGAACTCATTGGAAAAACTTAAAAACTAAAAATACTCTACGTTTAATCTAAACGTAGTGCTTAAATTCTCTTTCGTTTAATCTACGAGTATAATGGAATTTAAATATGTAAATTATCTAAAACAATAATACACATACATTTTTCTTCAAGCAACAGCAACATACAAATTGATATGAAACTGAAACGGTTGTCCGAAATATGAGTTGTGTTAAAGTTACTCGAAATAAAATGTTTAGTAATAATAATAATAATAATAAAATAAAAGAAAACAAATTAACGTGAATGCTTTACGCTTCGATATTTTAGGGACTTTAATTACAAAAATCATAGTAACAAATTCAAACGTTTCAGTAAAAATTTATTATTATTAGATAAACATCAGTCATTGTAAATGAACATCTATATTTGAGTCTAGAAATTTCTATGGAGACAAAAAGAAAACATTGAATAATAATAGAAATAGTAACTAAAAATGCAAATAGTCGGTGAAATGCGTTGACTTACAAATAAATGGACGACGGGTCTAATACAAAAACCACGAAAAAAATGTCCCAAGTCTACCTATTCGAAATTTAAATTGTAATGTCATCGCAGTATCGCGCTGTCAGTAGAACAAATGAAGACTAAAGCGGAGTGTCGCGCTCTGTATACGATTTTAGCGCCTTACAAGTGCGGACACTTTTTAGCGCGGGCCCGACGTCCATATAATTGTAAGTCAATGGTGAAATGTTATCTCACTGGTTTTAAAATTTTTGTCTTCACTCAAATTTTTACAAGGTGTATCGACACACAAACTTGGCATTTTCACGTTTTACGAGAGATCTTGTATGTACAACGATCGCCATGTCACTGTGGCGATGTTTGTAGGCGTGTCACTTTGATATGATCATTTTGATCATATCGAGGCGACACGAACCACGCCCCCATACCAAATCTCCCTTTTTTTTCTATATCTATGCTCAATACCATCAATACCTATTATTGCAAGTTACGACAAGCTGCCATCTAGCGGTTAATTACTGAACGACGTCGAAATGGAGTTATTAGTTTAGTTCTCCAAAAAATACCGACCATATTGCAGAGGTATAAACTTAGCATTCGTTTCTTGTTACAAAAAAATATTTCGTTAAACAGAAAATTGAACATTTGTTAAAATAAGTCTTTCCGATGATATGAAAGATCACCACGCGTAATACTTTTGGTGCGGCTATCCAAAACAGCACAATATGGCATTTTTTTGGATTTTAGAGAATTTGCTCGAAAGAATGACACAACCATGTCTATAACACAGCGTGAAACTTCCTCGCGTACTTTAGGAAAACGTCGGTCCGAAATGCGCTACGCTGCAGTTGCAGATAAAATAAACCGGTTTTAACATTATCATAACTGCTGTACTCTTCATAGATACACAAAAAAAAAACTGGTTTTTACGTTGAGCGACGTTTCATCAATATCAACATAAATAACATGTCAAGAACTGGACGTATAGTTATTAAAAAAGAAGATTTTCTCCTGGTTCTACAGGAGTACTAACTAGCACTGGCTGTTGGGTACAGTTTACTATTAGTTTAGGTTATTTTCGTAACGAAAACCCACACAGCAGTCATAGTATAATAAGACAAGTAATGCAACTTCATGCAAATCGTGTCCGTACATACGTACAGACGCAAACATTCACATATTCTGGCTGTCACTGTTCGTACTAGGTGCACACACGAATTAAATTTTTTTGTGTGACTAGGAAGATAGAAGAAAAAAAATGTATGTACGGACAATGCCAATGTCAATTGCCAATTTGTTAATATTAACATACCCGCGTTGCATAGCGCGAGTAATTCATTATTGAAATGAACCTTTCGCCCGATGTTTAATACGTCTGTTTTATATTGATGTCATTCAAATACTAAACGTATTTACTGTTGTGTTTATGGTTATTTGCATAACTAGTGCTTCAAATTCAGAGTTGTTCAGTATTTCATTTCTATTTATCAATACTACTATATTAATATACTATTGTTAGTATTTATTTAGTTTATTTTATTTAGTATTGTTATAATATAATATTGATATACTAAAATATCAATACGTAAGAACTGCATTTACTAAAGGCTACATCAATCTAGCACGGAAATATTGTAATGAATACCTTTTATTTTTCAAATTATTTTTGTAACCTGCAGGTACTGCTAAAGTAGTAATGTGACAACCCTACGCTCCGACCAAAGCGTAGACATTGAAGCGCTGATGAAGCTGGAGTTGCACTACTCGGCTTATTATACAATAGCGCTTTACACAGACGCTACATCGCGCTTGATACAGCAATCGTGCGCGATTGAGCGCGCGTGTAAAGATGTTGGAAGGAAAAGGGAAAGACAAAGAAAGACAGTCGCGCGCGTAATCGTGCACTCCAAGGCGCGACAGTTTCACGCGGGCCATCCAGCGCTATTAGCCTTTACGCGGACACTCTTTCCATTGCAACAAAAACGAAGACGACAATCGTACGCGAAAAAACGTTAGCTTAAAAAAATCAAATAGGTAATCGCGCACGATTGCGCGTACAGGGTTTCCCGCGCGCAAACCTGTACGTAAGTGATTATGTAAAGGGGACTAATGCAACAGCGCTTAAGAATACGATAAAACTCACCCCATTTATAACATAATATATGCCCCACCAAGTCAATCCCGCCAGTTTCGGAACCTCGGATAACAGTTCATGCATTAACTGAAAGTAAGTGAAAAATTAAGACCTCGATTTCGTCACATTGGCGGTATGAGAATGCTTGTTAACGTAGCTAACTTTTATGTAAGTCTAGCTACGTTAGCTAAGCCATTCATCTTTGACAAGATGCGGGTGAAAAATCACATTAACATCCATCGCCGGCTTTTCGGGAAAATACAGAATCGTGACTGGTTAAGAGTGCTTATTGAAAACACTCAACTCTCACGTGTCGTGAGTTTTATTGCTACGTTTATATTTATGCAATTCCATATACTTACAATTCTATCGCATAATGGCATAATCTTGTCATAACACTCTGTAATAGCTGTGTACTGCTCTACAATCTTATTTATGCCAACGGTGGCTTCATGAATAGATTCGCATAGATTTTTAAGACAAAGATATATGTAGTAATGGATTACAATCAGCATGAAAGGAACAAGATCGGTACAGAAATACCAAATTCCATAAATTTCGTAAGGCATTGGTAATAATGAAGCGAGTTCTTGGATTTCTAACTTTGTAATGTAAATAATTAGCACATATTTAATCAACTGAATTCCAAATACGTATGTTATCATAATTAGTCCACAAAATGTATTTAATATCACAGATTTGTGTAACTTTCCGAAGTCTATAACGCTGACATCGATCAGAAAATCGTAGAGCTTATATTTTGTACAATTAAGAATAAAAAAGTCGATTATGTATTGCAATAAATACATGAGCTGCCATTGGACGTAGGTAGACTTAGTGATGTTACAGAACGGTGAGCTCAATATTGCAATTGCAAAAACATTGATTAGAAACGTAATAAATTGAGCTGTCTTCCGGAATTTATTATCAAAGTATTTTATAAAACCGAAATCGAACCCCCAGACAAAATTCAAAGTTAAAAACAATGCAACCAAACATTTTGGAATCAGATTTTTAGATTCATTGTCATTTGTGTTGTTGTATTTTTTCTTCGTTATATTAATTAATCCAACTGGTTTATACATTTTTATTCCTTTTTTTATAAAACTTTTTTATAAAAAGGTTATTATTAAACAACTAGATCAAGCGCGTGTGCGCACGACCTTAACGTGAAAAATTTGTAAAGAGTCGCCTTATTTAATAATGCCCTAGTGGGTGTTAATATGATTACTATCTGCCATCTCCGTAATGTAAAACGTTTTATGTTTATGATGTACCATACAATCAAACTAATAGTACTATTCGAAACAGAAAATTTATTTCCACCTGAACAAAAAATCTTATTTGCCAGCGTGCACAAAAATGTTAACAAAAAGCTTCCGTAGAAAATGATACATGCAAAATGTCCAAAATCTTTATTATTTAAATACAAGTCACAGATTTATTTTGCAAGAACGTTTTTATGTCGTAACAAATGTGTGAACTATAATAATTGCATTATGCGGACGATATGTATAAGTGGAGATTGTATTTAATAATTAACAATTGAACCAATAGAGTTGATCGTC
This sequence comes from Hyposmocoma kahamanoa, assembly GCF_003589595.1. NCBI lineage: Eukaryota > Metazoa > Arthropoda > Insecta > Lepidoptera > Cosmopterigidae > Hyposmocoma > Hyposmocoma kahamanoa. Next base: position 2,481,366 of record NW_020653750.1, on the reverse strand, counting down.
AAGAGGTCGTCATTCCATGTAGCAAATTATGCAGATTTTATTTCGTTTATTGCGTATAAAATAGAAAAAGTCACAAAATATACCATTTTGTAAGTCAGTGTAATAAATATAAACACAGCTATATTTCTTTAAAGAAGGCGATTACATCGCATGTTTAGTATGGACGCACTGCCGAACCGTGATAGCAGGTAGGGTTTAACCCTAAAAGTAATAACAAAAAAGCTTTCAATGTAAGCTTTCATGAGAAGTAATCCATATTTTAAGAAAATGAGGAATATTTTTTTCATAATTTTAATATCGTTCTTATAACAAATGGAAGGCGTTAAGTAATTGCTTTCTAATAAATTATTAGTTTTGTGGGCTTCAATAAACTTAATGGATCCTATAATTAAGTTAACACAATTATTTATTTATGTTGTCCAATACATCATTACATCGATAATAAGATAATGCATACCATTACCATTACATTGCGTAAGTGTAGAACAAATCTATTATATATTACATATATATATATTCACTACCATGATATTGAATTCTTTTTGTGTACTTCACTGGTTTATTAATAATGATTAATACAAAGATCGAACACAAAGAAAAATTCCTTCTATCCAGCTGGACACGAAGGAACAACCTCGTCACGATCAGCCGCAGTATGGCCAGCTGGTTCGCGCTCAGCTCCAACGAAGAAATTTTCCTTTGTGTTCGAACTTTGTATTAATCATTATAAGAAATTACAATTGTAATAACCTTAAATATTATACGATAATTGTGGATGTAGGTATATGTTCAAAACCCTAGCTGAAATTTATAATAAAGTAAAATGCAAGCCTAGTATTTTGATATGAATCGCTGTATATTAATCTGTTTAGTAAATAACATTTTTGTTCAAACGCATATATTTCGTTTATTCTAGTGAAAATTTTATAAACGTGTCTCGTGTATTCTAGTGAAAATTTTATAAACGTGTCTCGTGTATTCTAGTGAAAACTTTATAAACGTGTCTCGTGTATTCCAGTAAAAATTTTACAAACGTGTCTACAATTAAAACATGTATGTACATATATTTATGACCTTTTATAGGCGCTGCATCCCAGTCATATCTAATTGAAATATATATCTTCATTTGACAACACAATTGATTTGTTTTGAATTCGGGTATTACTAAAAATACAAGAACAACGATACAGCGAATAGCACGCAATCTAGAAAGAATGAGACATAAGCTGGCATTAGTTTAAGAAAAACCAAAGTAGTTACATTTGGACATTGAAATGATCTAGTTAGTTACTAACTTTAAACATCAATACTATATAATACTAAACTGCCTCCGTAGCCGAACGGATACCATGCCGGACTGCCACGCAGAGGTCCCAGGTTCGATTCCCGGGCCGGAAGAAATAGTTGTATGGCCTACAATTATTTCTCTCGTGAGTTTGGGTGTAATTTGTGGTTGTCTATGTGTGTGTCCATGGCACCCGCGACACAGAGTTTCCCTAGTTCGGGGCTATGTTGAGTGTGTGCGTTATTATTTATTTATCAATGGTCGTGTTGATAGTGGAAGAATTTTGCTCTTTTAAATTTTCGAGATGCCCATGATAATGTTCTCAGTGGCCCAGGGGTTATCTCTATGGACGCTATATGAGGTAGGTATTGTTAAATTTTAGGAAACTTTTCTGAATTGATCTTGGTTTTTTAAGAGGCCGTAGCAGTGACTAGTTGTGCACAACGAGGGGTGAGCGATTCATCAGCTGCGTTATCTATCTGAGTAATAAGGATGGTGTTGTAAGTGCGCTCGGGGGCGCTCACCCAAGGCACTAACTAGCCTTTTGATAACGGATGAAATCTGTGTCAATGGGCTCTTCTTATGTCAGGACCTGATTGATAAGGTCCTGGTACAGGTTCGTTTGCACAGGCAATAGTGCCCTTTCCGTAACCTAAAGGTTGATAGTGAACAAAACTTAAGTAGTAAGATATGAGACTGGTCTTGGTCTTTGTATTATGGATAGTGCTCCGGAATTCATTTCGTTGCTCTAATACTTCTGTGAATACTATTATAGATAATTCCCTGATTCCAGACCAGATATTTTATAATTGGTGTTGACCGAGTCGGAAAAAACGAATCTATCCTATAATCTAGAACGATTACGTATACTAACTATTATTTCCGTATAAGTACTTCACAACGACAATTTAATGCAGAAGAAAATTCCTCCCGTACTGTGGGGTATGATAAGGATGTTCTTTGACAACAAAAGCATAAGACTATAAATAATAATTTCGTCATTTTCTTTCCTGTAGTGACGACTGCTACCGTTTTCAATAACTGTGACGGTGATGCCTGATTCTGTCTTGCTTACTCAAATACTTTATTATCATGCATATATGTAGTGCTCCTAATCTACGTAAGGTTCGCGCGCAGCATCAGGACACACGCAGCTAAGGATTCGAGTCGAGAGAGGTAGAGACGAGCAGTCTATCGCAGTGCAACCACTCAACGCATAACGCGTCTGACACTTGGGCGATTTTTTATGCTAACTTTCCAAACTGCACAGCAACGATAATGTAAGTAACACATAAATTGATCAACGTGAGAGGAAGCTGCATGTCCACTGGCACCACTCGCCAACATTTGTGTTGGAATTGTCTCACTTCCATATAACGAAGAAAACTGATTGTTTCTTTATTCTTTTCTTCAACTGAAAAAAGTTAACAAATTACATATTTACTTATTTATTGAGATTTTTTGTGAAATAACTCCACTAATGGATACGAAAATGATTTGATTTTCGTTAGGTACATACAATCCATTCCACGCAATTTATTCAAAAAAGTAGCCTGTGCTATAAATAAGTACCAGCAATTGCCCAGTAACGTTATGTATATACATATAATTCTTTTTTTTAGAGTTTTCAATTCGTAATTCAGTTTCTTTCCCAAAGGTATGATGATGTGTGATCGAGGAAGAAATTTGAAAATTCGTAAATGGCATTTAATTACTTATATTTATGTAATAAAAATAACGCACATACTCACTGACAGACACACATAGACAGACAACCACAAATTACACTCAAATTTGGGCCAAAATGTAAAAACAAATGTAGGCCATACAAATATTTCTCCGGGCCCGGGAATCGAACCCGGGAATCGAACCCGGGACATCTGTGTGGCACTCCAGCATAGTAACCGTTCGGCCACTGAGGCAGTTAAAAAGTATAACTGTAATTGTTAATTAAACGGTGAATTTTATTATAATAATCAATGTGTATTTGCTACCATCACTTTCTCTATTGTCGCAATTTTGACGAATGGAGTGAAGAAAATGATTGTAACTGCTTTTTGATAGAGTTATATACTTATTTTGAAAAAAAATCAATAAATACCTTTTTCTTGTAACATCTTTCGATGTAATATTAACTTTATATTATCTATCTTGCTGTTGACCATTTCGGCGAAAACTGCGGGTATCACTATTCGTATAAATATGTGGAAAATGAAAAAATATTCCATTACAATTGTAAACGTCTCGCCCTGAAAAAAAATGTATAGTACAGCAAACTTCATCGACACCTGTATTGCCTATAAAATATATTGGACCGAAGACTTGGCTTATGCCTCAAAACCATCAAAACAAAAATTCACCAAAATTTGACTGTATACTGCCAAACCTTGGCCTTCCACAGATCCGCAGCGCACGCATCGCACATTTAGTATTCTTTTTATAGAAGTTCATACAACTGCGTCTACTGACCGGCATCGCACTGACCTCACGCACCGGCCTGTCGATAATACCGACGCAGTTGCTTGGATGGACAACTTTTCCGATGCGTGCCGACGTCATACGGATTGCGTATCAGTGGACTTTTTTTTTAGTTTTTTTTTTTTTTTTTTGGGCTGGCAACACAGCGGTTAAGTTGTAAACTTAAGTGTTCCGTAATTTTATTTTAAATTTAATTGTTTTTATCGTATTATTCTTGTAAAACCCCATTTCATTGCTGAATAATATCATTACAAAATATACTTATACAGTTTTTTAAGTGCATACATAGTGATTTGATCAGGTTGAGTAAGTAAACAAAGTGACGTTGAAAACAGTCAGGTTAACCGGCCTAATACTTTTCAAAAAGTGTCTTATGTGAAATAATATCAGTGTTTGCAAATCACATTTATCAATTAAGTTCATTGTTACACAACTGCAACAGTAATTATCGAGGTTAAAGGTAATTTGAGCATTTTCGAGTCACTTTGGAAAGATAGCCGTTACGAATTTGTTTTTAAAAATTCTGTGCTATTTCGTAAGTATTTCCATAATTATTAAGATAAATAGGTAGTTAAACTTATAATATAACTGAAGAGTGGTTATTTTGTCTAATATTTAGTCTTTGTACGGATAAATTGTAAGTAACATAACCTCACTATTTAGTAATCGCTCGATCAGCTGTCTTTCTTGCTAACGTTCTTTCAAATTGTTTTTATTTTCTTTTTCAAAAGCATACACAATGTTTACACGCAAAGCTGCTGCGGAACGTCAATTGGAGGATAAACTCCAACACGCTTTATTAGAACTCAAAACAGCAAAGGCACTGAATGAGCAATTGCTAACAGAAAGAAACGATAGTGAAAAGGAAATATTGGACATTTTAGATAGGAATAGGCAATTAAAAAGTGATATGGCTGAATTGCTTATACAAATTACGGAGGTACAGTACCAAAGAGACCAGCTACAGATTGTGGTAGATGGATTCGACCAAAGCAGCAGCGCATTCGAAGAAGCCCTTGCACGCATTTCTTCATTAGAATGTGACCTACGAGACGCATACAATCAAATAACTATAATGGAACAAGCAAGGGACGAACAACAGTCAACACAGTCGCAGTCCCTATTTGATGAGCTGATCAGCAGTGCTCCCACAATGGTCTGTGCTGTACCACCCTCCTGTTCAGAACCAATCACCACTGATCTGACTTGTGAAAGTAAGTCATTTAATTCAACAGCTTTAGCTTTAAATTGTAGTAAAAAAAATTAAAAAAGTATGTCAAAATTAATAAATACATATCCAGTACAAATAAATTGATAAAGAAAAATGCAGCATTTTGTAAAAATATATCATTAAGAAAAGAACGTCAGAGTTTGTTGAATGAATTGAGTGATTGTACACAAAATCTTGAGAAAAATAGGCTTAGCTATGAATGTGACACACAGCGCCTCCAGGCAGAATTACATAGTGTAACAAATTCATTAAAATTAATAACACAGAAATATGAAACTGCGCAACAGGAGATTAAGGAGCACACACATGCTATGGATAATTTATTAGATTTATGTAGATATAATAATGACAGATTTGACTCTTTAACAAATAATCAAGTTTGCAATTGCAAAGAAATAAAACCACAATCCTCCCTGTCTGTGTGTGTCACTAATCCCTCCTCATTGTTGTTGCAGGAATCTTGTTTAGAATCAAAAAATACCTCTTTGTCAATAACTAGATCAAATGAAATTCAAAATAATATAGTTATGTATAGTGATGAAATGGGTAAAAATATAGGTTTGCAACTTAACCACCTAGGATTAAAATTAACAAATATTTGCATGCCAGGTGCAACATACTGTAAAATATTAGATAGTATTTTGTCAACTAAGTTTGACAAAGACACTTCATTAATAATTTTAATTGGCAGAAGAGGAAAATGTAACAAAAAAGATTTAATACAATATTTTTCACAATTAAACAATTTAATTAATATAAAAGAAATTATTTTGTTAGCTTTTCCCTTCAGCAATTGCCTCACAACAAGTGAAAATAATTTGAGGCATAACTTAAATAGGACATTACACAGCTTGACATTTCATTATAGTAAATTTCATTTTATGGATACTAATAATTTTATTAGTAAATATTTTTATTTGACTAAAGATAGGTATTATCTTACTAGTTATTTTAGGAGACAGATAGCAGAGATGCTATCATATTATATTAATAATTCAGCCAAATCATTGGCTACCAGACCGGCTGCTTCTATTGAGCAGTCCGTTGACATAGGTCAGTTTACTGACAATAATAATTCTGTTGAAATTAATTCAATTTCTAATTATTTAAATTAATTAATAAGACAACGGAGAGATACTCTTGCAACACATTGATAGTAAGAAACCAACCTAAAAGACACAGAAATAAAATAAATTTTATATTAAACCTGGTGCACCAAAATATTCAAGGCATGAAAGGCAAAGAGCTAGAAATAGAATTATTTATTAACTGTAACAATATTGATATTCTTTGTATTACTGAACACCACTTTCTATCACAACATCAGTTCATGTTTAGCTTCAACAATCACTAGGTGGCTAGTTCGTTCAGCAGAGAAAAAGCTATTCATGGCGGCTCTTTAATTCTTATTAAAAATAATTTAAAATTTAAAGAACGTACAGATATTGTGAGCCTATCTATTGAGCGGACTATAGAGATATCCTGCATAGAGCTTGAACGGCTTGTTATATTAAGCGTGTACAGACCCCCTCATTCATCTTACGAACTATTTGAAAAAAGATTAGATGAAGTTTTAGCCAAATTAAATGATATAAATAAATATATTGCTATTTGTGGTGACTTCAATGTTAACTTATTAGAAGATTCCAGTGCTAGCAGTAGGCTCATATCATTTTTCCAATGTTATAACCTTGTGAATCTTTTTTTGGTGCCTACTAGAATAACTTCTACTACTGCCACTTGTTTAGACAACATTTATACCAACGCCGTACCTAGTAATAAATCTATTATAAATAAATTAACTTCAGATCACTGCGGTCAATTGGCCACTTTTAATATAACTGTTGACAAAATGCCGAAAAAGGATATCACATGTGTTCCGATAAATAATGGTCGACTTAAAGCTTATAGAAATAACATAATGCTTAAACTAACTGACATTCCGTACGTTAACGATCCCAATAAATTGTATAATTCAGTTTTCAACATAGTGAAAAGTGAACGTGATAATGTTTCTAAGTCCAAAATCATAACTATTAATAATTCATTGAAATTTAGTGAATGGGCGACTGTGGGAATTCACAAAAGTAGACAAAGGCTATATGATCTTTACGATGAAAGAACTTATAACACTAGTAACAGTTTTAATGATTTTGTTAGGAAATATTCGAAAATGTTTAAACGTGTTTGTGTGGCAGCCAAAGCAATGTTCATTAATAATAAAATAAAAAGCAGCGCGAATGTAGTAAAAACGACTTGGAATATTATAAATAGCGAAACTGGAAGGGTCAAACCTCGTAACTTAGATTTTCAACTAAGATTTAATGACAAAATTGTAAACACAGACGCAGAAGTTGCTAAAATATTTGAAAATTTTTTTACCGACATTCCAATTTTGACTACTAATTCGTTAAATTCATCTCCCACGGCCGCTGAATCCTTACTAAAAGAAAATAATGCAGTTAGTATCACTAATTTAAGGTTCCGTCATGTATTTCCAAACGATATTGTTAAAGCCTTTAAGTCTATAAATATAAAAAATACTGCTGATCTTGATGGTCTTTCAGTCAGAGTAATTAGTTCTATAGTTGATTGTATTGCGCCTTACTTAGCCTGTGTCTTTAATAAATGTGTTGATGATGGTGTCTTTCCTGACCTCATGAAGCAAAGTAAAGTTATTCCACTTTTCAAATCTGGTAGTATTTCTGACCCCACCAATTTCAGACCTATATCAATACTACCAACTCTCAGTAAAATATTTGAAAAAATTATTCTAAATCAGATGTGTGCACATTTTTATAGTAATAATTTAATGTCTCCTAAACAATTTGGTTTCACTCGGGGTCGCTCTACAACCGACGCTGGTGTAGAGTTGATTAATCATATATTTGATGCATGGGAAGTCTCACATGATGCTATTGGTGTATTCTGTGACCTTTCCAAGGCTTTTACATAAATGGAGTGACTTCTTTGGGTTCTCCAGTAAAAATGGGTGTTCCGCAGGGCTCAATACTTGGACCTTTCTTATTTCTGATTTATATTAATGATCTGCCATTCTTTGTTAAGGACCATTGCGAAATAGTGTTGTTTGCTGATGACACATCCTTGATTTTTAAAACAGACAGACATGACAATAACTATGACCGTATTAATGATACCCTCTCTAAGGTAGTTTATTGGTTTAATGCTAACAATTTATTACTTAATGCCAAGAAGACAAAATGTGTTAAATTTGAATTACCTAACGTAAAATCGACTAGTCCAACCATAGAAATAAACGGAGAAAAGTTAGACCTTGTTAATAAAGCAGTCTTCTTGGGAGTGACCTTAGATAGTAAACTTCAGTGGTTTCCACATATATCGTGCCTGGCCAGCAGATTAAGCTCCGCTGCATACGCAGTCCGCAGAATACGTGAGCTTACCGATGTTAGTACTGCTAGACTAGTTTACTTTAGTTACTTCCATAGTATAATGTCCTACGGGATTCTCATGTGGGGTAAAGCGGCGGATATTCAAACCATATTTGTATTGCAAAAACGAGCGATTCGTTCTGTGTACCGTCTAGGCTCTCGGGTATCTCTCAGAGAAAAGTTTAAGGAGACTGGTATCATGACTGTGGCATCACAGTACATTTACTCAAATATTTTATATGCCCGTAAAAATATACATAATTTCAATAAGAAAGAAGATATCCATAATATTAACCTTAGAGCTAAGTCCAAACTCATGGTACCACGATTTCGTTTAACCAAGGTAAACAACTCTTTTATGGGGAACTGTATACGTTTTTACAATAAGATTCCGGAGCATATATTAAGTTTATCATTTCCTAAGTTTAGAAACTACATTAAAAATATTTTGATCGAAAAATCATATTACAAAATTGAAGACTACGTGTTAGATAAAGATGTATGGAAAGACGACATGGCTCCAGAATCCACACAAATTTGATTCAAAGTGTATTCCATAGCATTTAAGTTTATTTGAAAAGAGCAATCCCTAGAGTTTCTTGCTCGTTCTTCTCAGGGAGGTCAGCGTAGTGAACGAGCAGTAGCTTAAATGTGACGTTTTCAAGTGTAAATTTATTTTACCTATGGAATAAATAATCTTTGACTTTGACTTTTTGATTGTGTGCACCATGATACACTGGTCAGGAAACTTCGCCATGGTGTGGCGGGACGTGACCTCGACCTTCTTAAATCGTATTAGCGTGGTAGGGTACAGAGGGTCGATGTTAACGGTACGAGATCGTCAGGGTCTGTAATTAGCATGGGTGTCCCTCAAGGTTCAATTCTAGGCCCATTTTTGTTTTTAGTTTATATTAATGATTTACCTAGCCTTATGGAGGGTATAAAACATGAGATAGTTGTTTGCTGATGATACTTCCTTATTATTTAAAGTTAAAAGGCACCAATGTTCCTATGACGATGTGAACAAAGCTATATCTAAAGTAGTTGATTGGTTTGCTGTTAATAACCTACTTCTTAATGAGAAAAAAACAAATTGTGTGAAATTTACATTACCCAATGTTAGAGAGACGGTTACAAACATTGTAGTTAGAAACGAAAAATTTAATCTTGTGGATACAGTTGTATTTCTAGGTATAACGTTAGATGCTAAATTGCAATGGGGTCCCCATATAAGTAAGTTATCAAAACGGCTCGGCTCTGCAGTGTACGCGATTAAAAAAATAAGGAAACTTTCAGACGTCGAAACCGCTAGATTGGTTTACTTCAGTTACTTTCACAGTCTAATGACATACGGCATTTTGCTTTGGGGTAATGCCGCCGATATCAATAGAATCTTTGTCCTGCAGAAACGTGCAGTTAGGGCAATTTACAATCTGGGCCCCAAAATATCTTTGAGAGATAAGTTTAAGGAAATTAACATTCTTACACTAGCCTCACAATACATTTATGAAAATATAATTTATGTTAAAAGGAATAGTAATTTCTTTATGAAAAATAGTGACAGACATAACATTAATACGAGGAATAAAAATAAACTAGCTTTTCTTGATAGTCGTCTTCATAAAGTCAAACAATCATTTAAGGGGCAATGTATACGCTTCTATAACAAGATTCCGGTTGATATACAAAATTTGCCTTTCACGAGGTTTAAAACTATAGTGAAACAAAAACTTTATACTAAAGGTTATTATACAACTTCTGCGTACTTGGATGACAAAAATCCGTGGTAGTAACCCGTTTAGCTCATGGAGGTAGTCTCAATCTGATGTTTCAAATAAAAAAATATTGTAAATGTTATTTACAAAGAGCAACCCCTAGAGTTACTTGTTCATTCTTCTCAGGGGAATCTGCCTTACGAATGAGCGGTAGAGTTTAACCATTGTGACGATTTCAAGTGTAATAATGCTTACCTATGAAATAAAGATTATTTTGAATTTTGAATTTTGAATTTTGAATTTTGGACGCACCCCGCGCACGCGCCGCCGCGTTGCGATCTCTTCTTAAATATGGCATGTATCCAGATATTATGTTTCTTTTTTTCTCTTCTTTCTTCTACTGCCAACAAACAAATCACCACGACAAATTGTTCTTCATCACTTTCCAAATACTTTGTCTCGCACACACAAGTCACACCCGTCCGCTCGCTACGAAAAGTGGCGTCGGCAATAAAATAAATAAAATATATAAAATAAATAAAGCTAGTAGTTGCGTCAGCAATCCGATTGCTGCGGATACAATGAATGCACTGCCACAAACGGAGCCGTTTGATACGATCCGTCCGATGCGTGCGCTGTGGATCTGTGGATGCCTATCTTAATTATACAAAAGGTTTGCCACTTCACGCCCAGAAGTGGTATATATCATGGCCTTTTGTGTAAAATTTTCATTTCATGTTAATTTTAAGCCACGTAAACAGCAAACTTTGAATATCAACAGGAATCTTATTATAGAATCGCAATCATTCGACTCAACAAATCGAAATTCATAGTTCCAGCACATAATGAACAAAGTGATGATGATAGATGTATTGTTGTTTAAAATGGAGTATTTTCCCGAATTCTATTTGAGTTGAACTTAACGATTGCAGTAAGACGCAGTCTCCTTGACAAGTTAGGTTATTTCAATTACGAGAAACAAAAAATAAAACTTACCCCATTTATAATGTAATATATAAACCACCAAGTCATACAGGTCAATTTAGGGACCTCAAATAATAGTTCATGCATTAGCTGAAAGTAAGTGATTATTTTTATATTTTGTTTGAAAAAAAAACTCGTTATGATAGGTATACTTTCATAAGCTCAACTTTTCCATGTAGCACGAGACGCGCGAGAAAGACAAAAGCATATTCACAACGATCATGCCTACGTCATTATTGTCAAAAACGTTCCCGCTTGGGCGTAATAAGTTTTATTGCCGAATTTCTATTACATACACTTCCTATACTTACAATGTTATCGTATAATGGCATAATCTTGTCATAGCAATCAGCAATGCTTTCGTACTGCTCGACTATATTACTTATATGAACAGAAACTTCTTGAACGGATTCTTTTATATTTTTAAGACTAATATATATATAGTAATGGATGACAATCAGCGCAAAAGGAACAAAATCGATACAGTAATACCAAATTCCATAAATTTCGTAAGGTACTACTAATAATGAAACTACGCTATTGCTATCATTCTTATAGTGATAAAGGTATATCACGTATTTAATCAACTGAATTCCAAACAAGTAAATTATAATCGTGAACACACAAAGATTTTTTGTCGTCGTAGATTTATGTGACTTTTCAAAGTTTATAACACTAACATCGATCAGAAAATCATAGAGCTTATATTTTGTACAATTAAGGATGAACATATCGATGATATATTGCAATAGGTACAAGAGCTGCCATACAACGCCAGGTCTTTCAATAATATAGCTGGCTGGAAAACTCAATATTGCAATTGCAAGAATGTTAATTAGAAACGTTATAAACTGTGCTGTCTTTTGAGTTTTCTTGTCAAGATACTTCGTGAAACCGAAATCGAATCCCCAGACAAAATGTATAGTTAAAAACAAAGGGACTAAATATTTTGGAATTAGCTTTTTAGAATCATGGTCAGTCGTATCGTTATATTTCTTCATTATATTAATTAATCCGGTTGGTTTATACATTTTCAATACTTAAAAAAATAGTTTTAACCCGCTCCACACAACGTCCACAATGTAAGTTGCAGTTTGTACGTTTTTATAAAGCCCCATTGTTAATGTGATTAATAACATCCATTAGATTAATGGAAAACTAACGTTAAAAACAAACAATCAAATTAATTAAATAATTCAAAATAGTATTCTTTTCAATTTGAATAATAATTAAATTAATAAAGTATTATTTTTTTAAGAGAGAAAATATTACCTACACTATATTCTCTTTTTGAAAATGGTTACGAGTCTAGACTTTATTAATTTATTAAAAAATAATTTTATGTAAAAAATTTGTAAATTGTATAACATAACGATGTCTTTTTTTTTACACGGAGCACCGGACTCTTGAAGTAAACTAAAGTGCAACCTGCCTCTAAAACAGGAGCCCATTAATATTCGCCTTAAAACTATCACTTCCATCATTATATAAGGTTTTTGAACGGATGCTCAACAAACAATTTAACTAATACCTAGAACTCCATAACTACTTCTTCTTCTTGGCGTATCGACTCTGATTTTTATGATCAACGGGTGACCTTAGCATACTTGTCGCGTCTTTGAGGTGAGGAGTTTTTGACTATTAACCTTAGCCAATATGTTTGATCGGGTCTAGCGCAAAACTCTTCTCTCCAAGCTCCCGGTATACGGTTTGCCAGCCCAGTTATGTAGCTGGATTGCTGGATTCCTTCATGATCGAGAAATTGGAGTCATTTCTGACAGTTACGTTTCTACGTTCATGACAGTTAACATAACACAGAGGTCTGTCCTATTCCCCACACATTTTCTTCAGCATATCAATGACACATGTGTTTTCTTGTGGAAACATTCATTGCTACGAAGATGATAGCAATATACGCGAGGGATATTATAGATGCACCGCTACTGGACGCGCTGAAACTGTTAAAGAGCACTCGGATCTTTTCATTGAGCTGAATAGCGTTTTGGACATCACACATAATTAGACAGCCAAGAATTTTGTTGAGTTCAACGCCAAGCTCAGGTTTACGCATTTACGGCTAAATTGTCATCGTTCATTTCCATTCGGGATCCTAAATAAAAGCTTATTTAGTTATTCAGAAATCTTAAATTAGAAAGCTGAAATAGTACAGCGCCAACAACTGTCCTGTGTGTACGTCTATGTATATTCCAAAAATATTCTGTATTTATTGTAATAAATTTTCGTAAAATAAGTTTTTCCATATTTACAATTACAAAACAAACGCAATCACATTTTATGGTAATGAAATATTTAATTATGTAATTTTTCAATTTTCGTCCATATAGCAAAGCTCAAGTTAAACTGGTAAATTTGAAGTGAAACAATTGACGACACTCGTCAATTGTTTCGAATTCACCCTGACCAATCGGAGCGCAGTAGTCACCGTAATGATATGGCAGAATAGTTTTCAGACAAATTAAATGACATTTCGTCTCTCTTTCTGGTTATACATATGGCGCACTATAAGTTTCCGGAACTGGCCACTTACATAAACAATATTTAAAAAGTAATTACAACATTTGAAAATGGAACTCTTTGTCTGTAGAATACAGTTTGTTTCATCTGACTGTCACTTGTTTTTACACTGTGGCGTCATTTTAGAAATTGGTTGTCTACGTCACCATGGATTTAAGTCGTGAAAATTTTCGTAGTACGATTTTCTACGACTTTAAGTGTAATTTAACAGCTCAGCGGAGCTTCCCTCGGCCTTAAACTGCTTTTGACAATGAAGCACTATGCAAGACGACTATTTATAGCTGGTTTGCAGAAGTCAAACGCGGTCGTGTGAATCTCAGTGTCGAATTTTCTGATAATGGTCCGTTCACTGCGAATAACAAAAACATCGATATTGAGCGCCGTATGATCAAACAGACAGGCATGTGACATACCATGAGATTCGGGCATCTTTAGGCATAGGCATGAGTCAAATACAATCAATACTACACAAACATTTAGATGTGAAAAAGCTGTGCTCTGGGTGGATCCTACACAATTTGACAAATGCTTAAAAAACGGATCGCATCACTTGGTGAAAAGCCATGCTTACCAGATTCAACGAAGGGGCGTCAAATTTTGGTGCGGGACATAGTAATAGGTGACAAAATATGGATTTATAGTTACGACCCCAAAACAAAGCAGCAATCGAGCGTACGGGTCTTTCGAAAGGAGCCGAAACCAACCAAAGTGGCGCGCGAGCAAAGTGCCTCTAAGCGGATGAATGCTTCTTTTTTTAATAAAATTGGACACGTGGCTACTGTTGCTTTGGAGAATCGTTGTACCGTGAATAGTGATTGGTACACGATCATTTGTTTGCCGGAAATAATTGACAAACTCCGTAAAAACAACCGTAAACGCCATATCATCTTTCACCACGATAATGCCAGTTCTCACACGGTCAGACAGAAAAATGAATTTTTGAAAGTGAACAACGTTGAACTTATGAGTCATCCCGCGTACAGTCCCGACGTGTCACCTTGTAACTTTTATTTATTTCCAAAAATTAAGAACCAGTTACGCCGTCAACAATTTTCATCACCTGAATAGGCTGTCGAAGAGTTTGAAAAATACGTTTCAGAGATTGTCACGGATGAGTGGCATAAATGTTTTCAAAATTGGTTCATTCGTATGAAAAAGTGCATTAACCTAACGGAGAATATTCTGAGAAACAATAAATTCATTTCTGACCATTTATAGTCTTTTTTTCTTATTCATTCCGGAAACTTATAGAGCGATCCACGTATATTCGATGTTGGCAAAATAACGTTGACCGTGAGGTCAACGACCATCGACAGCCACGTACCATTTCGTATTAATAATTAACCTATTATAGAATGACAGCCCATCACCGCACATCGACACTGACCATTTTTTGCTATGTATTGATCCATCCACGCTACAGACGCGTCTGCGTTACCGGTGCTACTGACGATTTGGACGATGACTGAAGTTGGATTCAACCCTAAAACAAATACTAATAATTCAATTTAGTTGCTAGTGTTAGTTTTGCATTTGTGAGAGACAGTCCATATTTTGAAGAAATTGGGTAGATATACTTACTTATTTCTACTATCATTATACCAAATGAGAGTAAAGTTAAATGATCAATCACTTACATATAAACTATTATTTTCGTAGGACAAGGATAACGTTAAGTATACATTTATAATTGTAAGTCAATGATACATTCGGATAATTTTTGAACTTTATTTGTATTATCATTGACATCATAGCCATATAATTATTTATTGAACTGACATTTCGTGAGCTTATAAAAATATCCATTACGAAAAGATGACATTATTTTCACTGTTAACTGTTGTGATTAGAATCGTTCACTATTTCGATTATAATCTACGATGATTACATCTCAGGCTTACCTACTACAGAAAACATAAATTGCAGCACGTCTCCATATTTTTGCCGTTAACAGCTTTCTATATGGCCTAGGGTATGATAATATGACAATCCAATTTTAACATAACGGGATATAATGAGATTAACAACAAAAACACCTGAAATAGAATAAAAATTGCGTGTCTTTAACATGAATATTGGTGTATGTATTTAACACCTTTCATAATAAGCGCCTCTAAACACATATACAATATGGAATTACCTGCCTGCGTATCGTACATGAGAATCAAATATAATAATATTCAAATTTGCGTCTATTGACAGCTTTCAAAAGTACTTTTTGTAATTTCTTTATGATGATTTATGAATGTCGATTTCTATAAACCTTATTTATGTACGAGTACATAATATATTTAAAATAAATAAATTTTATAAAAAATATATGGCTATTTTAAATGAATTCTGCCTTGAAGTAAACGATTATTTTTATAGAAATTAGTGGTACTTCCGTGTCCTTTGACTGAATGAATGTGTGAAGACAGGTTAGGTAGTCTTCTTATTTCTAAATGGTCACTCACAATGATCACAAAATTTCGAATTACCATTATATTTATGAGCATTTTTGCGTGGTTGGGTGTAAATACATTATTTAATTTTACAAATAAATGTAGTAGGGGTCCTATTATGTGATATCCGCACAATAATTTTTGAAATTTCAAATCGTGTTTTCTCAACCTTCCCATTTTTAATTAGGACAGTATTCCATAAACAATATAATGAGTATATTTTTTTAATACAATGAGTTTGTTTTGTAACCTTGTAACACCAAAACCACTTTGACAATAACATAGTAAACATCACGCAATCTACATATAAGCTAAAATTATAACTATTTAAAAAAAAACCGATCTCAAAAGTTGGTGGAATTAAATCTATTTGCCAAGTTTCATTGAAACCATTAAAGGAATATAACCTGAAATAAAAAAAATAAACTGGATTCATTCCCTAATTTGACACCCTTAAAGGTGGAATACCTTCTTAAAATTTGAAAGGGACAACTACTGAGATACCCCCTATCAAACAAAAAAAGAATTATCGAAATCGGTTCACAAATGTCGGAGTAATCGCGTAATACACGCAAAAAAATATAGTCCGGTTGAAAACCTTCTCCTCCTTTTGAAGTCGATTAAAAGTTAAATTATTTTTTAAATGTTCGATCATTGTATTTATAAAAAATAAATGAATATCATAGTGGTGAAACATCTTAACATTCAATAAAGTTAATTATTATTTTTTTAATTACGCAACATTTCCATAACCAATACCTATCTTGCCAACCATAATTTATACTACTGTTAGTTTACTAGCAGTCGACTAAAGTCCTGCCGTACCCCACTATCATAAAAACTTACGAGCCCAACCGTTTTCAGCAACTGTAACCTGAACGTCTGTCTTGGTTTTTCATGTGCTTCCAAATGACTTTCTTAGTACACTATCTTCATAAATTTCAAAAACAATGACCTGATAGATGCGACTATGCACAGAGGCGTCGAGTGGGTGGATAAAATTTAACACATTCCCGCGAACGTACTGTGCCGCCATAACTTTTGTAAGTGATGTAGAACAACGTACTTTTATTTCATCGAAGAACGTAAGAAAACGCTATTTGACCATATAAAATCTTAATAGTAACGGCATTGCTCTACAACATATCAAAATATTGAATCTCTAGCGACATGCAAAATCCAAATTTCAGGGTAAGTAGGCACTACTCACATTCTACTTACCATTGTTCGCTGGCATACGCGCTCAACGTCAGCAGGCGGCTTAAGGACATCAACGTTTATTGACGTGAGTATCATTATTTGTTACATTCATTTAATAGCCTTTAGAAGAAACGTTTATTAACGTTTGCATTCATGTATGAGAAAAATATCTGCCGCAGCGCATCAATGGGTAATGGAACGATACTCGCGCGAATGTGTTAAGAACCACTCATTGTACAAGCCGTCTGACACTTGCCGATTTTTATGCTAACTTTCCAAACTGCACAGCAACGATAATATAAGTTACACATAAATTGATCAACGTGAAAGGTAGCTGCATGTCCACTGGCACCACTCGCCAACATTTGTGTCGAAGTTGTCGCACTTTCATATAACGAAGAACACTGAGTATTTCTTTCTTCTTTCCTTCAACTGGAAAAAGTTTTCAAATTACACGTTAAAAAGTTTATTGCTTCGATAAACCATTACAAAATTGAATACACAATATAACACTCTCAATGTTCACTAAAATTCTAAACATTTGTCGTTGGCAAGTGCTCGTACTCGCATGCAATTAATTGTTTGCATATAGAGTTTCTTATGGAAATCAAAGATTGTTTTGCATGGATAGTAATCCATGTAGTAATTAAATATGGTAATTTCGCTATGTGTACACATATATTACATGCATCTGTTGTTTAATTGACCTTGTAATTCAATTGCATATCAAAACGCGTCCATCAGTGAGTGTTAGCCACCATAAAGTACTTAGTTGTTGCGATTTACACAAACAAAGAAAAAAAATGTTTTAATTAGACTTAAGATATTTAGAAAATATGCCGTGGAAATACCTTTTTCTTCTAACATTTTTTGATGTAAAATTAATTTTATGTTATCCATCTTACTGTTGACCATTTCAGCGAGTATTGAGGGAATTACCACTTGAATAAATGTATGGAAAGAAAATATATATTCAGCTACAGCTGTAAACGATCGTTTCTGAAAAAGATATAAGCAAATAATATAGTAAACCTCAAAGAGATTTATGATCAAATTCTAATCAAATATAAGTATTATAGTTAGACAAGTGACAAATAGTTTGAAATGTAGAACACAACAGAATCGGCGCACGTAGTGAATAAAAACACAAGAATTACAGTTTGAGTTTATTATGAAGAAAAAAGTTCCGGCATCACCGTGTATCAAAAAGTCTTTTTGAACGTGTTTATTACAATATATTTAGGCTGGCATAATAAGGTTTAAAACATTGAAGTCCGTCACCCATCACGTATTAAGCCAGAACGGTGGACTATTTTTTTTTTCTGGAGGACATTTGCAATTGGCTGCTGCTGACAGAGCTATCGAATAAAAGGGAGAACTAGGCGTCTCTTCGTCTTCGCAGGCGAGGACATGCTGGACTATCGCATAAACCATATAACCCATAAGCATCTGCACACGTGCTGCTGCACACCCTATAATGAAAATCAACGATTTTTTTTTCCTAAGTTTGTGAACCGGCTTTTATTACAAAAAAAACATACAGTTGAATGGAGAACCTCCTCCTTTGTTTGAAGTCGGTTAAAAATTATATAACCTAGTCAGAACATTGGCGATGTTTGTACTGCGAATTATAAATAAACATACCAAACACAGAAAATAAAATACCTAAGGTTGTTTTTTTTTAACATGATATCACAGACGACAGCTGTATATAATAACAGGCATTCAAGAAGGAGGACTCACTAATTCCACTGAAGTTCAAACTAGCAATGGCAATAAAGATGCAGTCTACAAGTACAGTTATTCAGTCAGTCAATTCTTTTTGTAATTAATAATAAACTTTATAAAGGCTAGGAATACGATTAAACTTACCCCACTTATAATGTAGTATATCACATACCAAGTCATACCCGCCAGTTTTGGTACCTCTAACAGCAGTTCATGCATTAGCTGAAAGAAAGCGATTATGTTTATTTTCTATGAAAGGTTGATGTTACGATTTTCACTTTTGTTTACGATTTCACTGAGTCGAATTTAAACGTTCGTTAAGTAGGTAGTAGGTAAGGTAGCTAGAACTTCGTAAGCTCAGCTCGTTTATATTTCACGGGATATGGGCTAGGAAATCGTACAAACAATGATCGCGTCTCACAAACTACGGAATGGTGATTGGTTAAAAGCAATAACCGAAAACGCTCCCCTCTTTTATCTTCTTTTTATGATACGAACTGACGGAACGAACAAGTCGTGCTCCTGGCGGTAAGCGACATACCTGTCCACAACAGTTGCAGCGCTGCTCAGAGCTTTAAATCGCAAAGATCTGATACTGCCAATATGCCCGTTACCCAGAGACATAAGTTGACAAGTTATATGTGCCTGTAATTTCACCAGCACCTTTACCCTTCAAAACCAAAACGCCGTGATGTTCACATTACTGCTGGGTGGCAGAAACAGGTAAAGTAGCAGTACTTCCTTGACGCACTCTTTCACAAGTATCTCTACTTCTACTAAAAGGCCTCTTATATCTCTGGAGTTTTATTGCTATGTTCCTATTATAGAAATTTCATATACTTACAATTTTCTCGTATAATGGCATAATCTTGTCATAACAATCTGCAATAGCTTCATACTGCTTCACTACGTTATTTATACTAATGGTAACGTCATTAACCGATTGTTTCAGATTTTTAAGACAAAGATATATATAATAATAAATGACAATCAACACAAACGGAACTAGATCGGTACAGAAATACCAAATTACATAAATTTCACAAGGAATTGGTAATAATGAAGTGAGGTATTCGATTTCAAACTTTAAAATGTAAGTAACTAGTACCAATTTAATCATGTGAATCCCAAATACGTATATTATCATAATGAATGCACAAAACTGGCTCAATGTCACAAATTTGTTCAGCTTTCCAAAGTCTATAACGCTGACGTCGGTCAGAAAATCATAGAGATTATATTTTGTGCTATTTAGTACACAACAGTCAATGATATATTGCAACAGATACAAGAGCTGCCATCCAACGTACATGGGTACTTTAGTTATGTAACAGAATGGTAAACTTAATAATGTAATCGCAAAAATATTAATTAGAAACGTAACGATTTGAGCTGTTTTTTGGGTTTTCGAATCAAAATACTTCGTAAAACCGAAATCGAATCCGAAGATAAAATTCAAAGTTAAAAACAAAGCAACCAAACATTTTGGAATCAGCTTTTTAGAATCATCATCATTTGTATTGTTGTTATTCTTATTCATTATAATAGATAATCCGGCAGGTTTATACATTTTATTGCTTTTTTATGAAAATAACAAGTGGTTATGTAAGAAAAACTGTTCCACACGCGCACGCCCTTTACGTAAGATATTTAAGCAGCAGGTCCCATTATTTAGTACTGACCCAATTGGTTGTTAATATGATAACCATCAGCCATCATGTTATATTAAAAAACGTTATTGACCTATTTGCATGGTCAATAACTAATAACACAATTTGAAATAGGAATTTTTTTTCTATCGGAATGAAATTTTGTGTACATTAACCTATATAATCAACCTACATTTTATTCGAATTAATATTTCATCGATTTTTATCAAGACGAGATAGAATAAACCGAAGAAATTATATCACTATTACCAAAGTGCTTTAGACACGTTCCCATTATGCCGTGACGACACATAGTCGTGCAGTTTACGACGAGAAATAAATCGTCACGATAAAAATGTGACGACAGATAATCGCAGCTCCAAACGATTCTGTCGTGAAAACGACAAGACGGCTGCCGTAAATCGATAACTTGTCGTCACGACAGTCGTCAAACGATAAATAAAACGTTACGATATAATGAGAACGCGCTCTCGGTGTGTTCATGTGAAAAATTTTTTAATTTCATTGAAATTTGGTTTTATTTAAGTGCCTCCGCGGCCGAACGTTTACCATGCTGATCTGCCACGCAGGGGTCCCTGTTCCTCGACCCCGGCTCCGATTCCCGCGCCGGGATATATATTTTTATGGCCTACATTTATTTCTCTCGTGAGTTTGGATGTAATTTGTGGTTGTCTATGTGTGTGTCCATGGTTACACGATACAGGGTTTCCCTAGTAAGGGGCTACGAGTGTGTGGGTTATTATGTAATATAGAGTGCGTTGATTTGCATTCTCCTCATTTTTAAGAAATTAATAAAAAAATAATACTAAATCATAAAAAATAATTTAAAAAATATTCCGTTAAATGCTCCGGCTAATTGTATCTAGTAAAGTTTTTCAAAATTGTCACGAAGTCATAAGCACCACGCAAGGGCAGTGACCCCGCCATCCGCTTCACCGACCGATACGTAATCTTTCTCGATCGCTTATTTACCTATTTTCTTAATTATGATTATGTACTAGTATTGTTATAATTTACTATTTATTTACATTAATTAGAAAAGTTTACTGAAAAAAGTTTTTTGTAACATAAATTTGGTACTTACCAAGTTTAAACTACATAAAAGTATTGCTAGAAGTACCTAGCTATGCAGAGATTCGCGCGTGAGTTTCGTTTCAAATGGTTCCAACATTAGACTCCACAACTTTGAAAGCAGAAACTTCGACACTCGTACCCGACGCGTAAAATAAATGTTTCACATCATGCCATAAGAATAGACACGCACGTTGTACTACCAACCTTTTTGCACTACTAACTCTTGCTTACATACTATAAACCACATGGCATTTCGTGACAGACTAGAATAGAATGTGGGATGTCAGCGTGACGTACGTATACGCAGCTACCACGGGAAGCGAGGTCGACTGATCTACCGATCGCGCACTCGATATGACACTACCCCGCCATCTCTACCCGCCCCCACCACTAAATAGATCCCAAATGCGTTTCTTTCTGCGCATTTAAGGTCATTGTTCAAAATGTTTGCAAGTGCCGATGCCGTGCAAGTCAATGACCTTTACATCAAATTTATTAACCGCAATTAAATAAAAAAATAGGAATTTACGAATTTTTTTTTTTCGATTTATTTTTTTAATGATTTGGATTCAGTTTCGGATATAGAATGACCTCTGTAAATATGGCGAGAATGCAAATCAACACATTGTATTTAGGCTATTGATAGTATAACCCAAACTTGAATGTGAAACGTGCTGAAGATACCCAGTATATAATATCATCATCACCATTATTACAGCCGAAATACGTCCATAGCTGAACATAGGCCTCCACCAAAGAATGCCACAATGACCTGTCTTGCGCCGCTTGCATCCAGTGGATTCCCGCAGCCTTCACCAGATCATCAGTCCACCTTCTGAGTTGAATGACTTTAAGCATTCTTATGAGGCCCATAGTTAGCGACCACGTCTCAGTGCCGTAAGTCATCACTGGCAACACACACTGATCGAAGACTTTTGTCTTGAGACACTAATTAACAAGGAGAGCTAAAGTATATAATATGTTTAATTAAAATTAAAAAATCTGAACCGCAAGCTAACAACTCGTCGTCCAATTGAATAAGCCAAGTAGTTGAGGAGTTGCATAGTCTACAGATCAAGTTTATCATATTATTGTAATGTCATCAGATTTCGATAGTATACCTAATTTAAAGCCAATCGGATAAGTGGATGTAAAATAAATTTCCATTTTAATTTTAAACTCAAACAATTTTTATGTCTTAAGTAAGCAAATTATTATTGAGAGCCCTACACCAACTGAAAAAAGCTCTAAAAACACATGAACAGATGTTCATAAAAATATGTAACTAAAAACCATCCTGATTAAATTAACATCCACATAAAAACACTGCTTTGAATACATAACATTTGGGAGCTACGATAACACAGACAGCCACACATACTCAGACAAAGTCTTCAAACTTACAAGTCGGTGGCTAAAATCACACGTTTAACATGGATGCAATGCTGAAGCGTGACGGTAAGAGGGATTTAAGTAAAAAAGCCTGAAATTGACTTAAGTTTTTTGCGAAAGAAAATGCATTTTAAGAAAAATAAATAAGTAAACATACTCCCATAATTCTACTGTTATTATGTCAAATGCGAGTCATTAAATAATTGCTGTCTAATAAATTACTATTTTCGTGAGCTTCAATAAACTTAATGGATCCATATCATTAATATCATATCATTGTTTATTGATATTGTCGAGTAAGCCGTCACGATATAATGTACGCCTCCCACTTTCAGCTAAAGTTTACCGATCACACAACCGTATCCGATGCGATGTATATAGATTAATGCATAGCGGAAAATAGGCCGATAAACTGTGATGGGTTATAATTCTCCTTATTTGTTAATTATTAATACGAAAGGGCGGGACTGGTATGTGGCTGTCTTTATAATAACTGTCCAAAATAGAGGATTTTACATTATTACCACGCTTAACCGTGCACTAGCATAACAAACACTATCTATATTGATAAGCTTGATAAGATAAAGTAAGCTTGCATTTAAAAAAGCGGTAGTAGCCTAGTGGTGTGACCTAACCGCCTCTCAAGCAGAGGACATGGTTCGAATCCGGGCTCGCAACCTCTGAGTTCTCGGAATTTATGGGAGAAATTAATTTGAAATTTACCATGAACTTTTTTGGGTGAAGAAAAACATCACGTCGAAACTTGCCGAAAAAGGTTCACAACACTCTGAAAACGTGTAAAGTCGCCGACCCACATTGGGCCAGCGTGATAGATTATGGCCTAAAACCTCACTTTGACGGAGACCCATGCCCAGCAGTAGAACGTTTAAATGGGTTAATGAAGATTAATGACGAAGCTTGCGTTTTAATAAGAAAATACAAATTGCAGGATATTTTCAAATCTTTTATTGTTAGCGGTTATCTACAACGTCTATGATAATAATTAAGGTTTATTTGTTTTGTACTCATACGAGTATAATACCAAAACCAGTTCACAATGTTACAGTGAATCACTGATACAGTGCACCTAATCTAGAAACTATAACTCGTAAGCTTAAGCAAAGGCAAATAGCGTTATGTTTTGACTATCAAATGCTTAAGTCCGTACCAAGTTTACACTTTGATAAACATGATGGTAGTAGACGGATTTTTTTTTTAATTTTGTCACATGGCCATGAGTAATAATCCATCTTGTTTACCATAACGTACTCTAGCTATGGATGGATTGTGTTATGGCGGTTGTATTTTTTTGCTTATGCTATTCTCCCCAAAATAATTTCAAAGTACTCATGCGTTCCTTCCTTCACGACGCGACGGCAGCGGCAGTGGCGTGAGTTTTCAATTGAATTGAAAGGAAGGGCACACTATAGCATAGTTTTATACGTCGCACCTTGTTATTGATCAATAATACACAAATTCATGAAATAGCGGTAGAAAAAAAGGGGTGATGAGAAACTTAGGTAACTTACTTTATGAAAAGTTGTTTTTTGCGAACTTGAATGAAAAGAAAAAGAAAAACTCTTCCAGCACTTTGCTACCGAGTTTACGACTCGGCGGCGAGGTACGAGAAACTCATCACTCCAACCATTCTCAATACTGTACCTAACAGTAGTTCCTGACTCTGGCTTACTTTCTCAATGCTCCTTTTGTGCTTCTAGTACCCAATCTTTGCAAGGTTTAAAAGCCATGCCCGGATAAACACGGTTACGAGGCGGAAGCGAGCAGATGATTGCGGTATAAACACTAAGAAACACCGGTTGCGTAACTTGCACGTGGCCAATTTTTAAGCAATTTTCCAAACTGCACTGCAATGATTATATAGGATGGTAATTAATCAATGTGAGACATAACTGAATCCAACCACTCGCATAACTTTCCAACATTTATCGGTCATCTTTGTAACGAAGAAAACTTTATTGAATTTATAGAATTGTTTCTTCATTATTTTCTCCAACTGGGCCCCAAGTCTGCTAATTTTCTTGAAACCTGGTAATTTTAATTACATTAAGACTCCGTTGAGAATATATTACAATTATATTAATATTTTTTTCACCTCACTAGTTCCGAAAGGCTTTCTTTCTTAACGATGGACTGTGGTGTACCTAACTTTGTCTTTCCATGAAAAAAAAAACATAATAGCACGTTAAACTACGCGATTTGTCGTACATTATTATATAAATCCGTTATATATTTTTACCTTATATTCTTATTATTATTGACATTAAATTAGCAACGATAACTAATTTTGTTTATTAAAACTGATTAGCTATTAGTTCGACTGTTTTTCTTTGTTCTACCATTACCTCGCTATAGTCAGGTAAAAAGTTATGTATTTCGCTCAGCTGTTTTGCGTCTCGTGTCTTGAAACCCTCGCTACGCTCAGGATTCTATTTTTGAACCACACGAGAAAACAAACAAATATTATTTTGCTAAAATTTAGTTGTAATTATGGTAGTTGTGTCTCAATAGAGTGTCAGTGGAACGGCAGTATTGGCATTCATTCATTCATTCGCTAACGATAGATGTTGCTTTAGTAAAACTATCAAGGAAATTACTACGCATGCCTTAACTTTTATCTCGTTTAATTCGCAATTTAGTACATGTGTATTTTTGATAAAATAAAACTCGATAATCGATACAAGCACTTGAATTGTAAGTAAAAACCTGCGAAAAAAACGTCAAGTAATTAGTGGACCATGCCATCGACATGCCTTCGACTCGCCATTGAAGAGCAGAAACAATTGCAATACGTGATTATGTTAGAATTGTGGATAATTCTATTTGTCATTTAGTTGCATTTTAGTGCTCGTTGATATAGTTAGACTTTCATAAATTCAACCTTTGCATATTCCTCATAGATGCGGGAGAGGAAAGCGCATTATCAATGATCACGCCCGCAAAGTAGCAAGTGTATGATGCTTATTTTCAGATCGAGACTAAGAAATTATTAAATAGCAACAGCGAATTGCAATGTTGGCTAGCTAACCGTGGCGAGTGTGCGCGGTCGAGAGAACCGACAATTAACAAATTGATTATTTTGTACAGCGTTGGAGTACACCCCTATATAAAACCTCGCGCTCGCCAGTCACAAACGTTCCATCAGTACATACGTAGGCATCAGTAGGTACTGTAACTTGGACGTAGCTTAGGATGCGTAGCGAGAGGTACTTTTATGAATTTAAACTGGAATAATCTTCAAAACTTGCTTTATTGCACTTTTTTACATATTTTCAGCGTTGGGTTACATTACAAACTCCTAAGATGTTCTATTCTTTTCTTATTTCATTTTTCAAAACACATTCTAATTACAAAACTATATTCACTCAGCCAGTGATTCTACTCATAGAGTAGAGCCTAGACCACAGTACGCTACACTTCTATAGACAAGTGTATGGAAGTTAAGGACACGGCATAACCTGATTATTGTTCCACTGAGTAACGTTTTCATTTCAAAACCACCGCATACATTTCACGCCGATTCCTCCGTAACTAAAAAAACAACCGTTTTAGTTTTGGCATAGTACTTTCTGAAATACATGATTCATAACTCAAGATTATGTTCATCAAAACATTGATTTACTGGAATAGGTAGTAATGAAATGGCGGTTGTATACCATTTTATTTATATGCTTTTGACCCGCGTTTGCGTTTTCAAAAACCTTCGCGGATCTATTAGGTGCTTACTATGTGCTTACTACACACGCAGGACATAATGCCATCTTTAAAGTCAGTCGAACTTATAATTTATTCAAGCAGGCAATCTCTAATTTACTATAGTTTATAATCCAATCGTTCAACTTCAAAACAAAGTTTCATTGTGGTCTCATTATTTACAAGCACAAGATTTCGACATTTCAAAATTTCCAATGTTTTCAGTCTCTAATATTTTCCACTACTATAAAACAAGTTAAAAATTTGCCTTCGCCTCCCCGCATTTCAGAAGCGTCTTGGGCTTATTCGATTATGGAAAAGAGCTTAAACATTGTCTTATCCCGTCGACGCGTTCATTACTTGCGTTATCGGGACCTGACACTGACAATGTATAGAAGAGAAAATTTACTTACATACATAACTCAATACAGAACGTGTGACCTACATAAGGGAGGCGCTTTTATGCGAGGTTTTTAATGAAGTTTAGTGTTACATCCTGCAAGAAAAGTTTTTCTACAAAGTACATTGACTATTTGCGGTTATGATGAGTATATACACTACACTATATCGCGATGCTGTGCGTTCCTTTCCCCATCACAAGTTACGCGGTACTATGCGATGTTGTAAATAGTATCCTGCGGCTCTGCAGCGGCCAAAGTCCTACAGAACTAAACAGTGTGTAGACTTGTAGGATCCGCCAAAAACGAAACACATTCTGCAGTTAGGTATACTGCGCAGATCTTAAAATATGTTTTTCGGAATAAGGCAATATATAGTTTTAACAATACTTTAGATTTTCTTAACTCGTGACTTGAGCTATCGTGGTTGTGACATATTTCACCTATATAAAAACAGTGTTCGAAACCAAAATAATTTTCAGTTTGTGACTTATACTGTAGTATTTGGAATGTGCTAAATTTGGTTGTGAAAACGATATCAAGCTTTTCATTTGTTAAGATAACAAATCGACAAAATTAGGTTGGAGTAAGATTTGTCGTCTTTGCGCACCAGATACGCCTCAATTTTATTAATCATCCTCCTGAGAAATTAGGCATATTGAAAATGCGCCGCTAGTCTACGCATAACGTAACAATGATATGTACCTCGCCTTGAAACCCGTCAGGGCATAGTCAGATGCACCTGTTTTAGGTCATAGCTTTAGGCAAACTATAGATTCCGTAAGTGCTTATAATGCCTAACCCTACCAAGAAAAAATATGGTATCAATTTCCTAAAGCAATTTAATGTACTTATTACCAATCACACCAAATAGGTATAGTCAACTAAAATAACCGCAGATCATGCAATTTCCAAAAAGTACATTTAGCTCTTTGTGGTGAACACATATAATGAAAATAAACACAGAAGTTACGTAACGGAATCTGTCAAAGCAGAATATGAAACAGTATTAAGAGAAGCGACAACTTGTCAGACCTGAAATTTGTCGCACAAGAGCTTAGTTTGTGGGATAGCTGTAAGCCGACAAATAAAGGGCTGTAGACACCTTGCTATAAATTTTAATGAGCGAAATTCTCTGGAATAATTCCCGTCAAACGAATGAATCCCTAAACAGTCGCAAAGGATTAAAGTTTCGAATCAACACCTTTTGTTGAGGTCGAAATGCTATAAAGTCGAAAGAGATCATCTATTTGGTTTCGCGTATCGCAAAGTTTTGATTGTGGTGAATATTCTCTGGATTAATAAGAGATGAACTGGTGACGGCAATGCTCCTTTAGACTAGAGCAAAGTGTTTTGCGCTTTTCAAACACATAAGTACTTGGTCTGTGCAAGCAAGAATAAAACCGGGGTTGTTTAAGACCCACTTGGTTGTTACGTCCAATTAGTAATGAGTGGTCGAAACCTAATAAGCAAATGAGTACTAATATTTAGTGTGATGGATTAATTGAAGCGTTTATATGACGAAAAACGAATTTAAATTTTTTTTTTTTAATACACAATACAATTTTGGACACAGTTAGGAATTTGGGGGTAATTTTTGATAAATGTCTGACTTGGAAGCCGCACGTTTTAGCACCCTCACGACAACACCCTCCGTGTTTGGTGCGCATTTTTCCCTGAGAAGGCTTAAAAACTTTTTGCCCATTAAAACTAAAATTGCTTTTGCCCAGAGCATTCTCTACACGATAGTGGACTACGCAGATGTTTGCTACCCGGATTTGTCAGTCACCCTGCTCAATAAACTGGAACGGCTCCAAAATATCTGTGTGAGGTCTGAGGTTTCCCAATTTCGTGCACAACTTAAATGGCTACCCATCCACCAGCGTAGAGATCTTCATATTCTTTCCCTTCTTTACTCAATTCTTTCTGTCCTTTTTCAAAGATCGCTTTACTTTTCACTCTTCTACACTCTGCCGTCCCCTTCGCTCCTCTGATACTTTCTTACTAAACATACCTCTAATTTTTATTCCAACTCTTTTACCGTTTCTGCGACTGTAGAATTCTCTCCCTGAATCGATTCAAGGTTCCACTTCTCTCGATTCCTTCAAACGACGTGTCAAGGATCACTTCATCAACTCCTAAGTTTTGTCTTTTTCTCCACTGCCCTTTAATTTATATCCTATACTTATTATTTCATTTTTCTTTTTCCTTTTAAAGTATGTAAGCATTTATTATTATTATTTATGTATTGTTATGTATTAATAATATTTGTATTATTAATACAAATATTATTAATAATACAAATATTTAATAATAATAAATACGTTTCTATCTACGTATATGAGTTTATTAATAATTATTACGTAGTATACTTGTAATGATATTCTTTGGTTGCACCCATTGAGCATGTCCAAAATTTGTATCCTAAGGTTGCCTGGAAGAAATTACTACATAGCAATAAGGCCGCCTGTTGCACATTATCTTACTATCTTTATACCTAAGCTACTTTATTGTATTTTAACTGTAATTTTATGTGTAATAAAGAATATTGCATTCATTCATTATTTCATTCATTCATTCATTCATGGCTATGAACCGACAACTTAAATATTTAGGATCATAATGAATGTAATTTAAAACAATCTTCTGAAACGCCTGCACCTTAGTTCCTGTGTGAAAATGAAAATTACGTAATCTACTCCACAACATTATGTAATTTTCATTTTCTTGGGTCGTACATTTATTTTGAAGATGATTTTAGCAAAAAGTAACCAAAAAGGAAAAGTAAAGTAATATTTAGATCGTTGAAATTTAATATTTCAGTGATCTAAATATTATTTTACTTTTCCTATCAAGTATCTTCCTGTGGAGGTATTAATTTCTTAGAAAAATTAGAAACAAAATACGCCACGCAAATGGTGATGAAAATCGGTGTCATGGAAACGACCTTTGTATTGTCAGTTTTATCTGTATAATAAAATTTATTTTAAATTTATTTATTTATATTATTTTTTTTACTCTTTCGTTGATTTGATGTGCGATTCATGCAAACCATTACCTCCATTCTTTTAAATCCATTTTAGCTGTAAAATGCTAAAATATCCTAGAATCTTCTAAAAAAACTACAAAGTTATGTTTGTCCACTTGAATTTATGAATACAACCTTCTATAATTTACGTTGTATTTTAACGTTCGTGAAAGTGGTTTCTACAGTGATCTTATCTTAGTAAAAGTACCTACCTTATAAAATGAAGGAAACTCAAAAGAGTTGTTCAATAGAGTTCCCCGAATTGTTGCAATTTCTATACCCTACGAAAAGTGGTACTTTTCCGTAGCATTTGTGTTTAATTTGTACAAGTCATTAAGATAAAGTTTCTTTATAATTGTAATAAAGTCTTGACATTTAAACCCTCGCCTGAGGCTCGAGCTTAAAGCGTCAACTCGTTTGCAATAATCTACTTCCCGCCCTCATAAAACGATGTACTGTAGTGTTATCCTATTAATAGAATTAGGAAACTCCAACTAATTACTTTACGTGATACTTTGCATATGTCAAGTTCCATCATGAAATTTAATTATTTAGCAAATTTCCTGCAATCTAATCAGCTACCGCAGCTTATATGTATAAACTCTGTTCCATGTAAGCAAAACCTTTTATGTTATTGAAAACATTAAATTGATGTAAAATAAAGGTTATATCGTGAAATATTTCTCGCGTCGATAGGTTGCGAAATAATAATGAAAGTTTTTGATAAATGGTTAACCTTCAAAGTAAATTTCGTCAGAGGGGCTGAAAGAATATTACGAAGATACTTCAGGGTGCGTTTTACAAAACTTCATTGATAAATGACAGATGACGTGATAGATGAAGTTTTGTGATAACACACAAGTGCGATAAAGATATTGAAAATATTGTAAAATTCATACGCAGAGAGTAATTGGCGTTAGTTAGTGCTTTACGATACTGATACTTTTTTTAATAAACATAATGTAGGTAGCTACGTGATTTTAGTCTTAATGTGAGACAACGCGGTAAAATTTTAATCGTTGATATAATAATTACTAATACAAAGAAAAAATCCTTAGACCCGACAGGACTTGAACCATATATGTATCCACGCTGTACCGTGGCGTTGCTCTGCCAACTGAGCTGCAGGTTGACAAAATTCTTCTGTGTCTGTTATAGATATTTGTACTGGTTTTTTAACCGCCATAAGCAACATCTTGTTAGAGATTTATAATAAATGAGTCGAGTTATTACACAAAAAATATAGTATTAACTTTTTGAATGTCACGATGTTTTTACCTCAGTTTTATTCAAAAAATCGATACGTAACTTTCATATTATCAACAACTTATTGAAATTTTAATCTCCAAATTGATTGACTGTGTTTCTTAATAGCTTAATTAATAAGAGGATTTTGAATTACTTACTGTTCCGATAATGTAAATATTACACTGAGTAATTAATTAGAGCAACTAGTAGTTATTTGTAATTAATCCTATTCTGATTTTAAACTATTTTTAGCTCGGAAAGGCTTTCTCTTTAGAAATCTGCGCGCAAAAGTGTTTTTTGCATGCTAGCGTGGAAAAGGTTTTTGAATTTCGTACTTGACGATGAACTGTGGTGCACCTAACTTTTTCTTTCGAAGAAAAGAAAAAGATAATGATGACACGTTCAACTACGCGATTCGTATTACTTATTTTAATATAAAATTGACATTAAATTGACAATGATTAGTAAGTGTATCTATTAAATTATTATCTAAAATAATTTCAATAATCACTTAATCACATAAAATAAAAGTACAAGCAAGAATAAAAATTGATGAGGTGCAAATTCAGAACGCATCCGAAGATAAACTTTTTCTTTTAATTAAAAAAAGGTTTGGCTCGGCAGCAAAGCTGTTTAATGTCACGTGTCTTGAAACCCTCGCTACGCTCAGGAATCTATTTTTGAACCACGAGCGAAGCGAATTAACTTCCTTCGCTTACACAGGCTTCAATGCAAGCACTCACTTTAAACAACAACTTTGCAGCCTTGCATAATAAATAACTATTTTAAAAATGGTTTTCTTCACATGGTTTTCTGTTTCGTATAACAAACATCTATTTTATTTTCAGGTTTTTGTATGATTAACAAATCGATCTACTCGACGTGGCTCTCTATACATTGAAAGCGATGTGCCATGATATTGTATATGATCCATTTCATACAAAAGAATAGAATAGAAGAATGGAAGCGTCCATGTGTTTCCTACGGAATTTCATTGCAATTACCAACCGGCGCGCAAAACGGTGTCATCATTAATGATAATCGACGCTTTTTAGAGATGCCTTATTCCAACGTAACAATTTAAACTATATGTTTAAGAACATCGTAAACAAAACATATAACCATTAAAACCAAACCAAACCAACAAACCAATCAAAAAAACTTAGGCTGAGAATGATGTACAAAAGGAACTTTGACTTAGCTGAGTAAAATAGTGGCTTACCTTACAACCAAGTAAATTGGCGTACTAAGCACGTTGTTTTTATTTACAAAACCCACTTTGCCTAAATTTAAGCAAAACATTAAACTTTTCTTTGAGTTAACTACTTAATTTCTTGCTTAAACTTAGATAAACTTCGTTTCGTACATACGAAAAATTTGCTTAACTCGCCTTTTTGGTTTAGTCGTAGTCAAATGTCGTTTTATACATATCAGCCTTAGACTCAATTGGTGGTAATGTAGATGTGAAGTTAGGTTCAGTTCAACTTTGAGTATGTTTGAGTACCGTTCCAAATTGTAATCTAGTTTATCCAATCGATTATTGACGACTCTAGGATTTAAATATGCGATGATCACGGGTCCCGCTTGCGATCCAATAATCTGAATTGAATGAAGACACACACTGAATTTCCTCTGACCATTTACCTACATATTTGTACTGACTAACCATGTGCATTTTAAGACAAGGTTTTCAATGTTCTGTAAGTAATTTCAAGTAATTAGTATTTGGTTTCTTACTTGAGTTATATCGTAAATAATTAAGGCCCTATACAGGAGCGCATGGATCAATGATATTGATGAGCAATGCGAACCCAATACAATTTTAGGTAATTTCAGTAAAATTGTTATGGTTTACACTTATGACCCGAAAATTGTCGAGCATATTATGGTAGGCGAGAGAATACTAAAATTTTACTGCTTTTTACGTTACTGCTTTAAACGGCAACCTGACAAGATATAGTGTGGTTACAATCTGTACCCTAAAATATTATCTCTTGCTAAGTTTTGTTTCCGAGCACAAAAATGTAGAAACGTATTTAAGCAAACTTAATTTTCAACTACTTATTGCATCAGATGACGTTTAAAGAAAGTTTTTAAGCTAATTTGGTCTTTCACGTGTAATTATTTCCTAAGTACAGAACACTGATTTCAACCTGCAATATTATGTGCAGTCAGCAGTTCCATAATTGCTTTATATTTTTATAGGGGCAGAATTTTTATAATCCCCTGATAAGAACGCGCAGCTTTACAACGATGATATCCATGAAAAACTCCGGTTCGGATATTTTTGACCCGAGATCCAGAATATTTAAAGAATAATAACTCACCTAGCACTTACATAGGTATTTATTTACCCATACCCATATCGCTTTTTTATTAAATAAATATGTTAATTAAATTATTAAATAAATTATTAGCAAATTATACACAATGGATCTTTCTCGTTACATCTTGTTATAGGATTATAATCTGATAAGAACTTTGTAATATTTAACTCTTATAGATGTATTTTGATTGTTACCTGTTTTGTTGTCTAAACATACTAATTTGCGTGCGCAAAGCTAAGAATAAGAGTAAAAGTAATAAGAAAAGCATAAGAAAAAAAAAGAAAAACACGATAAAAGTATTTCTACTATTTGTATTTGTTGCAAATGAGCTGAGCTATAAAAAAGAAAAATAAGAAAAACTGCTTTACTTCGATACGGATCAGCCATTCCGCTTATTTATAGTTTGCCTCTCTCACGTATAAATTGATCAACTGTTTTTTTATTGTTCAGTTATAATAGGGATGTGCCCCTTCACGACTCACAATTGAGCAGAACTCAATATTTACGTCATATATCATAGAGAGCAATCAACATTCAGTCAACAATTTCATGGAGGTGGCATGAGAGGTCTTACTTTGCCTACCCAACCCCTATCTAGATACTCCTTTAAACCGGTGAAAGCAAATCGGGGAATGGATGGATTCGTTAGCATAACCAATATTGATTCGAAGCGTCTCGATTTGATTCTATGGCAAATAGTACTCAGGTTCAAATTGATCGCCGGCTTACTACATATTGGCTGATGATTACGTATGTAATGCCTAATCTTAATAGTGATGTTTTTCTACCATTCAGCCACTTCTGACGTAAGTTTCTATCTAAATTTAATGTAACATTGGCAGGCTAGAATAACGCTTATTTCTTACGTAGGAGTCTTTAAATTTGATTTTACTTAAGGCGAAAGGTATCGTAGGCTTTGAAGTGCGTGAGGTAGACGTGGAAAAATTCATTGCACGATTTTTCATGTTGCCTTTTAGAAATAAAATATACACTCTTACTATAAAATAAGTTCGTCGTCACTAAGTATTTATTACGGAACACGGGAGTAAAATTTAATGACAATATCTCTAATAACAACGCAATGAAACTTATTTTTCCGTATATAACCGTAATAAGAAAATTAAAATTTTAGGGAAATTTGTGGTTTCTTTTATCGAGCTAAGTTATTTATTGTTTTCATTATGAAAAACCGAATTTCCTTGTGTTAGGAATACCTGATAACGTTTTGGGTCCCACTTCTGTATAGATTGTTTTCCACTTACGTGACGGAAACATCGTGATGAAACCTGCACATCGGGGAAGGTTCAATATATGAAGTTCCCTACTTACATTGGCTAAGGTGGAACGTGGTGGACCTTTCCTAGGTAAATACACGTACCCAGCTGTGATAACGATGTTGACGCTACAATTATTCACCCTTGATGTCACATTTAAAACTGACATTAATAATCTACTTTGCTGTCCAAGTATCAACGATGAATGAAGTCATGAAGTCATGAAAATGTAAGCATATTGTGATTACGTCGCTCCCAATCTACCCGCAGATGTTAGCGGCAGTTACGTGGAAATTGCATGTGCACCACGAATTACCGTCGCCCGCAAATTACGAGTGCAATCTCGCTGAATCTGCGGCGACTTCATACAATCACCCTAGGAATCACTGACGAAATGTAGGCTCTGTACAAGCACATGGAAATGCACGTATATAATGTGTTTAGCGAAAAAATAGACAACAGACAAGATGGTAGGAAGTTTGGAATCGTGTCTTACTGAATTTGAAGAAAGTAATAGCACAAAGGCAGACGACGTATTACGTTTTCTAGTATTATAGTGACTACAGATTACATATGAATCTACAGTTTACAATATCAATTTACCACTTGTTTTTACGATGAAGGGAAATAGTGTGAGTCACGTTCATGAAAAAAACAAAAACTCGTACAACAACACAAACACAAGAAGAACTCTTGGCAGACGCACATGAAGTTCCGATCCACATAAGGGCAGGCATGGTAGATAAATCGCCATAGGGAGAACTTTTGCCCTATCGTCGTAGAAGATACGTGCCGTCCAATGTTTGCAGCGAATACTAACAACAGAATTATAATTATACAACTTTACAAGCTGATGGAGCAGTAGATTTTCCGTAATGTTGCATTCTAGCCCGTAATGAAAGTCGACTGTCACTGTTTTTGCATATCACGTAGCAGTATGCAGCCTTTAGTAATGAAAAAAAAAAGAAGAAAATTTAAGTACTATAGTCTGTATTTTTTAAAAACGGAGTAAAATGACGGTTCCTTGCTCAAAAGTATTGCCCGTTTGCGAGTAGCTAGTGATTGCAGTCGATAAATATTCTATCGCTTATGGAACAAATTGCCGAACTTGTTTCATTTGAATCATCCTTGACCCATTTTTCATCCAATTACTGAGCACAAGTTCATTTGAACTGTCAATATATGTAAGTTCACACATACATAGGTACACTAATGCACACACTCAACATAGCCTAGCATTTAGAAATATGTTTATGAAAAATACAAAGAGGAGACATATTTTACAGTTCTTCATTTTAATTCAATATAGGTAACCCAATCATTCTTATTAAAAATGTATATGAATAAAAATTTATCTCGATACTAGTACGCCAGCTGTCAAATAAAATAAGGAATGTAATGACGCAATTAGTATATCATTAGAACGTCGTAATATTCGCAATTCAGTCATTTTTGGCAAAATTTTATCTTCTTTCACAATCTATCGATAAAACTATCAACAACAACTGCATAACTATTTAAAAATTTGTGAAAACTGGCAACCTTATAAATGTCATTTTACTCCGTCTTCAAAAAAGACAGACTAACTTCGATTTTTAATCAGTTCAAAAAAGGTTCTCAATTCGACGGTTTTTTTCTTGTTTGCATTATGTTACGCGATTACTTCGGCATTATTTATGAATTGATGTTGATGATTATTTTTGTTTTGAAATGGGAGTACCTACTAGTAGTCCCATTCTGATTTGAAGAAGATATTCCACTTCTAGGGATGTCAAATAAGGGGATGAATCAAGTTTATAGAATTTCATCCACTTCCGTTAATCGATTTCAATACAAATTGGCACATAAATGTAATTCCAATGAAAGTGACATGTTTATGTATGTGTGTGTGTCCTTTATCCTTGAGGAGACCACAGTAACCAACACACCAAAAGCGGAACTAACTTTTGAGATCGGTTTTTTTAACAAATAAAGTTATAATTACACACCCGTAGCTTGACACTGTCTTACGCATCAAGTCACTATTCTAAATAATTAAACGTACAGAAATTCACTGCCTCCAGGTAATCTACATGACGTATCATGGATTATAGGATTAGTCGGGACGCCGCACCACAAATTTTATCCAAGCTTGTTGTGTAATCCCAATTACGCTTTGGTACTACACCTTACGTGGTAAATGTTTTACTTACGCCGTTCGAGTATTTACGTACAATACTTTTACCACGAGATAACCGTGTTAAGTTGCTAGGGACCCCCTACAATATTTAGATAACAAACTATTCTATTCCTAGTAACGGTCGCATAAGGTGTTAATATTGTCCATGTATATATTTTACGCAGTTCTAAATTAATCCAAATTTTGTGTGTTCTACCGTCTTTATAATGGGGAACTAAGGAACTTTGCGAACTGATGCCTCCGTCTTGTTTCCACCAACGCACTTCCCGCCAAAGGAGTAGAGTCCATCCCCATGTTGTAAGATCACGCGGGCATCTCGTTCGTTCCTTCCTCGAACCTGCAAGATGTGGAAATCTTCCTTTACGCTATAACATGGGGTTTTTGAGAAAAGCGTGTTTAAAGGGTTTTAAAGAGGCTGAACATTTAATGTTGCAATGTTCATGAGCAACGATTACCACGGCCCATCAAGTGGCTCGTCTGCTCGTTGCCCTACTTCTTTACATAAAAATAAAGACTTCAAGACTGTAAAATCATGGTAGAGGTTATAATCTTTAAAGGTCGACACATACTAAGGCTGATTAATAATAATTAAGTACGATTTTAACCAATTTTTTTAGCCATTTTAACTTGTAATCTCTTTACGTAGAATAAACAAGAATACTTTCTTCAAAGTGCTACTCTAACAAATTTCAAAATAATACGCCAAAAAAGCTGCACATTAATATAGCAGTTTCAACGTAAATTGTTTCTGAAAAATCTAGTTCGAGCATGTGCAAAAAATCTCACAGAGAAATACATAAATTTTATTTAGTATGCACTGCGCTCGATATATTTACAGTGCCTTGTTGCTGTGCGAGGGAGCCCATTTGTCAGTGGATACAAACAAAACCGAACTATATGGAGAAGGTTTATCGCATTACATTCTTTATTAATGGACT
This sequence comes from Hyposmocoma kahamanoa, assembly GCF_003589595.1. NCBI lineage: Eukaryota > Metazoa > Arthropoda > Insecta > Lepidoptera > Cosmopterigidae > Hyposmocoma > Hyposmocoma kahamanoa. The sequence goes on along the minus strand of NW_020653750.1, from coordinate 2,443,117 downwards.
TATGTATCCGCCTGCTAAAGACTATATGAACACATATTGTTCTGTGAATATAACAGACAAACTGTAAAGCAAACTGATGATGCAAAGGAATAGTAAACAAGAGTCTTTGTATAATGTAACCAAGAGTAAGTCATGTCACAAAATCCTATGATATCAAGCATAATTCTCGAAATTACGTATAGTGAGCTGCAAAGCATTTCTATATGTGTGATGTATAATATACGGCAACAAAACTGATAAAATCTGTACGTTGCAAATGTAGCACGTGTGCCTCGTTTCTGGTGGCCCATTAGTCAGTGAATCCCTACACGGTGTATCGCGTCTCAGGGCGTATTAATGGGCCTACCTGCCGGCTGACTGAGACGGATGGCCACCCCCGACCTAACGCTGACCTTCCTTTGCCACCAACTTTACTTTGCAGTTGGCAAATGTACGAAGCGTACCCGTGATACACCTTACAAAAGACGGAGCTAATAGATTTTTATACGCAAAATGGGATACTTAGTATAACATTTTGCGTATCACGATCAGATCCTATTTACTCTGAGAAGTCTAAATTACTCTCATTATGCCCTCACATTAAAACAAATACGAAATGAGACGTTCCTTCGTTTTGAAGTCGATCAAAAACATTTAAACAGAAATGTGGTGCACTGGTAACACTAGCACTAGCGATAAAAATAAGTTTGTAATACCACACCCTATTTTATAATATATCAATTTCTTACAAGTGACTAGTAAAGTAATAGGGTCACGTTAATACTGTGATTTTACAAGGCTACGGACATGTATAAGTGGTACATTTTATTTCGGTGTTTCTTTCATGTTTTGCCTTCAATCCCTGTTCTTACTTACCTCACATTGTAAGCGAGAATTGTTTATTAAACAGTACGTTCAATAATAGATATTTTTAATCCCCGTCTGTTTGTGGCGCCTTTGTCAGCCAGATACACAGTATTGATCTTTTTGTCTCTGCATCATAGCTCCAAAACGGATGAGCTGATCTAAACGCGTTCTTTTTTTTTAAATTGAAGTCTAATTTAATCGAGATTGTTCTTAGCTAGATAATGAACATTTTTGCTAGTTACAACTTCAGAATAATAGGGTAACCTTTATCTGATGCTGCGACCAGGATAGTTACTACTACTAAGTCCTCAACTACTTAGTACTATCGTGTTCGGGCTCATGAAGTTGGTCTCGACGAGTTATTAGCTTACAGTCGGTGACTATTTTGACTATTTTAGAGTATCTGTACTGTTTTGTACCGGTTTTTTTTTAAATTATTTTTTAATTAATATTATAATTCATGTTATTGCTAGAGTTGCAACGAATATTGGGCTATTATCCGGTATTCCGCTTATCAAGACTATGTTGACATTATTCGGTATTCGGCCGAATACGGCCGAATTCCGGATAATGAATCACTGTTTTGCCGAATACCAAGTATCTAAAAACAGGAAGTAAATATAAGAAGAAACTAAATTATTATGTAGCTAAAATTAATGCTACAATATAAGTTCGAGAAAGCACATTTTTTCGCCTATTTATCTAAAACATCAGAAATGTGACATAACTATTCATACATAACATAACTTATTACTAAATAAAAGCTAACAAATTCAACCAAGTACTTATTTGCAGACCAAAATTAAATTATTATTTTTGAAAGTAATCAAGCTTTAAAAAAAAAATTAAACTTTAAACTGAAGTGAAATAAAAAAAATATTCGAAATGTCATAAGTTTATATTATAAATTGAAAATTAAATATTTTTTTGTTTCATTATACAAAATTATTTATCATAACTGAAGTCAATAAATAACATATTTCGGGAGAATTTTCGTTAATACGTACTTAAATTGGAATGAATAGTTTTGCAACACTACTTATTGCGCAAGCAAGTGCACCTTAGTGAATCAATTTAACACCGAACAAGCAATACCAAACAATAAATCAATTAGTTCTATTTTATTCGCAAATATTAAAAGAATAGGTACATTTTACAAACAAAACAATTCATGCTGTTCTATAATACAAACAATATTATAAAGTGCCAGAAGATACGTCGTCGTAACTTTCAGGGTCACTTTGTATTTTGCAAAATAAAACGGGATTTCAGGTTTACAAAGTTCCTTCCGCACCGGGAATATGGAGGTTGAAATGTGGCCAAATTATTATTGGTAGTAACAAAGTTGGCTCGAATGTAAAACAAATTTATTTATGGGCTATTAAAGTTTGTTGTAGCGAAAATCCACGTAACAGTTGAGATGACGAATGTTGAACCAATTTTGTTTTGAATAATTTTCCTTTGTAGGCTTAGTCATATTGTTCGTGTATCCAAAATATCCATCATTAGTATGATGCAAGAAAGTTCTGAAACGAATTGTAAGGTATATAAATGCATCTATGCCATCTTCTCCTATCGGTTTTGTGCGAGAATATAATAAAAATAAATAAAATAAAATTAGTTTCATTCGACAAGCAAAATACATTTTTTTATGATATCAAGTGATGGGACGAACAAATCGTGCGCCTGGTGGTAAGCGACACGCCCATCCATAACAGTTGTAGTGCCTCTTAGAGCTTTAAATCGCAATGATGTGAGGGGCACTGTCACTGTGCCCGCCACCCAAGACACAAGTTGACAAGAGACCCTTACCCTTACCCTTAAAAACCGGAACACAATAATGCTCACAATTACAGCTTTGCGGCAGAAATAGGTAAGGTGGTTCCGTGGAGGAACTCTTTCACAAGGAGCTCTGCTGCTATTACCATTATATACAATTATTGAGAAGTACATAATTTCTTCATAACACAAAAAAAATAATAGATCATATCAAAGACAATAGAAAATAAAAAAAAATATTCAAGTTGAAATAAATACTAATAAAAAGTGTGTCGAAAGGGTCCATGATTCAACACCTGAGGATATGCTAATTTATTTTCAAAAGGCACACCTACAGCATGTGTATATACATTCAAACAACTTAAAACTAAAGAGAACAAACTCCGATATACAAGCTAAAATACAGATGTACACAACATCGCACGCACGCACGCACGCACGCACGCACGCACGCACGCACGCACGCAC
>NW_020653750.1:2410269-2440014 GCF_003589595.1 Hyposmocoma kahamanoa | reverse complement strand
CACGCACGCACGCACGCACGCACGCACGCACGCACGCACGCACGCACATGGAATTTATCCAGTTTCGAGCATTTGCCTTTACCCAATTTCAATAAAACTCGGCAAACAAATGTTATTCAACGAATATTTCAGTCGGTTTTGTCGGCTTTTTAGTACTCTCTACTGAGATTATGTTATGATGATAAGTATTTATTATAGCATACACTGTTTGTAATAACAGTAAAAGTATTTTATTATTATTGGTGCTAGTGTACAAGTTTACATTTACATATTACATTTTTTACAAAACAAATGTGGATATGACTTTAGATACTAAATAAGAAGATAGATAGATATATATATATATATATAAAGCATTTATTCAGCACATTACATCACAGTATTACATATAACAAGAAAGGAAGGTTACAAATTACAAATTATGCACTGAAACGGTTTCAGCTCACGACAATGCTGCCAACTTAAATAAGTTTGCGGCGCTGATATTCTGCCGACTGCCGACACCAAAATGCTGACGCAAGCAAGCTGCGCGCGGCGACGAACAGTTGCACTACAAATCCGCTGCTATTACAGATTTATTTATTTATTTATTGGCGCAGCTACAGAATACAAATTTATATTGCTAATACAAATTAATATTGCTAAATTAAATAGAAAATAAATCTGCATTCCACTAACAGCTACGCACAGCTATATCATATTGTTGAACACAGCTAAAAATTAATTTAACCAATACAATACAATAACGTTATGACTGAAGGACGGTCTAAAAATTTCTACTGCGTTGTCTTATGAATGCAAGATTTTAAAAATGCGGGATAGCTTTGAAAATATATGTCCTTGTTAATTTCTTTATAGACTCGACTCGACTTGACTTGAGAGGATCATTGTAGCCCCTTCGTGGACAGCGCACACCAAAAGTCACTACTTTTCTTTGTGCCATAGTGACCATATTGATTCAACATAATTATTACGCTTTATCACTGACGGCTGATCCCGTCGACATTTATAGCAGTACTGCAAACTGTTCTAGCAAATGTTTCTTGTGCATAAATAAGTACGGCTATGACAGTAGTACAGTGATTTTATTTAATTTATTTCAGCAAAAAAGTCTAAATCTATACATAAAATAGCGTACACCGTAAAATAGCGTAACCCTTGCAGTATAAGAAGACAAATAAAAGTTATTATGTACTAACAATTCCAAAATAAACAATTACTTACTAGATTATATTTTTAAGCAGCGATCAAGGTTATTTATTTACCATTTGAATAATTAAATCACAGTATGGAAAGTAGTACAGAGAGTAGAGAGGTGATCTTGACCACTTAGAAATTCGTCAAATTTAAACGAAAATTAAGTAATTCATCTCACCTAGATGGCAGAAAATACCTAACTAACGTGATTTAAAGTATGAAAACACGTTTCATTATTATTTGATAAAGAATAGGGTTTCTGCAGTACACATTACTGGTTTATTGAATTTCGAAAAAACTATGCATTTAGAGGGATATTTTATTGTCAGTTCCAGCGCGAAAACAAACTACACAACCTCAAAAGGCAGTCGCTGGCGACGCACTGACAAGTGACATGTACGGTCATACATCTTGTTGTGCACGTATTAAATATGTATGTGTAACGTCCACAAATGTATCTCAAGGAAACATTTAATTTTGTCAGTACATTGTTGATACTTCTCTATGGAGAAGCAGTAAGCAATAAGAAGAAGTAAGAAGATTTCGCTCGGTAAAGCACGTGGTAATTTTTATAAGATCCATATATCGAAACGGGATACCCCGTACTACTTGGTACTTGGTGCAACGGACTGGTACCCCGTACTATCCATTAGAATTTTTCATTTTACGGTAAACGCCGTTACTGTCCATGAAGGGGTTAAGTAACGTTATTAGGACAACACGGCAAATAAAACATTCTTTGTGTACGTTTATTTCCAACCTTCAAAGAGATGGAATAAGAACGCCCTCAACGTCGAACTGTTACACCCGATGTGCCGTCGTCCGCACAACTTTCTTAAATAAAAATGAAAAAGTACTACAAATACAAATAAACAGACAGTAATATAAAAGCAAAAGCATAAAACACAGTACTGCCATCCGTTAACTAAAAAGCTGCTAAGCAAGAAAATAGTTTTTTGAGATATCATAAAAACCAAAACCCCGTTTTCAGAATATTGAAATTGTTTAATGATATTTCAGCTATGCGTCGTTAGGGTAAGTTCCGATAAGCCGAACAAGTTAACTAATTTTAACTGTTTTTAAAAGAGAATTTTGTTCTCTATTTTTTGCTAATTAAAACGGTTATTTGACCACATTTTGTCACTTAGACGTATATAAAAAGGAAGAAGTAAAGAACATTGAACTACATATACTTTTGCAAGTGTCTATATTATATGTATAATTCATGCCTATGATCCCAACAGTATTCGGATAAGTATTTCTAATTAGATTTCGGTAATGAATTCCCTAGGGAGCTCATTTTGATCGGATATCTGATGCGAACGTAATCAGGTTAATGTAATTGGATAACTGCTAGGTTCTTTGTTTAGCGGGGAAAAGATTTACTTAATTACAATACAATGGGCATATATAGTTTGAAAGACTTTCGTGGTTATTTACCAAGGCATTACTTTGCAGGCTAGGGATATTGCAAAATAAATTTAAGAAGAAATCTAAGACAAAATAAATTTGACACATGGGTATTGCTGTTACAAAGGGATATATTTTCAGGTAAACTTTGTTAAAAGGATCTCGTGATGTGCTGGTGTGTAATATAGAGGATTTAACAAATCACCTAATTTCTCTAAGTACTGCCACCTTGCCTATTTCTGCCACCAAGCAGTAATGTGAGCATTACTGTGTTACGGTTTTGAAGGGAAAGGCGCTGGTTTACAATTTGGTTTACTTTTGGTTTACATTACAAGCACATGGGACTTTTCAACCTATGTTTCAGAGTGACAGGTGCAGTGGCGAAGCCCCTCAGATCTTTACAATTTAAAGCTCTGAGCGGTACTGCAACTGTAAAATGGACAGGCGTGTCGCTTACCACCAGGCGCACGACTTGGGCTTGATTCATGTTGCGGAGACGCTACGCGATGCGGCGCGGCGCAGCATTAAAGCGAGCAATGCGACATAAACTTTATCGTCAACAAAATAAGACAACATTTCATTAAACAAACAGATCAAAACGAAGCTGCATCAAGCGGTGGCGGTCTGTAGAGAGCTGCGGCGGGCGCACTTTGCAATATACTATAGAACATTTTCTATATTAAATAAAGTATACATTTCTTCAAACAACAACAAAAAAAAGAGTAAAGCCGCGCGGCGCCGCGTCTATTCGTTCCGTAGCTTGGTATCATATAAAAAAATACGTTTTAAACAGTTGCTTAGTACAGCTTTTTGTTTAATCGTAGTAAACATTGTCCGAAATAGTATATTATGTCAAAAGTACCTAGTTGTTTTATATTTATTGACCATCTCGGTGGCTTATTTGCTAGCACCACGGAAGAAGTATTTATGTGGTCTGTGGCTAGCACCAAACATTTGTATACATATATTATTTTGGAACTGGGAATTCCAAAGAGTACCCTTATAATTCAAAAAGAAACAATTTTTTCAGCTACAAATTGCGTATATTTGTTTTTCCAAAAAAACCTAGTGAATATAAGAATAAAGTAGTTAAATTAATAGTTTTTTAAATTTTTATTGAATTGATATTCAATTATTTTTTGTGAAATTACTCCACTAGTTTGTTATAATTATTAATACAAAGATCGAATACTCAGAAAAAATTCCTTTGATCCGGCCGGATTCGAACCGACGTCTTCTAGCATACCGTGCCAGACGTTCCGTGACATAGGTTGGTATAGCGATATATATTATTAATAATTATAACAAATTAATAGTTTTTGTTACTTTTTTCAGAATATCGTTGTTTGCATTAAATATCAAATAGATATTAGACAACATGACGTGTTGCTCTGATCCCAAAGTAAGTAAGTAAAGCACTTGTGTTATGGAAATCAGAAATAACGACGGTACCACAAACACCCAAACACAAAACAATACAGAAATGTTAGTTTTTCCATATACATACCACAGAGGTCGTTGAAATTTAAAATTGGACATTATTGGTTCATGAGTGACCAATAGCTACCATCTCAGCCAGCCGTCACCATTGGACCTGCAAAGAGCCGGATACTTATTTGGTTCACTTGAAAAAAAACCAAATAAATAAAAACTTAGGTTTCCGTGAATGTTACGCATATAATGTGAAACTACTTTTTCGGATCTATATTTGTATATTTGTAAGTGTATATTTGTTTTTCAAAAAAACCGACGTTTAATAGACATAACTAGTTGATGACGGTATACGGGGCCCGATTGATTGGTTTGAATAAATATTTAAACGCGGTTTAGATCCGAAAAAATAGTTTCATTTCCTAAATATACTGACTTCTCTTTCCTTTGATCTTCCTTTCTATGATGCTTATTAGAAAATTATTGTGACGTACCTACTCGACGCTTAAACATTTTCCCCTTAGGTCTCTATTGTCTTTATTATTATGTTTTTTTTTCTATTTAGATTCGAAAAAATTGTCTTATTTACAATGTGTAGCCATCTCGAAAATCTAAGAACTCGATATAGCCTTTAATTGAGGCTATCAGTGCAAAAGTGGTGTACCACATTCAATTCTTTTTCTGCAATATTACGTTAAATGATACTAAACATAATTATTTTATATTTGGATGCTATGTTCATGAATAAAAAAACAATAATTAAATTTTATAGTGTTGTGGGACGCCACGTGCCGACATACTTTCCCTATCCCATCTCCAGCACACCAGCAAGAGGGCTGGCTAAAATAAAGAGTAATAAGTACCAGGACCTCGGCTCCGATTACCTATTTACAGCCTTTGTAGTCGAAACCTTTGGCCCGTAGGATCCTAGTGCCCTTTATCTATACAAAATTTTATCCAAAATATTAATAGGCTGTCTAGAAAACTCAAGGGCAGCTACCTTACCCAACGCATTATCACAGCTATACAAAGGTGGAACGCTGCCAGCATCTTACGGAGGGGTTCCAATTTTATTCATATAATATAATCCTAGTTTTAGTTTCTAGTAAAGGGTGTCCTAAAACTCACGCAAGAAATAATGTTGATAGAATACACAGGTTTACAATTAAAAAGTGTATTTCCTTTATTAATCCATGAAGTACATAGTATAGGGTTATGTGTATTTATGAAATATTCGATGACGATTTTGCACAACTGTGATTGAATGTCGTTGATACAGCGCTCAATTTCTATCTTCAAAGCGTTTGTGGTCATGGGCTTGTTAACATAAATCTTCGATTTCAAAAAAAGCTAAAATAGAAATGTGGATGACATGAAATTTTAACAAGACATTGCCATATGCCATACAGCGCAAGAAACAATGCAATTACTGCACGAGTCATTTCCTGGTCGTGTAATTTCCACTTTTTCTTTGGGGTATTTTGAAATCGAAGGTTTATGCCAAGAAACCCACGACCACCCAAGCCTTAAAAGAAATTGAGCACACTATCAACGTGATTCAGCCACAATTATGCAAAACGGTCATCGAAAATGTCATGAAAAGTATGAATGAAGTATGAAAATGTGAATGTGCCAGCAAAGCCGTGGAGGCCATTTACCCGATACGCTTTACCACATATAACCCTATACCATGTACTTCATGGAACAATAAAAAAATTACAATTTTTAATTATGAACCTGTGTTTTCTATCAAAATTACTTCTTGCATGTTTTTTGGGACACCCAATATTTAAGCTTTTAGTGTACCTTACCAGTATATTTTAACACATTGTCTATTCAATTTGTTTATTAAGAATGAAATATTTTTATACGTCATTCATTTGGCCAAATAAAAAATAATTATGTACTTTAATGTCCTTTGGAGAGAATTAGAGAAAAAAAATTGTGTATGGGTTACACAATTTTTGCACTGATAGCCTCAATTTATCATGTTGCTTTGGCATTTATTTCGAAACCTAATCTACTAGCTAACCTAAGCTAAGCGGAAAAGTGTGTTTCATGAACCAGTAAAATTTCATTACGTATTTCTACTAAGTGATGTGGAGCTATTAGGAGATGATAAATTTATCTCCGCCCGAGCCAAAGGAAAATCTAAAAAAAGGAAATTTGCATTTTATATTCGTTGTGTAATTGCCAGTTTGAGTCATTTGGCAATTGCAATAATGGTGCTAATGTAATGTGTTTGCACATCAATTTAGGCACTTTCTACGATAATAATCCTGTGATTTGCCCCGGGAAAAAGACAAACCAGCTTAGTCAGTCAGAACACATTGAAGTTAATTAACTATCATAACGCCTATTCTAATAACATACTAGGAAGATAGCACTAACTAACACCAGGCGTTCAACTAAAATTACTAGTTAATTGTTCTCCAAAACATACTGTATCAACTAACGCCGTAAGCTGAAGCAAGATGTCATTCTGGGTTACATGAAAATCAATCACTCAAATGTTCCACTGGGGCGAAGTACATGGGGTAGAGTGACTTCATATTATATCCTGGATACAAATCATTTATGCCGTTTTTATCCGGTGGTAGATTAGTATTTGAAAATCAGACGTTCTCGGTTAGACCTAGTATTATTTTTTACGCGCAAACAACGCGCGTTTTACGAATGCGCGTTCACGACGCCGTAGGGTCGCGACACTAAATTTGTGAACGGGTGGAAATGTTTACTGGCTGTGGCTGAATCTCATTAGATTCGCGTTATCACGCGTCATCTGCACGTAGAAAATACTTCGTGTCTGTGTTAACAATGACAGCGTATTTTCGACGTACTAATCGTATCACGTCTCTTATATTTTTAACAGGCTTTAAAAAAGGAGAAGGTTCTCAATTAGACTGTATTTTTTTAGAACCTATTTCGATAATTCTTTTTTGTCGGAAAGAGGATACCTTAGTAGCGGTTTCATTTAAATTAGAAGAAAATATTTCACCTGTAAGGGTGGGAAATTACGGAATAAACCTGGTTTATTGGCTTTCATCCGTTATCCGTTAATGAATTTCAATAAAACTTGGCAAACAGATGATAAACCATTAACGTTTGAGGTTGGTTTTTTTTAAATAAAAATGTTATAATTATTTACAATAAACACATGGGCCACCTGATTGAAACTACTACAACTTAAAAATTTATTTTAAGCATGGGTACCGTCGCAGCAGTGATAAGAAGTCGGGTACTGATTTTTTTTTTGTCAAGTAGACGAACGCTGGGCCTCAATCTCACTTGGCATTAAGCGACCATGTAGCCGACACCATTACACGTTTGTCTAATAAATTCCTATTCACTCTAGCCTTGAAAGCCTCAAATTGTAACTTTCAGGGATCGCAAACTATTCCATTCCTTTGCCTTACGCATCAGGAATCATTTCATCATCACGATTTAAAATATGACGTGAAGGAATAATATGATCTTCACTAATATAAACAATAGAAATGAGCTAAGCTAGAAGATGTCGGTTGGAATCCGGCCGGATCGAAGGAATTTTTTCTGAGTGTTCGATCTTTGTATTAATAATTATAACAAACTAGTGGAGTAATTTCACAAATAAAATTGAATATCAATTCAATAAAAATTTAAAATAGAAATGAATATAAAATAAAGTAGTATAACCAAAAAATATAAATAAACTTAAAATATTGTAGAAGTACAATGATGTTTTTCGAAAATATTTTGTATGTTTTTTTGTGATATCAGGTGACTTCGTCGAACAAGTGCGTGCGTCTGGTAGTAAGCCACAAATCGGTCCATAAATATTACAGAGCCGCTCAGAGCTTTAAGTCGCAAAGATCATTGGGCACCGAAACATAACTTGAAAAGTCCCACGTGTCTCTAGTTTCACCAACACCCTTACCCTGAAACCAAAACGCAGTGATGCTCACATTATAGCTTGGTGGCAGAAATAGGTGGTGGCAGTACTTCCCTGGACGAACTCTTTTACAAGGAGCTCTACTGCTACTATCTACATCTGATAACTTTAATAAGTGGATACTATTATTATAGGAAGTTGCATCTGACTGATGACATCATTATGATATTAAAATGTAATTAGATGTGAATAGTTTAATAATCTCAGTACAGAGTACTAAAAAAAACCTGCCACAAAAGTACGTGGAATTACGTCTATTTGCTAAGTTTTATTGAAATATACCCCAGTTCGCCACTATACGAGACTTGACACAGGAGATAATAAAAATCGGTTCTCACTACTCAAAGTATAGTGAGAGAGTAAAACGCCTTGAATTAGAGAATAGCAAAACCAACGATTAAAATAATTGCTCCTTAAGTAAAATTTAGGCGCTATTTATAAAAATGAATGTACATGCGTGATCAGCCACCCTTAGAGGTGGATGATTTTTTTCCAAATGAAATGGGAACCACTATGGAGGTACCCTCTTTCCAACATAAAAGGAATCATGAAAATTTGTTCACAAATATCGGAGTATCGCGTAACATACATACAAAAAAACATATAGTCGAATTGAGAACCTCCTCATTTTTTTAAGTCGGTTAAAAAAGGATGTTGCAAACATCAGGAGGTCTACTACCGTTTTCTGTCCGACATCCGACCGAAACAATTACTGTCGAATAAGTACTATTAAGTACTAATACCAGACCAAGTTTAAAGAGAATGGACCTTACCATGAACTCTTATTAAAGTTTAGTATAGGTTCGTAACGACAAACAAGCGCGATGGTGATATACCTACGTTAATTGTATCTTAATGGAATAGATTGTTCATGTTTTGTGTTAAAATTAATACAATTATGTGCTGGTGTCATCAATGTCTTTAGTGTCGCCTACTATTTTCCGTGTCACGTGTGTTCTGTTGCCGGATCCGCTGAAAATCAGCGTCGTAGCACTTGAATGTGAGACGACAACAAGCTGAGTGGGTCACGGTTTCCTTGGCAGCACAGCACACATGCTTTGTGCTCCATATATTATATTTATATTATTAGTATTTAGTTTCAAATCCTTAGGTTATTATTACGATTATTATCAGTATTATTATTATTATTATAAAATGCATGTGTACTGTGTGTTTCAAGGAATAAATTATTTCTTTCTTTCTTTCTTTCTTTACAGTTCATGTAGCGCTGTCTCACAACGATTCATTTTAGGTCCTAAACTGAATCGTAATAAGAGTTCATGGTAAGGCCCAATGTCAAATGTGAAGGTTCATTCGCATAATGTGTCTCTAAATTTGTTCGAGTATTACCAAATTATTTTATTAAAAAAAAGGTATTACAAAAAGTTATAACTTTATTGACAATTATTAATTCGGATATCTAGTTTAGACTCTCGCCTTTCCAATGGCCGAAAAGATTAGTATTAATTTTATTGTTATTATTACTATAATAAAATTGCATGTCATTAAATGAAATTCAAATTTTCTGTTTTTTAACGTACATTTTTTTATTTTTTTTTATTTATTGTATAACGGACAAAATACATAAATATGTTTCTAATCGCATTTTAAACCACTAAGGTTTGTCATAATGCGAACTAATATCCTATGGACTTATACATACAGTATACGATCTCTACACAATATACTAACTACGTAAGTTTGGCATCTGAACCTACTTTGACTTTATTCTTACTGGTGAATATGCCTAGCGATTTAGTATCAAGTGTATCACCAATCCTATATCACGACATTGTATGCAAGAGACACCACGCTCGTTAGCAAAGCAACATAATGGCAACTGCCTCGCATAATAATACACTAATTTACGCTGCAATAAACCTGTATGCAAACCAGTTATTACACACCAGAATATTTATTACATGGACTAAAGTTTAGTAGCACCTATATTTTGGTGGCAATTTACGGTAAATGAACTATAATGATTAATAGGTTCAAGCATAACTGTACCCAAATCCATGTTAATAAAAATGGTAGTAAATTAACTTGCTACTCCACGAACTCTGTGAAGGTTAAATTTTCAGAATAGTTGCATTTCTGGTGAATATTTTTTTCATGTAATTAATTGTCCAACCCTCTCCGTGCAAAAGATGACAAGCGCCACTACAATCACAAACACTACTTCCAAAAATATGCTAGACACGTTTTTTGCCTCTACGAGGCATTCACTCTTGCGCTCGACCGAAGAATAAACGGATTTAGACTAAAATCTATCTTTGAATAAAGTTGGTTATACAGCTTTTATTGGGTTGAGATGACACGCACCCGTAGAGAGTAAACAAATTAAATATAATTTGTTAACTGTTATGGGTGCAGTCGGTGTCAACTGAACTAAACTACGCAAAATCTACAAAGTGCAGAATTAGGTACACTTCGGGGTGCTACAAATATTTCTTTATTTGATAGAAATTTTAAATGCTTTTAGTTACTATCAACAACAGCACCTTAGTTATTATGACGAAAGGCTAAAAGATTCAAAATTTTTCGGCACTCTGAACGGCTAAATTGATAACTTTGGATGCGACGATCTTGGTTAGTTAGATTGTTCGCTTCATATCTCATTTGAGGTTCTATTTTTGGTATGAATTTTCAGGAATGTTATATCTGAAAATACTGGCATAGTAAAATTAAACAGCAACAAAACGATACAGAAAGCCTAGATCCAAATTCACGTCATTTAGTGTGAATGGATGAGTATATAGTGTCTCCCTTATCCATTTAAGCTGGGCGCAAAAATAAGCGTTTCCCCAGGTACATGTTTATAGTTTTAGAGGGGTTTAGGAGGGTTCTTTAACTACAAGGGGGATTAATTAATACAGGAACCCTCATGTTGGCTAATGGAGACAAGTGGCAATTTCTGGTAATCAAAGATATTATTCACTAGCAACGCTCATGGATCTTACAAGCTACGTCCATTTTGCGACAATACTTTGAAACAATTCAGTCATAAAAATCATTTCGACTGGATCACGAACAAAGTACAAAATACAATGCTAACAGCTGTCAACACGTTAGTGGTGGATACAAACAGCGTACAAAGTTGTTATTGTGACACGACTTAACTGCACTGAAGTGTGTTGCATTTTCTGTATCTCTAAGGTTGTACGGTGCAATATCGTACATTGTGTTTGTGCGGCATTTTACGTATTCATGCGACATTTAGTTATAATTTATATTTAGTTCACAATCAGCCATCGCGCAGTGTACTCATTTCACACCTATCAAATGTATCATTATTAGTTGTAAATCAAAACTAATAAACATTCTTAACAGTTATAATACTATCATTTATAAGTGTATGGAACACCGTACATCTTAATGGTCCTTCGAGCCTTCGTGACGTCGAAATTCGGCGTGTGAGTTTCATCGAATCAGCACTGCAGCTATCAACCACGTGAGAGCACGACAGTTCTCGCTACAAGCAGGCTCACTACAGCAGCCATTTCAGTGTTAATTTGTATTTCTTTGCGTTGGTAGCGAATCGGTTTAGCCGGCCTCCCACAAGCGGGTCTCACCGGCTAGATTGAGAAGGCGCACATACCACGTGAAGTTTACAATTACGCTGAACTATCAATTTTCCGTAAGCAAATCAATATGGAAAATTTATTAGCAATTCAAAATCAGCTCATAGGAGCAATTGAGCAGCTTTTGATCAATTTCAAAAAAGATGGCGCCGACCGCAAGACGCCAGCAAACATCAAAAAAAGGTTAGACACCTTAGAAGCATACTGGGTTGAATTTCGAAGCAATCATAGTCAACTGTGCCAATATGAAGATCGCAGCAACGAATACTTTACCAAAAATACTTACGAAAAAACGCAATTCTACGGTGAAGTACGCTCATACCTTCAGCAATATCTAAAAGAAAAAATATTAGTGGACAAGCCAGGCACATCCACTAATTCTATTTCTGCTCCATCAACAAGAGACGACGAACGTCCTACAACGCCGAAGGTAATCAATTATCCTCCTTCTACAAAAGAGCCACTACCAGAGCTCTTTGCTGAAGAACAATATCAACGAAGCAGACGCGATCAGGGCTCTCCTAGCAAATTGGAGGAAATGTTACGCAAGCAGAAGAGCAATTTTAAAGCAATTTCCCGCACTTTTACAAACATAAATTTGACAAAATTAACAGAAAAGTGGGAATATCAAGATGTCTTAGAAACTTAGAAGCTCGTTGGGCAGCTATAGACTCATTGCATTGGGAAATAGACAGCGAGCTCGTTGAAGAAAATGAAGAATATGAAGAAACATTCAACACGTACGAAAATCAGTACAATGACATCAAACGGTCAATAAATAGCAAAATGTGGGCTGTAACGTATAAAGAAAAAACGACACCTATAATGGACATTCCATTTTTTAATGGCGATTATCATAAATGGGTGTCGTTCAAAGATTTATTCACAGAATCAATTCATAATAATAATTCCATGTCTAACGCACAGAAGATGCAATTTTTGAAAAGCAAAATCAAGGGTGATGCTGAAAAACTCATACAACATTTACGAATCACTTCGGACAATTACCTAGTTTGTTGGGATATTCTCAACCACAGGTACAACAACACGAAATTAATATTCAGCTCACATATCAACATAATGATGTCGTTACCGACGATGCAACAACAATCGCCGTCTCACATAAAGAAGATTCATGACACTACCAATGAGTGTCTGAATGCTATTAAGAACCTGGGTGTGGATATATCTACTTGGGATCCACTGATCATACACCTTCTAACACAAAAATTAGACGCAGATACGCACAAGGACTATATAGAGTCGCTTGAAAACCCTCGAGACCTCCCTATAATGTCCGAGTTTCTAGAGTTTCTAGAGAACAAGTTCACTTCTTTAGAAGCCTCACGTCGCAAACAAGACCATGTACAGCAGAAGTCAGCAGTACCATCTTTATCCAACAATAAGAAGCCTTATTTCAATCAGCAGTATCAGAATAACCCTAAAGGTG
Organism: Hyposmocoma kahamanoa; assembly: GCF_003589595.1. NCBI lineage: Eukaryota > Metazoa > Arthropoda > Insecta > Lepidoptera > Cosmopterigidae > Hyposmocoma > Hyposmocoma kahamanoa. The sequence goes on along the minus strand of NW_020653750.1, from coordinate 2,427,011 downwards.
ACAATCGGATTGCAAAAGCGTTCCACGTGTCAACGAAGATCACATGTCCTCATTGCAACAGCAAAAAACATGGCATTCTTCATTGTAAAAACTTTTTGTCGCTAACAAGCGACATGAAATTGAAAACTGCAAATAAATTGAAACTTTGCACCAATTGTCTTTATGATCATACCGACAATAAATGTTTTTCTACAAAAACATGTCGAGAATGCTCAGCGTTACACAACACCTTGTTACATGATGCTTTTACAAAGGCACAGCAACCGCCGACTTCGAAAATTAACAACGAGCAAGTTATATCACACAGCACAGCACATGTTTCTAGAAATCAATCAGCTGAAATTTTATTAGCTACAGCGCTGATTGCAGTTAAAGGTGCAGACGGTACACGTTACACCATGAGAGCGCTTATTGATCAAGGCTCTCAGGTTTCTCTCATCACGGAAAATGCTGCTCAAAAGTTAGCTTTACCACGACGCCGCTGTAAAGGTGTAGTTTTTGGCCTCGGAGCAAGAGAAAACAACTGCAAGGGCGTCATGGAGATAACCATGTCCGCATTGCATGGAGATTTCACTTTCAATTCAGATGTATTTATTATGCGAAATCTCATCAACAATTTACCAAATCAAACTTTTGAGAAGCCATCTTGGTCACACATACAAAATATAACTCTAGCTGACCCTGAGTTTCACAACAGTCGTCCTGTAGACCTGCTCCTCGGAGCTGACATCTATTCGCTTATCGTGTTGGGCGGTGTCATCAAAGGCGACAACTTATCACAACCTATAGCTCAGCAGACGCATTTAGGTTGGCTACTTTGTGGAAATGTGAAAACATATCAATGCAACGTAGTTTTGAACAACATGGAAGACATTCAAAGATTTTGGTCTATTGAAGATATTGGCGATAATACCCTTAATATGTCATCAGAAGACTACGCATGTGTGCAGCTTTACGAACAGCAAACGACCCGCCAAGAAGATGGTCGCTACGTCGTACGACTCCCTATGAAACCTGATGCCAAGGAGCAATTTGGAGAATCAAAGCGACGAGCCGTAGCACAATTTCTTCAGTTGGAGAAAAAACTCAAAAGAAATCCAAACATAGCAAAGGATTATAGGGACTTTATGAATGAGTATATCAATCTCGGCCACATGTGTGAGTGTACAAGTAACGAGACACCAAGTTGCTACCTGCCACATCATTGCGTAATTCGTTCTGAGTCCACTACAACGGCATTGCGCGCCGTATTCAATGCGTCATCGCCTACGTCATCTGGCCGCAGCTTGAATGATTTAATGTACTGTGGACTTAACTTACAGTCAGATTTACTATCATTGATTTTAAGGTGGAGGCGGTATAAGATTGCTTTCACAGCTGACATCGAGAAGATGTTTAGACAAATACTTGTTCACGAAAAGGATCAACATCTTCAAAAAATCATTTGGAGAGATTCTACAGATCAACTGTTACGTGAGTACGTACTAACAACTTTACAGTACAACTGTAACTTATGGCACTAAGGCAGCACCCTTTCTCGCCATGAGGACATTAAAGCAATTGGCAATAGATGAAGGCTTCAAGTATCCTTCTGCAGCAAAAGCACTAGAGGAAGAGTTTTACATGGATGACCTCCTCAGTGGAAGCCACAGCATTGAGGCCGCTAGGCAATTACAAGCAGATTTGATTAATTTACTCAAATCGGGAGGATTCAATCTCCGAAAATGGTCATCAAACGAAGTTGAATTAGTACAAGGAGTCAGCACAGCAGGCAGCAATCAGCAGCAGCCATTTGATTTCAAACACCAGGACTCCACCAAAGCATTAGGGCTCCGATGGAATCCACAACGTGATCAGTTTTCATTTGAAATAATACTGAAACCATCATCATCAAAGCCAATAAGCAAGAGAATCCTATTATCTGAAATATCCCAGGTTTTCGATCCGATTGGGGTGGCTCTCTCCCGTAACTACCACACTGAAACATCTATTTCAAAAAGTATGGCTACTGGAAGACGTGCAATGGAATGACCAGTTACCAGACAACATGAGCATGGAATGGCATAAAATCAGAAAAGAACTAGAAGATATCAATCAAATAAAAATTCCAAGATGGTTTGGAAGTAGCCGGAATGAAAGCATTGAGTTACATGGGTTTTGTGACGCGTCTACAAAAGCTTATGCTTGTGTAAACTCAATAAGCTGCAAAAACAATAAGCAACCACGCAACTCTAATCAACAGCCCTCGATCGTGATAGCAGCGGCAAAAGCTAGACTAGTTCCTGTCAAAAAGACTGTGACCCTCCCGCGTTTAGAACTAACTGCATGTCTTTTGCTATCAAAGCTTATGAAGACAGTTCAAGACAGTCTATCTGGCCATCATATCACTGTGTTTGGGTGGACAGACTCTACAGCAGCACTTGGTTGGCTCCAAGGTGATCCTAACCGCTGGAAAGCATTCGTAGCGAACAGGGTTCAACAAATAACTGTAGTAATGCCTGCAGAATGCTGGCAGCACGTCAAATCAGGTGACAACCCAGCAGACTGTGCGAGCAGAGGCATCTCAGTAGATCAACTGAAACAGCATCCATTGTGGTGGACTGGGCCGTCGTGGTTACAGTCATTTACACAAAATCAAGAACCAGCTGAACGTCATATCTACGTCACTGATGAAGAAATTAAAACATCATTACTATCAAACGTCGCGACGGAGCAACGCGCCGACATCGTAAATGACATAATACATAAGTACAGCAGCATTACACGCGCCACTCGAGTGCTGGGCTGGGTACTGCGAGCCGTAACACGCAACCGACCCAAGCAATCTTATCTATCAATCGAGGAACTTGAGAGAGCAAAAATCAAAATTGTAGAGAGAGTTCAACAAACAGAATTCACCTCCGAAATCAGCAGCCTACGAAATCAAGACAAGTTATCCTCAAAGAGCAAGATTTTTAACTTAAATCCATATATAGATCATACTGGGTTGTTAAGAGTCGGTGGACGGATTAAACATGCTAATATTGATGATAGCATGAAACACCCATTGGTCATTCCACACAGCAGTCATCTGACAAACTTGCTAATTGATCAAGCCCACAGAGACACATTCCATGGAGGAGCCCGTCTAACTCAAGCTCGCCTGCGACAGCACTATTGGATTGTGGGGGGAAACCGAGCTGTGAAAAAGCATCTACGTAATTGCGTAACGTGCAGAAGACATGATCCACTTAAGCAAACACAGCAAATGGGTGATTTACCAGCCGCGAGATCAAACCCAACAAGACCATTCTACAACACAGGTGTCGACTTCACAGGCTGTGTAGACGTAAAGGCTAACAAAGGTCGCGGCGTCAAAACAACAAAGGGCTACATTGCTGTATTCGTTTGCATGGTGACAAAGGCCGTGCATTTAGAACTTGTTTCCGACCTATCAGCAACAGCATTCATAGCAGCCTTGCGCAGGATGGCAGCACGTCGTGGAGCACCACGTCATGTCTACTGCGACAATGGTACAAATTTTGTAGGAACAGAATTCTACAACAAAACTACATCAACCTACAAAAAAAACTCGACGACGAGTTCTTAACACAAATAACAGACATGCAGATCGAATTTCACTTCAACGCACCATCATGGCCTAGCGCTGGAGGACTCTGGGAAGCCGCAGTAAAGAGTTTAAAATATCATCTGCGACGAGTCATCGGTGAACAAAAATTGACTTTTGAAGAGTTCACCACATTACTATCACAGTTAGAGGCCTGTCTAAATTCAAGACCTCTATGCGCATTGTCAGAAGACACTGATTAAATGAGTTTTTTAACTCCATCCCATTTTCTAGCGAGCGGTCCCACTCTCACTATTATTGAGACAGAACGTGACGAAAGAACCAGATGGCAGCTAACGCAGAAAATTTTTAATGACATATGGAGACGATGGCAAGTAGAATACCTATGTCAATTATCCCCACGCACTAAGTGGCATCGCCCGCAGCGAAATCAGCTAGTGAACGACATTGTCATACTCCATGATGCTAACTTACCCCCTGGGAAGTGGGCTCTCGGCAGGGTTACTGAACTTCATCCCGGCAGGGACGGACTGGTCCGCGTGGTGACAATAAAAACAAAAAACGGTTTTATCCGACGACCTATCACTAAATTGTCACCATTGCCTATCAACACTTGCAGCGGCGAAGTAGAAAACCATCTGAAACCAAAAACATCGCAAGTTTGAAATAACAAAACAAATAAAGCGCGCGGCAAATTATCAAATAGCCTTATCACAATGGCTATAGCGCTGCTCACCTTTATGCTTATATCACCGTCGCACGGTGCCTACAATTTAGAAAGCCTGAAAGCTAATCAAGGGATTTATTTCGACAAGATTTCGAATATGAATTTAATTCGCGACGAATGGAAACTAATTGTCTACTATGATATGAATCCTTATTGGCAAGGTGTATCACTATTTACAACTCATATGAATAACTTAGCGAACATATGCTACAAAGCCAAGAAGCCCGCACAATGTGACGTAGTCCTATTACAATTACGTCACTCATTCAAGGAACTGGAGTACTACGATCATATGTTGCTCGGACAGCAATTCGACACTATGAACTCTCGCGTGCGCGTGCGCCGTGGCCTTATCAATGGCATAGGCAACATTGCACATTCCTTATTCGGAGTACTCGACAACCAGTTCGCCGAACAATATCAAAAGGATATCGAATTACTTAGAGACAATGAGAAGCATCTCGCCAAATTATGGAAAAATCAAACTTCTGTAGTAGAAGCCCAATTTAACCTACTGAAAAGAGTAGAGTCCACTTTTGACAAACAACACAAGCTCGTCAATCAGCACATAAATGACTTGGAAAAAGCAATGAACACTCTCCAAGCAGAGATATCCAATGTCTCAAACAACAACGACTTTGTATTAGCAGCTATCATCGCTAACAACGTTTTGATTAATCTGAAGAGCATTCAAGATACGTTATTGGACACAATCTCAAATACTCATTATGGCTCGTTCAATATTCATCTCATTACACCTGAACAACTACGAGATGAACTGAACATAGTATCAGGACAGTTGTCAAAGGAACTAACACTACCTATAAGCAACATGCATTCTGAATTACGGAAGATCTACCACTTGCTGAAAGTCAGAGCAAAAATGACTAAGTCATTTTTTATATTTGAAATAAAAATACCTCTAATCTTCCGAGAGCAGTTTGAAATCTACAGGATAATCGCCGTCCCAATAAAGGCGCAAGAAAATATGGTCACCCTAACATCGATAGCAAGTCTTATAGCCATAAACATGCACAAAGATTCGTACTTAACAATGAACGAAGATGATCTTCACAAATGTATTCCATTCGAAGTAGATACTTACCTGTGTCCTTTGCGAAGACCAACGTACCTGATAAAGTCGGATAACAGTCTCTGCATATGGGATAACGAAGCTAAACAATGTCTTGTAACCACTGTCAAGTGCAAGACCATGTGGTTAGAACTCAGTAAGGTCAATACATACCTATTTTTCTGTTGCGGTCAATGTACCGTACGCATAATTTGTGGGAGTCAAGTTACTGCCGAACAGCTTAATGCTGCTGGAGTTATATCCCTGGGTGAAGGCTGCATTATCAAGGACAAAGCCTTTACAATATACTCTCACAAAACACGAAACAATGATTTGAACGCTGAAGCAGACATCTTGACGGTCGAAATTCCTCCTTTCAATCATATCATCAACATTTCCATCTCGGTCAACGACTATAACGCAGAAAAAGACAGCGATCAAATGTTTAAAAAGCAGATAAAGGTCTTAGAAGAGCAGATACAGCAAATGAAGATGGAAGAATCCCAGGATGTACTTGAAGATCACACATCCTACCATGACGTACATCAGTACGTTGTCATATATGTGTTAGTAGCTGCTGTTGTATGCACAGGCGCGATCTACGCATGGCGCCGCCTGCGGGATCGACGTCGCTGCTCTGCATGCATCGCACGCATGTCGTCATTAGTTCGTACCCACGGACCTCTCGCCGCCGCTGACTTTGCGACACCGAGCCGCTCCCTTGCCACCGTCGCTGTCCCCGAAGGAAGCGCTGTCTCGCAACGTGACTCCGCGCGTCACACGAATCGACTTAGTGCATGCGCACTTAATAAGGCAACCTCGCCTGTCTTTCGCAAACATTTTAATCAGTAGATTTTAATAAGTATTCGCTTTGTTTGTATAATGTTTTACTCACGTCATGTAATGTAATACTTATTTTTTCTTACTACTTTCTTTTTATATTTACTTATTTTTCATTGTTATTTTTCTCCTGCCCGGAGCATGTACGGTGCAATATCGTACATTGTGTTTATGCGGCATTTTACGTATTCATGCGACATTTAGTTATAATTTATATTTAGTTCACAATCAGCCATCGCGCAGTGTACTCATTTCACACCTATCAAATGTATCATTATTAGTTGTAAATCAAAACTAATAAACATTCTTAACAGTTATAATACTATCATTTATAAGTGTATGGAACACCGTACAAAGGTACATTAAACGATATTGAACTGGAAAAGTTATACGAAACGTAGAATCGCAGCAAAAATTGACATTTATCATTGTGGAAAATCTTTTATTTCTTACAGATATATTATAACAGTTCGTAAATATGTTTTATTGCATTATATGTCGATTTTACGGTAACGTAATGTAATTTCCTACTTTATTTCTCATTTTCATTATTATTTAATCTTAACCCTTTGTTTCGTGAGGAAATCCTCACGGTTACCTGCTCGCCTCGGGATCAGCAAAGAGATTATGCCGGACTTACACTGGCTAAAGCCCCACGGAGGCCTACCCGAGTGCTCAAAATATGTGAGATCGGGGACTGATTTCGCGCATCCTAACCCCCCTGCATTTGTAAGGAGCAACGCTCTCCCCCTCACCGGGTATCCGACAAAGCCGGCCACACTGGTTCGTTATGTACCCTCCTCGCAGCTCCCAAGCTTATAAGTGATCTGAGGCCTATCTCCGAACGCCCTGAGTCGCGAAGGTAGACATTCGTACGTCTCACGGCCCTTTCTCAATCACTCTCGGCGAGTTCCTGGAGCATCTCCGGTTCACAGAAAGAGACTGCTGGCTCATCTCGACGAATGCCTACGACTTAAATATAATTATGGCTCTTTTTAATTTAATGTTCAGATATTTCGAGCACTCAGTACAACAGTTACAGTACAATGAGCATTATTCCGTTTCATATATATATATATATACATATATACATATATTATATATATATATATATACATATATATTATATATATATATATATATATATATATATATATTATATATATTATATATATCGTAAAAACTCTGAAGGTAAGTATAGGTAAAATTGATTTGTCCTTAATTTGTCCATCAAATCACTTCGACGCTGACTGTAGACATGTTGCTTCTCCTCCATCAGTTCCTCACTGCTGAGGATCGTGGCTTTGAGCAAGTACACCGTCAACCAATCTTCTCCACTGCACTCTGTCTTTGGCTAGATGGAATGAGACACTCACTGGTACTGCCAAACTTTAAACCACCTGGTCACACCGTTTCGAACTCCGACCTCTAGATCGTGTGCCTTCTATCCTGCGCGTAATAATAACTCTCTCGAGACTATCAGCGCTTCTGCGTGGAATGTGACCAAATAATTGCAGAGTGCTGTGCAAACACGGAGGATCAGTGTTTGTGATTTTGCAACTGCAATTCCTCAAGCACGGATACGTTCGTGTGATGTGCAGTCCAGGGAATTCTCTATAGCCGATGTCAACACCACATTTCAAAAGCGTCAATTCTTTGCCTGTCAAAGGCTTTAAGCGTCCAGGCTTCGGCATCATTAAAAAATATGGAGAAAACTAGCATGCAAAGATACATATAGTTATTACATATAACCTTGTTATATTGTCATATTTATCTTTGTTATATTGCCAATGTTTCTGTCCTTGAATAATTTCGCTAGTAGTGTCATGGCAGTTTTTGCCATACCAATGCGTCGTCGTATTTGAGGTTCACTGTTTCCTCTGTTGCTGATGATTGACCCAAGATACAAGTACTCATCTACGGTCTCGTATTCCTTTAGTGCATCTAAACGTTGGATGGAAGCGAAACGGTCAACGATCATCAGGTTGGTTTTTTTTTTTATTAATTACTAGCCCTAGCTTTTCACTGACAGTTACTAGTCGCCTAAGAAACTGTTAACATGTTAACCATATTATAATTTAAATTGTGAATCTCCTGTTCTCTATCATTCCTTTAATTCAACAACACATTTCTCAAATTCTAACTTCCCCCATGTTTATATTTGAAAATTACAAGCGCTTCCACACAGTCGAGCACACTTCAAGGGAGCTTAAGTCAGTGACTTATTTCTACATCTTATATCACCCTTCTTAAAGAGAAGACCCTCTTATTAACGCCCTTGTTACACCCAGTGATCAAAGCATTCAAGAAAATTTTTCTTAATTGCTACCACAAGAACCTAATTAAAATATTTGTGTCACATAATCCACCTTCTAATTTGAGAAGTGGCATTTTATCTCAGCTAACCCGTAATTTGTTCAGATCTTTGCTGAATAAGATCAATAACTGTTGTGAGGTCTAATTTATTAGGTTTGGCACGAATGACTAAAGTTCAGACTAAACGACTTTACTGCTCAGTAAGCACGTTTTGTTAGACTGATATCCAAGCCAAAAGATTTAAATAAGGAATTTTCGAGAATACAATGAATAGCAGCATCTCTAGCTGAGGCTGGTAACTGTAAAGTTTTGATCTGAGTGACGAAATATCATAGATTTCTCATAGATGGCGCTACGGGTAGAAAACCAAATACAAAGATAAAACAAGCACATAGAAAAATTCATGAGGTCCGCTGGTTCGTTCCGTGGCTTAGTTAGTATAGCGTCTGCCACGGTATGCTAGAAAACGTCGGTTCGAATCCGGCCGGATCGCAGGAATTTTTTTCATTGTGTTCGATCTTTGTATTAATAATTATAATATTTGTTATTTAAAATAAATCACTGATCGAAGCGACATAATTACAATAAATCACTCGCCAGTTGTCAGACGTAGATGATTATAAGGTTGATGAAGAGAATTTGATATTACGTTCAGAATAGAAAGTAGAACGTGATTCTGCAAACCCAGCTATGATAGAAACTTCATTGAACTAACTAAGTCAATAGGCACGGTGGGCAATGGAACAGTTTGCGTGTTATACAGATTTATACATTAATTAATATAACGGTAGTGACATTATAATTTCATTTAAAGCTTTTCAAAGATACTTACGTGTAAGCAAAATGAGATCAGCGCATTTTGAGAAATCGCTTACCTACGTGAACGACGTTTTAACCTTGTCGTCGATGTCGATTCAAGAAAGGTTAGAAAGGTTAGCTCATATCTTTAAAATTTTAATAACTGTCCTTCCTTTTGGAAAAACATTGTATCTTTGGAGAAAATAAAGTATCTGTGCGTATTAACTAAAACTAAACTAAAATGGCAGATAAAGAACCGCGAGCATTTTCTTTTTTGAAATCGATTTTATGTTAAAGTCCAAATGCTGAAATTCGGTGCATTATTTATTTTAGGTGCATACCGATTCCAATATGTACGGTTTAGCAGAAATAATGCAAAAATATGATGAGACTGAGCTTTTTGTAGTGTATTACAGCTGATAGTCTCTGCCATTGGAAAAAGAATACCCATGCGTGAGCTAGAGCTTATAACAGTAGTAGAGGCTTTAGAAAAGTTCAGAATTATGTTACATTATAGGAACTCCATTTAAAATCGTGATGAATTGCAGTGCGTTACATACGACTCTTACAAAACGTGACTTGATCCCTAAAATAGCCAGATGATGGTTACAGCTACGTGAATTCGTATCTGAAATAGAATATCGACCTGGTAGCAGAGTAGTTACGTTAAGTTGGAACAAGGCTACTAAGAACATTCTGTTGATTGCTTAGATAGTGTCAATAAGATTTCTACAAACGTAAAAAAGCTGGCCTTAATTTTATACTTGAGCGATTATGAATTGAAACACCTTCCAAAGATACTTACTTCCGAAAACGGCACGAAGGATGTTAAATCCGTAAAGGATAATCATATTAGTGGAAATACTCACTTTGTTAAGTATATAGATGACGACTGCAAAGAGTAAACATGTGAAGGTCGTGGATATGAAATTATTTTTTAGTTCTAAACCGAGTACGTTCATTTTTTTCAATCAAACCGACGGCGACGTTTCGAGCTCTTTATAGGTTCCATGGTCATGGTCAGGAGCCTAAAACATTGGTTTGTTTGAAAAAAAAGCATATGTAATGTAATGTACATAAATTAGGTTCAAAAAAATAGTTTCATTACCAATGTGTAGCAATCGCGAAAACCTAAGAACTCCATGTGTAAAGACCTGGTTGAATTGTACGCACTATAAAGACGACAATGATACTAAACGAGGTTATTTACAACCCACAGAGAAGTCCCTACGCCATTTCGTACGTAGTATATCTATCTATCACCTGGGGCGCAATTATTCGGAGCAAAAATAGTAATTCTTATAATATCTTGTGTGTGGATGCATTCATAAAATATGTATTCATTCAATCTGTAACTAACACTAATAGTATTCTACGGGTGTCAGCTGACATTTTACTTTACCAATACTTAATAGAATAATATTTTTTGGTAACTGCAGCTGCTTGACTTCAAATTTATTTCAAGAATATTGCAGAGAAATGCGTTACGCATACCGCGCGCCCGGGGGAGGCGCGGGGTTATTTTTTATTTATTTATTTATTTAATAGTTTATTGTACAGGAAAAATACAAAAAGTCACAAGAATACAAGCGAAATTAAAAACAAAAGGTTCTGCTTATTTCTAATAGAAATTTCTTCCTGCAGACCTAAATACAGGACACTATAACTAAAAGAACGGGCATATGTGCACAACAAAACAAGAAAAAAAAAATCAAAATAATGTAAAATTATTAAATTGTTTTAAATTATATAAATACTTAGATAAATACATATTTTATAATATAATACCTAAGATATGGATGGAATAGTAGATAAATAATGCTCTTTAACTCTCACTTTAAAAATAGCTAACGATTTACTTTCGTGAACAGTAATAGGAAGTGCATTCCAAAGCCTGACCGCATGAACAGTGAAGGAGTGAGAATAGAAACCGGAATTGAAGCATGGAAAAGATAACTGGGACCTAACAAGAGAGCGACAGGGTTTATCCTGGGACCTAAGGAAGCTGAAACGCTCTTTCAGGTACCCAGGAGACACAGGGTTATGTAAAATATTGTAAAGAATGGAGACAATATGCAAATTCCTGCGGAGACGGATGGGAAGCCATTTGAGCTGACTGCGGAAATGTGAAATTCGGTCATATTTACGAAGCCCAAAGATGAACCTAATACATTGGTTTTGCAGTTGTTCACGCTTATTTAGCAGTTCTTCAGTAGCATCCAAATAGCAGGAATCAGCATAGTCTAAGAAGGGCAAAATAAGTGTTTGGACTAAACATATTTTGGTTTTTAAAGGTAAATCGTTTTGGAGGCGCTTAAGTGAGTGCAAGGAGAAATGGACTTTACGACTGACTTCATTAATATGTGGAGTCCAAACCAAATTACAATCTAAAAGCAAGCCAAGATTAGTTGCAGTAGAAGCATAAGCAATAGGCGTGGAATTATACGCTATAGGTGGGACAGAATCTAGACGCAATATGCCACGCATATACCCACTTCCCACAATCATAGCCTGTGACTTTTTGGGATTCACCAACAAACCAAAACACTCAGCCCAATGAGCGATGCATCGTAAATCAGCATTAACCGCTTCAACGGCTGCAACGACATCAGACGCTTTAAAACTGCGGTATAGCTGCAAATCGTCAGCATAGAGATGAAAGTTTGAAGACAGCACAAAAGTGACAGAATTGATGAAAACAGAGAAAAGGAGAGGGGAAAGAACACCACCCTGAGGAACGCCAGCAACTAAGTCACACCAATCAGAGGAAGCCTCGTCAGAGCGAATACACTGCGAGCGGCCTCTGAGGTAGGAGTCGAACCAAGCTATAACCGAAGGAGAAATATTAAAAGAGCGAAGGGAAGCAAGCAATACGTCAAAGTCCACAGAGTTGAAAGCACTGCTGAAGTCCAGAAGTATAAGCAAAGTGAGAAGACCATTATCCATTGCGAGGCGAATATCATCTGTTACCTTCAACAGTGCAGTCACAGTGCTATGGCCAGAACGAAAACCTGACTGAAACGGGGAAAGCAACTTATTAGAAGAAAGATACAACATTAACTGCTTGTTGACAATGTGTTCGAGGACTTTGGATAGGGTTATGTGGGACTCCTCTCTAAGAAGCTAGGCCTACCCACTAAAACTCCGGGGGTGTTCGTCCAAGCAGCTTGTGGCGGGAACGCGGGGACGCTTCCGCATTCTTCTGCGACCCCACCGGAGCCGTCCGTTTGCACGGAGGGGGTTTGATGGGAGGGTCATAGTCCGGGGTGGGATTAGTTCACCCTGTTCTCCTAGTCGCAGGAGACTGCCTGGAACACTTGGTAGCCCGCTACCGTCGCCATTATGTTCGAGCGACAGGATTCCCCAATCCTGAGTCCTATCGACTACGCTCCAAGGCCTCCTTCTGCGCCATCACTTCCTCGCAGAATGAGGCCTTCGCCTCCCATGACGCCACGTCGGCGACCATGGCCTTACTACGACCGGCAGTGAGAGGTCATTTTCCACCACTGCAGCGAAGGAAGCTTTGTGGCGACCACGCTTGGCGCTCTGCGAGTGAATGGTCGGCAGTGTCCTCACTGCAAGAGCAGTGGTGACATACCGGCAGTGGCTCTCTACCGACTATGTGGCACAGATACCTGCTGAAGCTACCGTGCCCCGACAGGATTGGTTGCTGCACCGGTTGGTGCACAACCGGTAAGTGAGCGAACCGTGCCGCCTGCTTACCCATTCCTTGAGGACTGGACGAACAGCCGCGACAGTCCGCTCGCCCGCGCTCGGCTCCTCCAGCCGACTTCGCCATTGCGCCAGCACTTTCCGTTGGGCGGATCTCCTCCACCTCATGACCTCCTCGGAGGTCGGTCCTTCTTCCTGGGCTCGTGCGTCTATGCATCGTCTATACTCCTCCAAGCAAGGACCCCAGCATCGAGGTCCCAGAGAGGCGCACCAGCGAGCACACACGCCACTTCGTACAACATGGTGCGGTATGCTCGTATTGCTCTGACGCTGTAACTTATGCAGTTCAGCCTTGTTCGGGCTGGTCAGAGCTCCGACCCATACCGGTGCGCCATATAGCGCCATGGACCTTACCACGCCGGAATATAACCGTCGACAGATTACATTGGGACCACCCAGATTAGGTAAGAGTCTTCCGAGAGCAGATGCGGTCCCGATTAGCTTGGGAGCCAATCGTCGAAAATGCTCCCGGAAGTTTCACCTACCGTCGAGGTAAAGTCCCAGATATTTCATTTGAGGCTTCACCGCAACGGACAATTTATTTACGTGTATCTCTTCAACATTTTGTTTATTTTTTATTTAATAGCACATAGGAAATAATTTCTCGCTATATAAAAATACGCTATGTTTATTTCGTAAAATTATGACAGCGCCATCTGTATGCTCCTTGGCGAAGCTAACAGTTAACACTAGACTTTAGTTCCGAATTCACAACGTGACTATCAAGACTCGGCTTGTTTTATTTATTTTTCTTCATGAAAATGCGGAAAAATTATTGAAAACAACGTAATTTTAACAGTTTTCATTATTACATACTTTTCTTTTTTTAACAGTGAAAATTCTCTGCATGTAAATAACATTAAGTAGGTACTTAAACTTTATACTACGATAAGACGATTCGAAACATCAAAACAGAAAGAAATGGCATTATATAGCTCACATAGTGTACGGTGTTCCATACACTTATAAATAATAGTGTGATAGCTGTTAAGAATGTTTATTAGTTTTGATTTACAACTACATGGTAAAAACAGATTACTTAGAAAAAGACGAAATTCTTTTTACGAAGACAAATTTATTAAATCCAACAAAACGATCCTCTCCCTATAGACGCTAGAGAATAATTATTTGAAAATAGTAAAAAAACGTCTTAAAAGTGTATTTTAAATATAAGACAGAAATATTTAACCCAAGAGCAAATTAATTTACGTCAAGTCACAAAGCCACTCTAGATTCAACAAAATATTTATTTGTTATTAGAAATGTCCGATTTTGATTTGAAAAAAAAAAAGAAATGAAAAATTGAGAGGTACTTAATTCTTTGACTGAAGATTTATGTTTTCTAATATCAAAAAGGGGATGGTTATGGAGGGTTATGGACCCAACAGTATGTCTCACTAGCGTGAAAGCACACAGTTCAGTGCCAAACCTTAAAGTAGCAGAAATAGGACGGAATCTTCTCAAATACTTGAGGACCATTCAGTGCCGCATTAATGCTACAGCGGCAGAAAACATTGATAATTCCAAATATATGAGATAACTTATACTATTGAAGTTAACAAAACGATAGCGTGTTTCAGAATACAACTAATGCCATCTAGCAGTGGCGTGATGGAACTAATTGCATGTTAAAGTTGTGTTGTTACAAGTGTAGTTTGATTTCGTGCTGTAACCAATTTCTTAAATTATGACTATACATAACACCCTAACACACTAGAGATACTACGTATTGTTTCTTTGGATAAATGACTGTTTATGATTTTTATGATTACAAGCACAAGTAAAAGCAATCGTTACCGCGTGCGCCTTCGGCGACATGTCACGACAACATTGACTATGAAAACGCAACGAAATGTTGCTTTAAGAATATACTCTACAATTTAGAATATTAATCTGAATAGAAAAGTACTTCTTTTTTGTTAAAAAATATATTTTCTTAAAATACACCCAAGAAATTTTGAATTCATTTAAGATTATTTAAATTTGATGTAAGAGGTAAAAATTTCTTGATGTAAGTAATGTCCAATTAATTGATTAGAAATGAAATAAAATCTTGAAGTGAACGTATGTATTTGCCTAAAAGTTAGAATAAATTTAAGAGTAAAATTGTATTAGAAAAAGATAAGCAGGATTTTAGTAATGACAATATTTTATTACTTTTAATATTGACTTACAATTATAATGACTTTTAATAAATATTTTTTCAGAATTAGCAAATATTTTGAGAAATTGCTGTTTCTTATTAGTAGAAATCCTTTTTACTGTGTAATAATGATACATTTGATAGGTGTGAAATGAGTACCCTGCACGATGGCTGATTATGAACTAAATATAAATTATAACTAATGTCGCATGAATACGTAAAATGCCGCATAAACACAATGTACGATATTGCACCGTACACATAGCGTTATCTCTTTCCTATTTTTAGTAAGGAATAGACAATATTGGGAAATAATTCGTCCTTTCAATCCACTTTTGCAATAATACATTTCTTGGTTGACAGGTTCGTCACGATACGAACATTACTAGTATTATAACAAGCTTACTTTAAACTTACATTGACATAAGATTATTTTTGGAAAGGTTATGGTAGGCCAGGTCGAAGGGATATTTAGTCAAAAGCAAAAGTAGCGTTTGAAAGTATTGGAACAATTGAAAAAAAAAACACTCAAGGAAATGTTTACAGGACTTTATGCAAGACGTAACACAAATATACAGTCATATTAAAGAACGTGTACTTGATTTATGCGATTATCACAAGCCACCGCGTCCCGCGACGGAGCGCGGAGCTGCGTTTTTTAACGTTGTACTGAAGTACCTCTGTATGGAAAACACACACCGTCGAACACACTGACAGCTCTTCTCCGGGCGCGAGCGTGCGCGCGCGCGTTTTTACTGCGCCCCGCGCGGAGGGGGCTCGGTGAACCACAGGGTATAGCACACTGCGCTGCGCACTACCACGCAGATTTTTAAGCTTAAGGACATATTTAGTTTCCACAATAATAGATCTCGACGTCAATAAATTTATATTTGCTATTGAAAATCGACCAAATTTATCTTCATATTTTCTTAAATCTTTGTAATGAAGTTCAAATTATCTACTTTTCGATGTGGTTCATAAAAAGGGATGTATTCAACATCTTCGGTGTCTTTTTGTTTGAGTAAACAAAAACCAAATATACAGTATACGTGAGGCGCACTATAAGTTGCCGGTATGAATAAGAAAAAGTACTATAAATGGTCAGATATGAATTTATTGTTTCTCAAAATATTCTCCGTTAGCGTTAATGCACTTTTTCACAGGTTCTTAGTTTTTGGAAATAAATAAAAGTCACAAGGTGCCATATCGGGACTGTACGTTATTCACCTTCAAAAATTCATTTTGTCTGCCTGGCTGTGTGAGAACTGGCATTATCGTGGTGCAAGATGATGCAACGGTTATTTTTACGAAGTTTGTCAATAACTTCCTGCAAACAAATGGTCGTGTGGCAATCACTATTCACGGTACAACGATTCTGCAAAGCAACAGTAGCCAAGTCGTTTTATTAAAAAAAAGAAGAAATCATCCGCTTTGAGGCACTTTACACGCGCGCCACTTCGGTTGGTTTCGTCTCATCTCGAAAGACCCATACGCTCGATTGCTGCTTTGTTTTGGCATCGTAACTGTAATTCCATATTTTGTCACC
>NW_020653750.1:2410100-2410169 GCF_003589595.1 Hyposmocoma kahamanoa | reverse complement strand
TTTTTTTTTTTTTTTTTTTTTTTTTATTAATAATTTTACAAAAAGATACAATATAATTTAAAACATGCG
>NW_020653750.1:2380645-2395100 GCF_003589595.1 Hyposmocoma kahamanoa | reverse complement strand
ACCCCTATTATTAAAAAGAAGCCGCTGGCTATATTAGTTACGCAGACTACATGGTGCTGCTGAGTGCCTCCGTATGTGGACTGGAGAAGTTGATCAACTCTTGTGAAAGGTATGCTCTTGGCCACGGACTGAAATACAACGTAAGCAAGAGCCAGTGCATGGTCTTTAGGGTCAGAAGGAAACCAGTTCCGGATGTTCCAGTTGTTAAATTAAATGGGACGACTCTTGAGGTAGTCAAATATCTGGGGCATATGGTGACGTCTGATCTTGGGGACGATGATGATATTGAACGAGAACGCAGAGCGCTGTCCGTAAGAGCCAATATGATTGCCCGCAGGTTCGCTTATTGTTCAGCTCAAGTGAAGGTAACTCTATTTAGAGCCTTCTATACAATTTTTTACACCAGCGCCCTGTGGGCAAACTACACACAAAGGCAGTACAATGCTCTGCGTGTACAATTCAACAACGCTTTTAGGGTACTGATGGGGCTGCCCCGGTACTGCAGCGCTCCAGGTATGTTCGCAGACGCGCGGGTGGATTGTTTCCACGCCACGATGCGCAAGCGATGCACTTCCTTGCGTAGGATGCGGACCAGCGCCAACAGTATCTTGAGCATGATAGCTGGCAGACTTGATTGCGTGTACATAAATAAATGTCGTATGGTACATTTAAATAAAAGGTGCCATTATTATACACCTTAGTTAGTTTATTTGTTTAATTAATTTTAATTTTAATCTAATCGTTTCAATATAATTTTAATTTCTTAGAATGTATACAACTTTATATTTTAATATTTTATTTTATTTTATTTATTTTAATTAATAGAGTCAATTTCAATATGTATAATTATCAAAATAATAATAATAATAATAATAATAATAATAATAATAATGTAACTAAAGGTGTAATGTTGTGGACTGTGTTGTCTGAAGGGAATAAATGAATATGAATATGAATAAAACCGTATATCGTGATGTAAATTATAGACGTGACAAGGTCACGGAAGTAACAGCCGTGACAAAATCACGTGATTTTTTTTGGACCCGAACGATGGTCACGGCGATAGAAATGTAACGCTATTCCCCTGTCTAGTTCTAGTCAAAGATGCTTTTCGCCACCTGTCAGCGCTCTGTTGATATCGATGATGATGATATCGATTTATTTCTTATTTCGATGAAACTAATTCTTAATGACGCAAAGTAAGTTTTCTAATAGAATAAAATGAAATAATATCACGATACGCTAACACTATGATACCCTTCTGTAACACTCTGTATACCTAGTTGCAAAGGTATTAGGAACATTATTTATTTAAATGGTCAAAGTACATAACTATAATCAAGTAAATGCATTTCAATTAAGTAGAATATAGAATTATTCAATTTATAAACGACTTATTGCGACTATTACATTTATACTTATATATCAACAATCTATAATCAAATGTATAAGATGATTAAATATTTCATTTGATATAAATATTTCAATTTATTTTCAATATATTATGACTATGGATACCACAGCATATTTCCCCCACTTCAGATGGCAGGGATCACGGAAGAATGTATTTTCTGTTCTGTAGCAAGGGATCCTGTCGGACATTACGATTAGCTGTTCGCCTTACAGTTACGGCTACGGTATACGGTAAACTACAGTTATCAACTCTGCGACGAGACTTCGTTGCTATATAACAACACAGGTATAATGTGATTAAATAAGTGCCATCTTGTCTGTGATTAATAAACTATAAAGTGCTGATTAATACCTTTATGTTATTATATCACACTAGCAAATATTTTGGACTTAATTTTATCCGCCTTTTCTCAATATCATAATTTTCTCACTCGTCGCTACTGCAATTGAAAGTCATCCTTAAGCGTTTATTCAAAAGGTCAGTATTTGATTAAAGTTACGCAGTGGTATATTTGAATTATTAAGTATTTTTCTTGAAAACATAATGCACATTTCGATATCCGATTATACAGCATGTTGATTTGCATTCTCGCCATATTTAAGAAATTCATAACAGAAATAATGCTAAATCATCTAAAAATAAAAACAAAATATTTTGTTCAATATTGTGGCTAATCGTATCTAGTAAAGTTTTGTAAAATTGTCCCCAAGTGTATTCACCGCGGAGGATAGTGCTTTTTTAACAAATATATGCCAAGTACCTTATTTTTTCTTTTTTATACCCACACACTACGGACACCCAGCATCGCGGGTGCCATGAATACACACATAGACAACCTCACAAATTACACCTAAACTCGTGACAGAAATTAATGTAGGCCATCATTGACTTACAATTTATTTGTAAGGCAATGTAGGCCATACAAATATTTCTCCCGGCCTGGGAATCAAACCTCTGCATGACAGTCTAGCATGGTAACCGTTCGGCTTAGGAGGCAATTTATATTTAGGAAATACATAATAATGAATAATAATACTTTAAGCCAAATGCATGATTATTTAAAATAATTATCTTTTTAAATATGTAAAGTTATCAGTAAAATCATCTGTGATTTACTACAAATATTATTTAGTTATTGAATTTCTTTTTTAAAATTACTCAGTAATACTGACTAATTTTATGAAATAAATAAAAGGAGCTGAAATTTACGCTCAAGAGCCTCACACAAATTTTTAATGGCCGCCGCTTGAAATTATTATTAAATTTTTTCTCTTAAGCTTCTCGGGAACCGGAACGACGTTTCCTGTACAAAATCTTACATTTATATCACAAAATGAGTTGGCGTAGACGGCAAGGCATCTTAATTAACTCGAGTTTGGTAGACGTTCTGGGAATAGAATTTGATTTAAGACTTACCAAAATTTTAAAAAAGTGGTTACGATCGGCCAGCACACGATATATGAGTCATTCATATGAACCTGATTATCGGCTACAAGCTTCGAATAACTACCAGTCATACTTCACAGTTAATTGCGCACTAAATTATGCACTTCAGTAGAGCTCCTTGGGGTCTTCCCCAAGGAGCTCTACAGGGAAGTACTGCCACCTTACCTATTTCAGCCATCAAGGAGTAATGTGAGTATTGCTGCATTCCGGTTTTGAAGAGTTAAGGGTGCTGGTGAAAATAGAGGCACAAGGTATTTGTCAACTTATGCGTCAGGGTGACGGGCGCAATGGTTTTTTTTTGGGCATTCTCGAGCATTTATATTGTCATAATATATATATCATAATTTGTACGTTACACACTTGACCATAAAGTTTATAATCCTACGTACAATATCGTTACAAAAATTCGCTTCCAAAGCTCTGAGTGGCACTGCAACTGTTATGGATAGGCGTGTCGCTTATCACCAGGCCTACATTTATATTGATAAATATTGAGCCTTAGAGTCTTGTTATCCGAGGTGAGAGACCTGGCATCCAATTTTACACGCTTACGCTTAGTTTAGGTGCCAGTCCCTTACAAACATAATGTAGAATAGATTTTATTATGTGCTTCTAATTTTGAACATGTATAACAGTTATGTCTGTAGAAAAAGTAAAAGTATTGTATTATATTAGTAGGAGCCCTATACCCCACCGTAGGTGGGGTCGGCCTGCGGCGCGTGGTCGGTTTCAGACTACGGGGTATGCTTAAGGTCGTCATTGGCACACTGATTAGTACTATGGGCGCTTGATGAGGAGGTTTCAGATTCGATCCCTGTTTTGAGCCAATTTATAAAAAAAAATTAGTTGGTCATAGTACAGGAAATTCCCTAGTTTGAGACCAGAAATTTGGAGTGATTGTCTGGCATTTTTCCCCAAAAGACTTCTCTTTTTGGCATATCTTCCAAGAAAAAAGATCTAACAGAGAGACGGGCGAGGTACAGTGCTATATCTTATTTCCACTACATCGGGAAGTATGCCTTACATTTTGAACAATTGTGAAATCTTGACTCGTAATTTAGTCTCTGTATACTACCTACGTAAGGTGGCGTGCGGACGCTTCGGGCTTCGCCCTCCGTTAGACCTCGGCCTACGGCCTTGGCACTTTGACTTTAAAAGAATTCACATAATGGCGACCATATTGACATATGGCAAAAAGTAAATTTTGACTGCAAATTATGGTTAAACACCCATAGAGAACCCCACAAGCTGATTTTCAGTAGAATTAGAGCAAATTTTTATCATCCGCTAAAAAAGTTTGTATGGCAGCCATATTGAAAAATGGCGAAAAAAAATGTTGACCGCAAATTATTATTAAACACCCAGAGAGACCCCTCATGCCGATTTTCAATCGAATTAGGGCAAATTTGAGATTGAAAAAATGGCAATAAACTAATATTGATCACAAATTATTATCAAGCACTCTTAGAGGCACATGACAACTATCAAAGGGATCAGAACAATTCTTTTTGTATTGCCTTGGAGGCCATATTTGAAAATGCCAAAAAACCAATTTTGAGCACCAATTATTATCTCGCGCTTCTAGAGTCTCTTTCGGCAACTATTATTATCGAAAAAGACGCTTATATGGCAGCGATATTGAAAAATGGCGAAAAAACTTTAGACACCAAATTATGATTACGGACTCCTAAAGAACCCCGCATGCCAATTTTCAGCCGCATCGAATCAAGTTTTTCTTCGGCCGCCATTTTAAATTCGTCAACTTGAATTTTTTCACACAAGCAATTGACCACTGTTACCCTCTATGACATTCCTTCCAGCACCTTTACCTATCTCTAATAGTTTCCGTGATAGAAGGCTTCGAAATGTGTATGGCGGCCATCTTTTTTATTTGAATTTCGAAAATTTTTTGCTTTCTGCGGAAATTGACCAAGGTGTATCTCATAAAAAGTGCACAAAAATCCCCCCCCACTTGATTATAGTTTTTGCAGGCCGTTGATCACTCGTTTACATTTTCCACATTCAGGTCTTCTCATATTTGATTCTTTGCCTTGGAGCCTATCCGCGTACAACGGTATAAATATATTTTTTCCACCATACCGGGAAGTATGCGTTCTATTTTTCTAAGTCAGGATTTGTAGCTTTATATGTTTATCATTATTCGCATACATCACTCTTATACACCCATCTTCTTCTGGGAGAAAAATGCAGCCAAAAAACCGAAAATTCACTTGTATGGCGGCCATATTGGAAAATGGCGGAATCCAAATTTTGCTCGCAAAGTCAAAGTCAAAGTCAAAGTCAAAGATTATTTATTCCATAGGTAAAATAAATTTACACTTGAAAACGTCACAGTTAAGCTACTGCTCGTTCACTACGCTGACCTCCCTGAGAAGAACGAGCAAGAAACTCTAGGGATTGCTCTTTTCAAATAAACTTAAATGCTATGGAATACACTTTGAATCAAATTTGTGTGGATTCTGGAGCCATGTCGTCTTTCCATACATCTTTATCTAACACGTAGTCTTAAACTTTGTAATATGATTTTTCGATCAAAATATTTTTAATGTAGTTTTTGAACTTAGGAATTGATATTTTTTTTTTTTTTAGTTTATTCATAACAAAAAGAAAAATATTAACATTATTCTTTTCACTAGGTAAGAAACCTTATGGTTTAACGGCCTAGTGAAGAGTTGACAAGCTAGGTACTTAAAAAATTACACTGTATATCTATGTTACGTGCCATTCAAAAGTGACGCCCCACCTAGATAGTGTCTCTTAAGAATGGCTTTACACTTCTTGACATTATCCTCCAGGTCGACCAGTACAGTGGCTGGAAGGTCGTTCAACACTTTCGGCAGCATGAAATCTGGCTTACGCATTCCGTAAACGTTGTTGTACCCCGGCAATAAATACTTCGGCAAATATGATATGTCGCGCAGATTTCCCAAACGCGTTCTCTCACGCAAACTATGCTTATAATTATTGTATTCTTGACAAACGAATAGCATTTGTGTCATATTAAAAACATTTATAACTTGACAATGCTGAAACAATTTGTTGTAATCATCTTTAAATTTTATTTTTATATTATAAGGAACAATTAATTTAAGCAGAGATAACTGCAGATTATAAATGTGATCTAAATAAGTCGGATAAGTGCGTCCATAACTACACAAACCATAATCTATAATAGAATCAGCAAGAGACACATACAGCATCCTAAGCAATTTATAAGGAAGTTTGTATTTCAATATGGACATTTTGGCAATAAGAACTCTTAATTTTTTGCAAACATGATCCACTTGCAGTCTCCAGTTCATGTTTTTATCTATAATCAATCCCAAGTAAGTATGCTGATGAACCACCTCTAAGGCACTGCAGGTGCTCACACAATTTACGAAACTCCCGTCATGTAAGCATACGTGTGTGTGTGTTATGATAGTCGGTATTGACAGAGATTTGATATATGGAGAATGTATATGCAACATTTTCGTTTTGTCCGAATTAATAACGAGCCCTACATCGTGAGCCCACTTGCATAGTTGGTCATAATTATGCTGTAGTATTTTTTGCGCCTCGATAATGCATTTGTGTGAAGAAATCAAGCAAGTGTCGTCTGCAAATTGGTAAAACGAGACATCTGTAAAAATGTTGCACATATCATTGACAAAAATCAAGTATTCGGTTGGACCCAAAATTGAGCCTTGTGCCGTGCCTTCCTCAGTCAAAATTTCCTCACTTAAAACCCCTGCAATGTTAACACATGTACGTCGGTTGCTGTGATAGTTTTTAAACCAGTTTAAAAGTGGACCTTGTATACCATTTTGCTCTAATTTAGAATAAAGCGTTTTAAAGTTTAAAGTTTCGAATGCCTTACTAAAGTCAATAAAGACTACAAGAACATGCTGCCGATCATTCAAGTATTCATTGATTTCATTAGTAAATCGAGATAATAATTGAGACGTACTTCGGTTACTTTGGAATCCATATTGCTTATCGCTGATAATATTATGCACGTTTAAAAACTTATTTATTTCGTTGCCAATATACCTCTCGACTATTTTATCGATAGAAGGTAATATTGTTATAGGCCTATAATTGTTTAAATCCCTATGGGAACCTCTCTTGTAAATGGGCCTTATTAATCCAACCTTCAAATCATCGGGATACAACGACGTCTCAAGACAACTATTAATTAAGTGTGTTAATAACGGGGTAATGTCAGAAATTACATACTTCAAATGAGCAGTCTGTATATTATCAATTCCGGGACTTTTATTAACATTCAAATGTTTTACAATAGAGAAGACATTATAGCAACTGGCTTTTTTCAGACGTATGGTAAGATCCGGTTTTCGTATATAAGAATGCTCGTCCATTAAAAGCCTATCACACTGTAAACATATCTTTTTTACATTATTTTTAAATTCTTTTGCAAAATTATTTACTAATATCTTGGGTGAAATCGGAAAATATTTTAATATAATATTATCTATTGATTTTACTACTTTACCACATAAAGTGATTATAATTTCCCAAACTTTTTTTGGGTTACGGAAATTTTTACATAATTCATTTTTAATATAGTTATTTTTGGAGCTATTTATAAAGCTGTTCGTTTTATTCCTATATTTATTATACAATAATCGGTTCGCACTATTACTTTCATCTCTTTTCCAAATACTATGTAACTCGTCTCTTTTTTGTATCATATATAATATTCTCTCGTTTAACCATTTACAATTTTGTCTTTTACCTAACTTAATGTGTGTAGTGTACTTATTATTATTATAAATCTGCTCAAATTTATTTGTAATAAAACCCATAATATCGTTAGGATTCGAATATTTGAAACCTTCATTCCAGTTTACCAATTTTAATTCAGTACAAACTTTTTTATGATCAAGTCTGAGAATAGCCTTAGGTTGCTCAAGTTGACGCGTACAGTTATTTGTTATTATGGCACAACCGGTTATATAATGATCAGCCAACGAATTGATTATCACAGCTGTTTTAACTGTACAGTTTAAGCTACGTACAAAAATATGGTCGATACATGATCTTGTAATTAGGTTTGATCTATTTTCGACCCTCGTATATTGGCTTATACCACATTCTAGACCAACCTCACACAGTGAATTTAGGTATAATGATTTAGCTGCTGAATTCATTTTTAAATCTATGTTAAAATCTCCTATTAAAACATAGTTCAACTTAGTTGACTGCTGACTTATTACCTGAGATAATTCCAGGGCGAAGTTGGTCCGATCAGTATCGGGGGGTCTATACACAGCACACAACACAATTTTTTGGTTAAACTTATTTTCAATAAGGCCTACAATACACTCAAAGTTTTTTATGCGCACTGAGTGTCTTGTAAATCGAACACTTTTATGTATGTAAACAATCACACCACCGCCACTTCTCTTTTTTCTCAACTCCGTATACATTTCATAATCAGGCAGCTCGAAAAAGGATTTACATTGATATTTAATATTTGTCTCCGAAATTACTATGACGTCAATAAGTCGTTTACTGCTTAGTACAATAAACTCCAGTTGGTCAAAGTTTTTTAACATTGATCTTATGTTAACGTGGAATATTAGCATTGCACTATTCTGTGGTGGAATATGTCTGGCAAAGTTTTCCCAGTTGTTGTATTTGTCCTCTTGAATGTCATTTAGTGTATTAGCCATTTATGAACATAAATGTATACAAACGACATTTTACTAACAAGGATCCTTATTCATTCGTTTTTGAATTCCGCAGACAGTCTAGAAATATCTTTTTCGGATCTCACTATGTATATCTTCTCTTTTTCCTCTTTACGTACCATTATGTTGCCTCGTTTGCACCAAACAAACTTGCAAAGCTCAGTGAATTTTAATTCCTGTTTAGTTTTCCAGAGCAGATAAGACGTGAATGGTGTTAAGGGTTCACGGAGGTAGATCTTGTTATTCTCCGCCATACCCATATCCATGCCTCTGATGTCTTTGATCTTTGCGGCGTCAATCCATTGGTCACGGAACCCCTCTCGTAATGTTACGGTAATAGTAGACAGATTGCTTTTAACGCCTGTCCCGACTTTGGGTTTCCTTTTGCGATATGCATTTATAATTGAGTCGGGTTGAAGTTGTAGTTTATTGCAGATGGCATCAACAATTGACTTTGTGTTCTCTTTCTCGCTTTCTGTCACCCCACATACCTCAACAACATTAGACAGTTGTGATTGCTCAAGTTGATTGATTTTTTGTTCTAAGAACTCATTTTTGAGATCTAAGTTTTTACATTTATTTTGTAAATCATTACAATGATGTTCAATCCGTTTATTTGAATTCTCGTACTCTTTAATTTTCTATTCATAATATTAGGAAGTTTCAGAAATAAAATTCCAACTCCTTGTGTTCTTCGTTTATTGATATGAAGACTTATTACAATTATACACTTTGCATGATAAAATAGCACGGTAAAGCAAGATGAGAGGCACTGTCCTCTGAGACTCCAACAAACAGAATGTCGAGCAATCGAGTATCACAAATTAAGAAACGTTAGCAGTATGGTGGGAGCTTTTTGGTAGGGCTGCATTTTTGGCGCCACCAATATAGTGTATTGTGGCGCCATCAACTAAAGCTACTGGCGCTACCAACCTAACAATGTAGCAACGGAAACAATACTCATGACCAAATATACTCTTTAATATAAATAGTGCTCTAATATTACAAAAATATAATTACAATAGGACAAAATTATTTATATGTCTAATATGTCGCTTACAATAATCATCGACCTTGTCCGATAAGAATTGGAGGGTAGTTTGCAATTCGTTACGAATAATCTCTCGAACCTCTCGACGAATGTCCGACAATATTTGTTGAGTGATTTTGTTTTGTGTAGAAGAGGGTATTTCTGTGGTTGTATTCTCCTCATCCTCTGAATCTGGCATGATGCAGGATATACGTTTCGGCGGTGAACTCCCGGCACAGGAACGGCATTTCCAATCGACACAATCCGTGGTATACAATGCATTCAACTGTTCCGCAGATATTGACGCACAGACACAGTGCAACCATTTCGAGCATTTATTACACTGAATCCCAGGGTTCTTTTTATTGATCAGTTTAGAACACTTATTGCACTTGACCATCGCTTCGTATTATTGTGTACGCGTCGTCACAACTACGCAAGCAGAGAAATACAAATACACGTTCGTTCGGTTTTGCACCGTGCGAGCAACTGATAAACTTAATATATGCTCCGGAATCTTATTGTAAAAACGTATACAGTTCCCCATAAAAGAGTTGTTTACCTTGGTTAAACGAAATCGTGGTACCATGAGTTTGGACTTAGCTCTAAGGTTAATATTATGGATATCTTCTTTCTTATTGAAATTATGTATATATTTACGGGCATATAAAATATTTGAGTAAATGTACTGTGACGCCACAGTCATGATACCAGTCTCCTTAAACTTTTCTCTGAGAGATACCCGAGAACCTAGACGGTACACAGAACGAATCGCTCGTTTTTGCAATACAAATATGGTTTGAATATCTGCCGCTTTACCCCACATGAGAATCCCGTAGGACATTATACGAGTACTATGGAAGTAACTAAAGTAAACTAGTCTAGCAGTAGTAACATCGGTAAGCTCACGTATTCTGCAGACTGCGTATGCAGCGGAGCTTAATCTGCTGGCCAGAGACGATATATGTGGAAATCATTGAAGTTTACTATCTAAGGTCACTCCCAAGAAGACTGCTTTATTAACAAGGTCTAACTTTTCTCCGTTTATTTCTATGCTTGGACTAGTCGATTTTACGTTAGGTAATTCAAATTTAACACATTTTGTCTTCTTGGCATTAAGCAATAAATTGTTAGCATTAAACCAATAAACTACCTTAGAGAGGGTATCATTAATATGGTCATAGTTAATGTCATGTCTGTCTGTTTTAAAAATCAGGGATGTATCATCAGCAAACAACACTATTTCGCAATGGTCCTTAACAAAGAATGGCAGATCATTAATATAAATCAGAAATAAGAAAGGTCCAAGTATTGAGCCCTGCGGAATACCCATTTTTACTGGAGAACCCAAAGAAGTCACTCCATTTATGTCTACTTTCTGAATTCTACCGTTGAGATATGACGAGACAAGTTTCGACGTTTTGCCATTTACACCGTAATATTCCAGCTTCCTAATAAGAGTAATATGATCAACGCAATCAAATGCCTTTGAGAGGTCACAGAAAACACCAATGGCGTTCTGGGACCTTTCCCAAGCATCAAAGATGTGTTTTAGTAACGCTACCCCCGCATCGCTAGTCGATCTACCACTAGTAAACCCGTATTGTTCACTATGAAAAATATGATTCCTACCGAAATAGGACAGTAATTGAGTTAGCATAACCTTTTCGAATATTTTACTTAAAGCTGGTAAAATTGAAATAGGCCTATAGTTGCTAGGATCAACTTTCCTACCGCTTTTGAGTAAGGGAATAACCTTGCTGTATTTCATTAAATTGGGAAAAACACCTTCGTCAACGCACCTATTGAAAGCTACAGCTAACTGTGGGGAAATTAGATTAATAACTGAGTCTATAACTTTAGTTGATATGCCCCAGAGATCTTCAGTTTTTTTAACATGTATTGACTTAAAAGCTTTTATGATGTCTTGTGGATTAACATGACGAAAATTAAATAAACTGCCACAAACGTTAACATTTTCCTTTAGGAGATCAATAGCAAGTGAAGGGGAGGAATTTAGTGATTCTGTAGTGTTCACAGCAATTTCCGAAAAGAACGATTCAAAAGCTTGGGCTACTTTATCTTTAGATTTTATAAGTTTGATGTCTAATTCTAAAACTATATCTCTATCGTGTTGTTTAACTCTGCCTGATTCTTTATTTATTATGCTCCAAGTAGTTTTGGATTTATTTATCGATTGTCTAATTTTGTTGCTGTGAAACTTAACCTAGCAGCTACACATACTTTTTTAAATATTTTTGAATAAATTCTAACATATTCAATGAAATTGGAATTAGTATTATAAGTTTTCATAGCATATAGCTCATACAAACGAGACCTACTCTTATGAATACCTACTGTTACCCAGTCGTTGAATTTAGTCTCTCTATGGAAAGTTAATGTTTTCGATTTAAATATGTTATCAAATTCATTTTTAATTAAACCAAATATCGTGTTGCAGATACATACCATGAGCCTCCATACACGACCGGATGTCAAATTTCAGTCGGATCGGAGCACTTTCATTTCGGGCCGCCATTTTCAGTCCGCCATTCGTTTGAGCGCCTCTCACCTATCTCTCATACTCGCTGAGATGTAGGCCTCGGAACATAGCGGACTGTGGTAAATGTATGGCGGCCATTTTGGAAAATGGCGTAATTGAAATTTTGACCGGAGATCCATATTGCAGGACCCCATTCACGGCCGCATGCCAAATTTCAGCCGGATCTGAGCACCCCCATTTTGAGTCGGCCATTTTGAAAAAAATTTTTCACCGGCGGTTGACCCCAATCGCCCTCTATGACATTTGATCGAGGACTCCCCGCTTCTCTTCAACACTCGCCGAGCTGCAGGGCTCTGAAATTTGTATGGCGGCCATCTTGTTTATTCGAATTTTGAATTTTTTTCACTTCCGGTAGAAACTGACCAAGATGGTGGCCATTTTTAGTTCGACGACCCTGCCAGTAGGTGTTATGCTTTGGTCGCGGCGCCAGGGTCCCACCTGATGCAGTCCATTTTTCGAAGGTTTCGGATTTTTGTGGTACTCACCGGATCCATCCGACTACGACTCCCGTACATCATTATTACCCACCGCGACTCCTTCTGGGATAACAATTATGTCAGTGACTGGCTACATGAGTGGTAATCGAGCTATATATAATCCGAGTCCTATATCCCACCTACGGTGGGGTCGGGCTCGGCCTGCGGCCCGTGGTCGCTTTCAGATTACGAGGTGTGCTCTTCGGTGGCACAGTGATTAGTACTATGGGCGCTTGATGAGGAGGTTCCAGATTCAATCCCTTATTTGAGCCAATTTATGAAAAATACCTTTTTTAAGTTGGTCCTGGTCAGGGTATTCTGGGTATTGCCTTCAGAATTATCGTTTCTTTGGTACTCATAGTACACGAAATTCCCTAGTTTGAGACCAGAATTTTGAAGTGATTGTCTGGCATTTTTTCCCTAAATACTTCTCTTTTTGGCATAGATTCCAATAAAAAAGAATCTAACAGAGAGACGATCGAGATACAACAACGCTACAAGTTGTACGGTAAATAAGATATTATTTCCACTACATCGGGAAGTATGCCTTACATTTTGAACAATTGTGAAATCTAGTCCCCGTATACTACCTACGTAAGGTGAGGCTTCGCCCTCCGCTAGAGCTCGGCCTACGGCCTCGGCACTTATGACTTTAAAAAAATTAACATAGCTCTTTAATGGCGGCCTTGTTGATAAATGGCAAAAAGTAAATTTTGACTGCAAATTATTATTAAACACCCAAAGAGAACGCCTCATGGCGATTTTCTGTAGAATTAGAGCAAAATTTTATCAACAGCCAAAAAATACTTCTGTGGCAGCCATATCGAAAAATGGCGTTAAATTAAAGCTGATCACAATTAATTATCAAGCACTCCTAGAGACTCCCACATGTCAATTTTGGAAGAGATCAAAACATTTTTTTTCTACTGCCTGCAAACGCTTGTATGGCGGTCATATTTGAAAATGGCGAAAAACCAATTTTAAGCACAAATTATTATCTGGCACTTCTAGGCCTCTAGACTCCACTCCACATGCCAATTTTTAGCTGAACAGAGCGAGTCTCATTCGGCAGCTATTTTTGAAGAAAAAAACACTTGGCATGGCAGATATATTAAAAAAAGGCGAAAAAAATGTTTGACCCCAAATTATAATTAAGGAGTCCTAGATTAAGGAGAGCATGCCAATTTTTCCACATTCAAGTCTTCTCATATTTGATTCTTTGCCTTGAAGCCTATCCGCGTACAACGGTATAAATATCTTTTTTCCACCATATCGGGAAATATGCATTCTATTTTTCTAAGTGAGGCAGGATTTGTAGCTATTGAGTGTGTATATATATAATAAAAATAATAATGATGATATTCATTTTGTATTATTTTGGGAAATTTGTTTCTGTTTGTGTTCGATCTTTATACATGCGTCGGTGTGCCAATCTAGGACAACAAAAAAAAGGTTCGAGTCCAGTCAGATCAAATGAATTTTCCTTTGTGTTCGATCTTTGTATTAATAATTATAACAAAGTAATGGATTAATTTTACAAAAAATAAAATAACTATAATGGCCGTGAAACATCTTAATTTTTACTAAAATCAATATTACGATTTATAAAGCGACCTCTCTTGTCAACCTCTGCTAGCTGTAAAAGTTGACTGAAAAAAAAACTTTCATAGATTTCATGCAACCAGGATGAGTGGCGCGTCTTAACGGGATCCCACGAACCGTCATCGGTGGAAGACGATGCATACACAGTTTTTTAGTGGGTAAGCCTCTGAGGATCAATCAGGTGAGCTTGTATCACCGGGTGGGTCT
>NW_020653750.1:2362852-2380635 GCF_003589595.1 Hyposmocoma kahamanoa | reverse complement strand
TTTTTTTCGTTTTGTGATACCAAGTGATGGGATGAAGAAGTAGGTAGTGCACCTGGTGTTAAGTGACACGCCTGTTCGCAGCAGTTGCAATGCTACTCAGAGCTTTAACCCGAGCCGGACCTATTTCAGCCATCAAGTAGTAATGTGAGTATTGCTGCGTTCCGGATTCGAAGGGTAAGGATACTGTTGAAAATACAGGCACATGGGACTTGTCAACTTATGTCTCATACTTCTCAGAGTGACGAGCATAGTGGCAATGCCCCTAAGATCTTTGCGATAAAAAGCTCTGAGTGGCACTG
Source organism: Hyposmocoma kahamanoa (assembly GCF_003589595.1). Classification (NCBI taxonomy): domain Eukaryota; kingdom Metazoa; phylum Arthropoda; class Insecta; order Lepidoptera; family Cosmopterigidae; genus Hyposmocoma; species Hyposmocoma kahamanoa. The sequence continues at coordinate 2,380,336 of NW_020653750.1, read as the reverse complement.
CAACTGTTATGGATAGGCGTGTCGCTTACCACCATGCGTGGCATAAAATAAAGTGAAATAATAAAAAATTTTAACCTCCAAGATCTAGGGGCACTGTCACTGCACCCGTCGCCCGGCGACGTAATATTATATTGACAAATCACCTGCACCCTTCAAAACCGGAACGCAGTAATGCTCTTATTATCGCTTGACGGCAGAAATAGGCAAGGTTTCCTGGATGAATTCTTTCACAAGAAGCTCTACTGCTACTAAATCTGCCATCGGAACGAAAAAAAAGGAACAACTGTCGTTTAAAGTACGCATAATTGTGTCTTTTTTCGTTACGAAGACAGAAATACATAAATATACTAAATAAATCAAGTTAAGCTTAAATCCAATTCTTGTTCACTCTCTCTCTCTTTATTATTTGTTAACCTCCTAAGTTTCACAATTTGTGTGGGGAATGCCTTCTTAGACCACTCGCTATATACATATGTACATAAATTAGTTTAGGAACGTGGGAAACAGCTAAATGTTGTATAAATGAATATTTATAAGGTACTTTACAATGCTATATAGATATAGAATATAAACAAGCAACAACTTCTCAAATATCAGATTCATGAACGCCGAGACAAAATGAAATAGTGGTGGTCTTTCCCCGTTTATTTATTACTCGGGTGAAAGTTAATTTAAATTGAATTAGTTTACTAAGAGAAAGCACTTCATTGCTTGATGCTGGTGCCTATCCTTTAAACGGGACGACTCACTTAAGAATTCAGTAGAATAGTTAAATAAGGAAATAAGACTTTAAGTAATTTCGATTAATCAATGGAAGTGCTGATTAAAATTTAAGCGTGAAAGCTTGTATTACAAATTCGGCTGATAGTTCACAATTGATCTTATAGGTTTTATTACCACATCGCTCCTTTTACTCTATTTTTATTACAATGAGCGTTAGAGCGCGTTCCCATTATGTCATAAGGTTTTATTTATCGTTGGACGACTGTCGCGTCTAACCTGTTCCCATGTCACGACTGTCTATCGTGACTGTGTCGTAGACGTTTATTTTTCGTTGAACGACTGTCGTGTCTTGCTGTTCCTACTAGATCGTGACGGCAATTTATGTCGTGTTTATGTAGTTCATGGCATCCGCCTTGTCGTTTGCACGATAAAATCGTTTGAAGCTGCGATTATTTGTCGTGACATTTTTATCGTGACTGTCGTTCAAGCTCTTCTCATTGTCACGACAGTCAAAAAAGTCGTTAATCGACGAACGCTATTCAATCGTGTTGTTTTATGTGTGAACAACTACATTTAAGTATACAAGCCTCGACACTTTAGACCGCACGACTATCTGTCGTTACGACATTATGGGAACGCGCCCTTGAGGTTTGAGATATTTATTAATATTATGTTATAAACGAGAACCGTATGTTTGTTTACGTCATTTCAGAAACCACAAGCATAACCCAAGCTCAACATATATATAGAAGCTCACGTCCTTATTCGACAGAAGAGGTAGACACAGACCACGGAACGCCGCCTTACTCTATTCTGACATAACTTTCTAGCCTGACATACACGAACTACCATTTTTATAAAACTTCTTTATTCTTGTCACTTCGGATGACTGCTTTTTAAAGATATCACTGATCTGGTCAATGTAAGTCCTTCTGGGATGTCCTCTTAAAACGTTTCTATGTTTGCGTCATAAAACCCAAGTTCAAACAATAGTGTAAAAATCTTTTACTAGATTTTATTAGATGCTGAATCCAACCACATAACAAAGGTTATAATTTTGCCGATTGCAATGAAGTACTGAGAAAAACTGCTATTTACTAACTGGTGAACAAATAGAAATAGAAAATGGAACTGCTACTACAAGTAAAATCTTTAGCGAAAAATATCGCTGCGACGCTTCAACAATTTTCTACAAAACAAAAGAAACAAAGTTCCGACAAAGAACAAGGTAAAAGGCAAAAGTTCGGCGGCGGTCGTCAATAATGCTATTGTTCTGCAATCAAGTCACTCAGCAGCCAATTTGTTATACGTCGCGATGAGGTCAATATTGACAAATACTGTTCTTAGAGCATCTTTCCATATTTTTACTTCGATTTAAAACAGACGGTAACAACTCACAGTGTAGAATGTATGAAAAAAGGAGCGTGTCGAGCATTGTAAACACGAAACGTGTGAAACATGTTTTCTTATTAGGAGAATTAATGGAACATTCTTATTAAATTATCAATCCGAAGTTTCAAGAGGATCTGAGGGGCATTTCCATTGCGTCCGTCACCCTGAGATCTTACCGTTCAAAACTGGAACGTAGTAATGCTCACATCGATGCTTGGCAACAGAAATAGATAAGGCGGCAGTACTTCCGTGGACGAACTCTTTCACAAGGAGATGTACTACTACCAAAAGAAGTCTTCAACAGTATGTAACAATTGAGTACTTACATTTCGCGATTGTTATACATAGGAAATGAAACTATTTTTTTCCTGCTCTCAATCGCGTATACTTGTTTTTCAAACAAACCAATGCTTCCAGCCTTTTACGAGTCCCACAATCACGGCTGCCAGTTTGTCAGTTAGTTAGCCGTGACCATGGGACTTATAAAGGGCCAGTAACGTTGGTTTGTTTGAAAAAAGCAAGTATACCCGATTTAAATTTCTAAAAATAGTTTCATTTTCAGTATGTAACATAATATTATGTTTTAAGATCGTATAATATTAAAATCGTTGACTCTCGTTCAGATCCAAGTGACACAGCGTTATGCGTTCTAAATCTTTTACTGTATCTATAATGTTGCAAATGGCTTCGTCGCTTTACACACATGTATAACAATAATAGTCTAGTTTGGCGAACAGTTTGCCTTTATTAGAGGACGGGTTTCAATTGGAAACCCAGTACGGGCTGCACGTCCTATTACTTTTCGTCATTTGAACAGCATAGCTAACCACTCTCTTCGGACAAGACCCGTGCCAACACAAGAAAGTTGTATCATATATATAAACAGACCGCCAATCCAATTTACGATACTAAAAATATACTTCATCGAAATATCGAAAATTGAAAGAGGTTTTAACTTTGTGTAAATTTATCTTCTTACCAAGAACTTCCAGAAGTTCTTTATGGGTTTTTAAGTGTTCTTGAATTCATTTATTTCTGTGAAATCACTCCACTAGTTTGTTATAATTATTAATACAAAGATCGAAAACTTAGAAAGGTTCGTTCGATTCGGCTGGATTCGACCCAACTTGTTCCACGAAACTGTGCCAGACGCTATGCCAACTAAGCCACAGAACGAACTAGCGGATATTACGAATTTTTCAATGTGCAGATCTTTGTTCTTTTGTTTTCATGATAGGTTGTTATAGACATACTTATATAATATGTACTTGTCAAACAACATTGTTAAAAGTAGTATCATAGCCTTTAAAAAGCACTGCAACTGTTATGGATAGCTTGTTTGGCCCGTCCTTGATAAAATAAAAAAAACATAATAGGTAATATGTTCTTGTAAATGGTGGTGCAGTGCGTCAGGCATGTTTGCCGAGGCGCACACAGATGGCTTTCATGCACTGATGAGGAAAAAGATCGTCTCCCTCTTGACTCGTGTCAGAAAGAGTCCCAACAGCATCCTGAAAACGATTGCAGGCAGATTTGATTGCCCAATCCTATGGTATTGGATTGGGCAAATCAAATCGGTTCCTTTGTATATAAAATAAGGTTAGGTTAATTTGTGCTGTATGTACTAACAATAGTCTAAGTTTTAATTGTTTACTAACACTTTGTCTATGGGCATTTCATTGCCTGAAATAAAAGATTTTCATTCATTCATTCAAATGTACTAGGTAGCTAAAAAGTTGCATTTTTATCGAAGGTTGTTGAAAAAAACACGCACATCTCGAATTAATAGGAGAGAATGATGACGATGTTCAATAAACATTGCGTGGCAACAAGCTGTATCGTTAATATAATGCAAATATGTACATAATATATATAATAATAAGTACATAATTTACAAAATGAAATATTATTTTGGATAAGAATTTGGGAATATTCAAATCACATTACAGAGCATTGTAATAATATTGTGTTATAAGGGTCGAAACACAAAACTGCGAATCGGGAATAAGCGAGTTTTTGAGTGACGACCACATTTTGGCTAGTGTAGGACGCCCTCTGGCCAGAAGAAATGACGATCTGCGAAAGAAATACACATAGACAACCACAAATTACGCCCAAACTAGAGACCAGGAGAAATAAATATACGCCATACAAATATTTCTCCCGGCCCGGGAATCAACCCAGGACCTCTGCGTGGCAGTCCAGCATGGTAACCGTTCGGCCACGGAGGCAATTAAGAAGAATTATAAACTCTTTTTCCTTAATCACTTGAAGCCGGAACGTACATATAATTACGTAAATTTTAACACACTAGTTGGCGTACCAGGTCATTTGCGGCTAAAAGGCTGCCATGCCAGACACGGTTAATAAATGTGAGATAAGATTGCGCTACGGTCGACGTTTATATTCAAGTCACGACGACAATGTTCAAAAATAACAGCTCCTACATAATTATGTCCCAAATCCATCATAACATGCTTCATGTAGAAAAGTTACATGTATATATTTCATCAAAAATATAAATATAATTATTTTTTACTTTTCAGTTTTTAAATTCAAAAAGGTACCTAATAGTTTATCTTTTAACCCCGACGTAAAACGAGGAGAGTTATAAGTTTTAAATCTTTGTCTTTGTATCTGTCATAGCTCCAAAATTGACGAAGTGATTTCAAAGCGGCTGTTTTAATTAATCGTGGACATTTTATTTCACGAAATACTAACTAAACGAAACTAAAATGTTTCAAGGTGTAATCTCTACTTAATTAAGGATCTATCTCAGTTGTAAATTTTGCCAATATCTATGCTTTTATACCCATGTTTTAGTTGTTACTTCGACGTAACTTTCACTTGATTTGATATCTCTCGAGAAAGTTATAACGGAATAACGAAAATCCTTATTTTATTAAAGTTAACAGAAACCGCAATATCCCCTTAAGTACTAACGATAACGAATAAAGTACGTAGTTAGTATTCCAAGCATTTGGATTCAAATTAAAGACTGTCTTCACGTCATGCGAGTTCCGCGCCTAGATAAAACTTATCTAACCTGCCGGAAGTTCGCTCCTATTTAGCATATAAAATGACTCCGCGCACTAGTGTTGTTATGCCGAGGTGGTGTTATTTTCTTGCTGAAAATAACAATTTTACTCAGCGGTAATGTTACTTTTGCGCTGTGGTAAACATTAAAATGCAAATAACGAGCATGTGCAAAATCCCACTTCTCTTTTTGATGCACTTTGAGCACCTTGAAACTACATTTTCATGTATTCCTTTAGAACTCGGAAGCAGGACTTTAATCTCGATTACAGGGGTAATAGAAGTTTACGACTTTAAGTTCTTAAAATAAAAGGTAATTGTACGTTGAATTTATTTTCCTTTATTTTTATTACAAAGCCATTTTTATAAACAAGTACGTAGCTTCCTGTTAGAATTAATATAAAATGTTCAATTCAACTTATTAGTCTATTTACAGCAAGTATTTTATATTTCTACTGTGCTCTTTTTCTTACAGTGCTTATTTCTATTTTAAATATTTGCTATTTCTGCCACGGCCTCCAGGAGTCTGCTCGTCTTTTTCCAATAACTCCTCGTCTATAAGCAAATCAAAGTTTCCGAGTGCCTCCGCATTTGGCAACTTGTTCCAGCGCACATCTGGCACGCCGTCCGGCGGCAAAACTACAGAGAAGATATTGTCAATTAACTTGTATTTTAGTATTCTATCATTGACCGTTGTCGAAGTCAGCGAAGGGGAAGCGTTTACTTCAACTAGCCAAGGCTTCAGCTGATTATCTATAATTATATCGTACCCGTAACATTCGAAACAATGTCTATCGTTCGCCATAACCGATGCCACAGCTTTCAAGGAATGCACTATCAGCCAATGTATAGAAGCAAACAATTTCTCCGTAACTGTTCTTCCCTTGGTACCCTCCAAATACAACCGCAAATTCTCCACACTCATTTTCCCACCATGTATACTATTATAGTCTCCACCATGCTTCTGCACACTAACATTCGTTAAATGAACGTACATGTTATCCAACTCCGTAACGCTTGTATCGTATTTCACAGTGCAAAACCTACAAAAACCCAACTGGAATAAATACGCTTTCAGAGGACGGAAAGATGTGACTAGCACATATAAACGCAAATCGAACTTTTTGCCTCCTATTAGAAGAGGATTGTCGATGTACCTCGAAATGACGTAGCTTTCCTTGCTCAGCTGCGGGTGAAACGGCGTTTTCGCCTCCCGGGACCATTTTTTCAGCTTCGATAGTTTATTTATGAGGAAAATTCCGGTTCCTTGTGATTTTCCACATGGTTTCATGATCCACGTGCTCTGTGGTGACTTGCGGTATTCCTCCACAAACATATTGTAGTCAGCTGGAAGAACGAAGGTTACTGGCACAAAATCAAGATGTACATAACGTGTGACAACTTGACCACCATGTAAGATGACTTCTGCTTTCTCAGCTAAGGAACTACCTTCTCTCTCTAACTCCTTTCTGTATCTTTTAATATTCTTCACTAATAAATCTTTCCTAGAGAGCTCGTAATGGTTCGGGAAATGATTGATCATCTGGTTGTCATTCATTCTGTAACCACTTTCCACGCTGAACAGGTTCCTGCAAGTTTGCGTAGAAGCCCAGTAAAAGTTCCATTCATCATCAGGTCCAACTTGATTCCACCCTCGCCTTTCGAAGTTGCTCATCAGTACTGACTTCTCCATATCCGTGCAGAAATTAACCCTGCATCTTTCATTCGTCGGTATGTTGACTCTGCCGTACATGGCATTGGCAAGTTTTTTTGTTTCTGGATTCATTTTGGAATAATATTTGCATGAGGAGCGTTCAGTTTATTGAACAAATATTGGAGTCAGACAGATGCAAACCGTTGTCATGGCGCTTTGCAAATATCGCTCGTTATTGGCCGATTCCCAATCCGCTCGTTTCACTATGACTACGTGTAAACACAACGGGTATTGATTTTTAACGAGGTTTTTTAACATAACGTGATTTTGGAGCACTCAATACTGTTATATATTAATATATACGTACAATAGATGTTACAATCATTTTAATCACATTTATGGGCCCAGCAGGACTTGAAAATAATAGAGAGGTAGTTACTATATACCTATTCACGTAATCTGTATTTTATAATAGTATTTAAGACATATTACATAATTGTTATAATAAGTATTTATTACATGTACATTATAATGAAATATTTCAATAAAATTAATTTTCATATTCTATTTAATTTCAATATTTATTTATTCATTGATATGTTTAATATTATATTTAAGGCCTCCGTGGCCGAACGGTTACTACTACTACGCTGAGCTCCCTTTTTCTGTTATTAATAATTGTGTACTTTAGTATCATTTAAAGTAATATTGTAAAAAAAAATATGTAGTTGTAAGTAAAATAGAGGAGTAGCTATTTGGTGCAGCATGACACAGATCAGCATAAAAAGGTATATTTAACTTTTTTAAAGTTAAAAAACATTTTTTTTTGGGATTAGTAATTAACTCAGAAAGCAAATGTTTAATTAAAGTTACAGTGAAACTCATTAGTATTTCGACGAACAATTGCAGGAAAATTAAACACTAACGAATTGTTCCTCAAAGAACAATATAAAACATTGAGAATAACACAATTTGGGGGAAAATGAGATTTTAAATTGGACTACTGCGGGACAAGCTCATGTTGGTAAAAATGGGAACAAGAACATTATTAATACTATTTTGACGTTTTACGACAGAGTGCGATGTAATAACGCTATGAGACACGGAGGTTATAAAGGGTCTATTAAAATTTTAGGAGTCTAATCTACGAGTGAAGATTTTCTCTGCTCTTTCAGAGACAAGCGTGAGCGTGACATTTTAAACATATGTAAAAATTTATGCTTATGCCATTGGGTCACTAATAACACATAAATTCATAAGAAAACACCACTTTATAAATAATATTTTCAACGATACCACCAAAGTCAAACTAATATTAGAAATACGAAAGTAACTTACATTTTCACGCCTAAACCGCACAATCAATTTGGATAAATTTTAGTATAAAAATACACGAGACCTAGGAGAAAGTCATAGGCTACTTTTTGTCACAAAAATAAATCTTGAAGCGGGGTGAAAAAGGGGATGAAAGTTTGTATGTAGAACCAAAAAAATTGTGAAAATTAGTATAGGACAGTAGGCTACTCGAAGTGTACAAAGGAGGTGGTTCTCCATTAGACTGTATTTGTATGTATGTCACACGATAAGTCAAATAATTATTATATGATTATAGAGAAATTTGTGAACCGATTTTGATGATTCTTCTTTTATTGGAAAAAGGGTACCTCAGTAGTAATCCCATTTAAATTTAATAGTAGATTGTACAACAAGTGCATAAAACGCGTCGTGTTACCCGAGACGAGTATATCCACCCGACCTACAGGCGAGGGTGGATACTTAAGTCGAAGGTAAAATGGGTTTTATGAACGAGTTATACACTCTGCTTTTCACTTCGATTGCGAGGAAATTAAACAGCAATGTTACAAATAACCGACTATTTAATTAAAATTGAATGTAAAATTACAACAATTACACATATTTAATGTAATATGAGCGTAAAATCCCATTTTATGCAGCCTACACCCAGCATAAATACGAACTTTAAGAGCATGAGAAGTGAAAAAAAATATTCCACCTGTAAGGGTGACAAACTAGGGATGAATGACCTTTGAGGTCACTTTTTTTTAGTACTGTGTACTGATTACTTACGTAACACCGAGCGGGGCAAACGCTTTAATTATATAAGATAAACAACCTACGCTATACAACGCAATTGCACCTAGAGATTATGCCAATTATACCATATTAAAACTGTGAATGTAATATATGTATTATGGATGTCGTAGCCAGTAATGAGTACAAACACTAAACAAAGCGCAAGCGCACCACCTAGCGGTGTCGTATGCATATCTACGTTTCCCGCGCTTCGACAGAGCCGTGATATTGTTGGCAGGCACGATCGGACACACTTTTCGATCGGGTCGCCACGCAGTGAAGTAGTCGTCATTGTCCTACGTTTCACCTAGTGCCTAGTTTGATCGATAAAATTAATAAAAAATACAAGTTGTTATTCGATTTCATTTTCAAAGTAATCTCATTACACGATCCACACACACGGGTCTGCCCACACAATGCCTGAAGTTTCAGTTCTGAACTATGACATTTCTGACATGTACGTATTTATATTATAAGTTCCATATACACTATGTACACATTATATTACATTCATCCCGAAGCCAGAAGGGTTTGATAAAATAAAAGAATTATTTTCACTTCGCATACTGAATTGTACACGATTTAATAAATCCAGATTATGTCTTTTCAACCAAGCTTCCGGGAGACTTTCGAATTAATGAGATTTTTCATTCTGAACATATGCCATTATTATATTCATTTACAAGTGTAAAACGGTGAAAATGTGAACAAATTTCATTTTGTACGCATGAGCTATTTATGTATGACCTCAGTTACGTTGAGTTTTTATTGGACCTTTATTGTCTATTGTTTTTTGTTATAATACCAAATTACGGAACGAACAAGTCGTGCGCCTGGTGGTGAGCGACATGCCTGTCATAACAGTTGCAGTGCAACTTAAAGCTTTAAATCCCAAACATCTGAGAGACACTGCCACTGCGCCCATCCCATTACCCTGGGGCATTAAGTTGACAAGTCCTATGTACCTGTAATTTCACCAGCACTCTTACCCTCAGAACAGAAAAGCAATAATGCTCACACTGTGTGGCAATATTTCCCTGGACGAACTCTTTCACTGAAGGCTCTACTGCTACCAAAATTGTTCGTCACTGTGACAAATAATTGTGTAGATGTGAAATTTGAAGCTGTACGTACTCAAATTTAATAAAAAATAATCGCTATACATGTATCGACTAAGAACGTTACCCAACGTAGCTTTGACATATAGGAAAAGAAATGGATACAGCTATTGTGGTACGTCATTACGTAAAAAGCAACTAACTCAATTATACTGACCCTTACTAAAACCCCGCCGTACCTGCGTGGCATTAGGTACGTCATAATAAACGTTATTAAACGTAGTTTTCTCACCACGCTAGCAGTAAAAGGTTTTCCTTATAATAAACGGTACACATATACGCTTACAAGAACTACAGTACCGGTGTATGCAAGAGTACGCCGTGGGCTTGTAAGGCAACAACCTACCTTTTAAGACTGCAATAAAGTATGAATTCCTTCAAAAACCTAGCTATATTGTTCCGTTGCGTGGAGGTCAGGTTAATAAATTTATGCCACTAACATTCTGTCCATATTTCTCATGGATTACTTACTAACCATATAATATGACATAAACCACAATAAATGGTAAAAACCATACACGTGGAATGGTCTCTATATTTTTTCGAGAACAGAAAATCGTACACAAGCTCCGTTATTAAAGGTATGGGTCTGTAACATTTTGTTGTCAAAAAATAGATAAGAAAATTTCTCTACAAAACTACAATTTCAGTACGAAGACTAAAGCTAGTTATGCTTGCTTAGAATTAAATAGGTACTTATTACAACAAACACGATAACCACACCTCACTGAAGCTCAGCCGATTGTATACTCGTATATTGATAAATACAAACTGTCAATGTAGAAACTGATGACACTATTATTACATTAAAATATGTGATGGAACGCTAAACAATTTGTTTTGAAGATTATCAGAAATTCATTTGAGCTTTAATTGTACAATAATATATAACAATCTTATAGTGGCAGTAAATTACGAAGGTGCGAATTGGTGATCTTCAACCTAGGTCCTACGGGCACTTGTAGAGACCCGTTCCTCTGCCCACATTTCTTTCTTTCGAAAAGTCTAAAGAAAGAAAAATGGGTTTTAGAACTTCACGCGTTTTCCAGAAGTTGTCAACGTCCTTCGACATGGTTTCATTAAAATGTTTTTCTTCACCGTTATCAAGAAGTATTGCTACTATTGTGAATATTTTTCACAAATATACATACCGTCGGGGATAGTGCAACAACGCGTAACTAGCATTGAATTATAAATTTCCATTTCGGTAAATTAGTAGCCAAATCAAATACGCGTAACTATCGTGCCAAGCAAATTAGCGCGATTTACGGGAATCTATTGTTATCAGTCCGTAGATAACATAAATTAATGCTTACTGTGCAAAATTGAAAGTCGTAGCCATTGAAATAACAAAGTAATGACGTGGAATCATTCTCTTGTAAAATTTAGTTTAGCGCAGATATATGCCTTTTACCAATACCATATAGGAGGATTTTCAAGACTATAAGATACCTGACCCCCTAACCGGTTTTTTGGTTCTGAGTAGATCAGTACGAAAAAAGGTGTTAAGCAAAGTTAATCTTGAGCCATAAAATCATTTTGTTATGGCTTCCTTAGACACTTAAGAAACTTTTTATGTCAGTTTTATTTTTAATTACATTACATAAATACCAAGTTTAAAACAAAAAAAAATGACATTTATTTTTGCACAAAACATAAACAAATATAAACGAACATTTTTATCAAAAAAACAGTAATGTGGACAAAAAGGATGAAGACTCAGGATTGCTAATTTTCAGGCTTCACCTTAAAGCTATTCGCTTGCTGCATCAAACCGGCAAGCGGAGTGTATACTAAACACCAAACAATTAATAGAGGCTGTTTGTGTTGCAATATATGTAAAAATTTAACCAAAAAGTTGGATTTACTTTACACATTTCTGTTGAATGCGTAAGAAGGCTTCCAGAACCAAAACGTCGGCTAGGGAAAGTTTCTTAGGGTCGTATTCCAGAACTCTACTCAATGCTCAAGTCAGGATTTGCTCAAGTATGATTTCAAGCACTGCAAATACGACCCTCATGGCAAGGACTTGAGTATGATTTTCAGTGCTCACTGCAATACTCAAGTCCTGACTTGAGTATTGAGTAGAGTTCTGGAATACAACCCTTAGGGTATCAACTGTTCATACCGCACTGAAATTCGCACCGTCGATCTCTTTACGGTGAAGCAACCATTCTCCCACTGGGCTAATAAAGCTAACGATAATAAAATTATGAGTTGGTAATAATTTTACCGAGAAGCCATGCGTAGAAATAATATCACGTGTTAAGGCAGCATTTGTTGTCATAAATTCAGAACATCTGCCCATAAATTGCTTCGCTTTGCAGAGCGTGACGATGGTACGGCTGCGGAAACGATACACCAATGTCTTTCAAATTAACTTATATTATTTCTTTTGCACAAAATCCTGCATTTATTTATTTTGATTACTTTGTTTTATTTTTACGATACTAAGCGACAGGCCAAGTGGCCATACAAAGTGGCTCTTGGTGTAAAGCGACACGTCTGTCCATTGCAGTTGCATACAGTTGCAATACTTGTCAGAGCTAATTTAGCATATTATTTGAAAGTCGAGAAAATGACACCTACATATTGACGCTACTTTGCGAATGAATTTTTTCTTGGTTTGGTAAGCGGATGACTACAATCTCACCTAATTGAAGAATTGCTATACATTACTATGGTAAATAAAGTACTTACTATAGTCATTGCTATAGTCATAGCAATCGCCAAAACCTAAAAGCTCAGTACTATAGTAATTATTTTAAACACGCGCGTCGTTATTATCATATGCCCAAATTACAGGTAGATAGTCCATGATTAGCACAGTATCATGTCTCCGAACGTGGGTTACGGAACCCAAACTTCAACTATGCTATTTGGTATACAGTATTCCCCAATAAGATTGTAGATATTGTATAAAGTTTGTGTAAGGATTGTAGTCAGGATTTCTGCAGTCAAACTAACCACAGAACAATAGTAGAAGTGCATAGTGCGCGTGTTACGTGCGCCAACACTACGCAGAGTTTTACATACTCGAGATCAGTCCGCCATTTTCGCTTTCTACTTTATAGTCGTGACAATTATTTATGATACCAAGTGACGAAACAAATAAATGCACCTAGTGGTAAGCGACACGCCTGTCCATAACAGTTGCAATGCCACTCAGAGCTTTAAATCACAAAGATCTAAGGGGCACTGCCACTACCCCCCTCACCATGAAACACAAATTGACAATTCCTTTGTGCCTGTAATTTCACCAGCACTCCTTACCCTTCGAAACTGGAACACAGAATGATGTTAGTAATGTATTCCAATGAGATTATTAGTATTTTACAAATGACTCTGTGTATTATCCCAGAAATTTGAAAATACGTAAGTTGCAATATTTACAGTATTAAACGAACAACATTTATCATAGAATGAAATTGCCGTTGATTATTAAAGAATCCAAACAAATAAGTGTTTTAAAAAATAACATTTATTCAATCAATACCCACGCCGTTAATACATTTCTGCTATTTTGATGGAAGCTCCTTTGTTCCTTTGCGTTAGAATAGTGGGGAACGGGAATCCAATTAAAGTCTTGGAACTCATTTTCGCTGCTTCGCGAGTACTAAATTGTTTTCCTTGTAGATAATTATCTAAATTACAAAAAAAATGGTAGTCGGTAAAGGCTGAGTCCGGAAGGCAGGGAAGAGTCAAAGACGACTGTGGAGGATTGCCCAGCGACTGGACCACGAACCCGAGCCGAACAAGTTTCAATTCTGTTGGGAAATTTCTTTTTTGAACACTGTTTGGGCTTCCCGCCAAATATTGTAGTTCGTCCAATTCATATAGTAAGTACCATTTTTAATTTTTTATTCTATAAAATTTAAACGACTAAAGTAATAATAAAATTATTTTATAATGTCATTGCTACGTCACTATAGCAGTACTGCGTCAGAGGTACGTCAAAATCATAATTACAAAAGATGTTTTTTTCCCTTCAAGGCAACGGAAAAAATAGTGCGATGGAACCATTGACTTACAAATAAAAAGTCAATGGATGGAACGGTTTTTTTATTAAAATAAAAATAAGATATAAGTATTTGAATTGAATTTAGCCAATTTATGCTTACTGTCCCTGTAGCGATTGTTGCGAAACAAGTAGAATAATAGACATTTGAATGTCTTTCCGTAAACATGTAGGTACAAATTTTCTATCAAAGAGTGATTACAGCGACGTTCGTCAAACGCGCGATTGTGAAACGCGCGAATGCATCGCTACACTTGTGCAGTGCACATCCCAAGTGCAGCGACGCAATCGCGCGTTTGTATCGATGCGGTCGCGCGCTTGCATCGGTGCTTAAAATCGCGCGCGTGTGTAAAGGTAGACGATTAGCGTATGCATCGCGTTAGAATCCAAAACCAAAATGAAACAAAATGTATAGATTGACACTAAGATAAATTCATTCGATCCGACTGGATTCGAACCAGCACCCCCAGGCAATCCGTACCAGATGCTCTGCCTATTAAGCCACGGAACAAAACAACGGGTGCGGTTCGTAATATATAACAACAAATGACGTATTTTTAGTCGATATAACGCTAAACAGATATAATTAATTTATGGTATACAGTCATTTGACATATTCTTGCATGATGTAAAGGTCACTTAGTATAATAGACGATTGATATAACAACTTTCAATCTAATATACCGATGGCATAATGTTCATTTTATATAATCACTTCAGATATAACATTCGCTGAGTATAATGTATTATAAATATAATTCCAGCGGTGTTTAGGTGCAATTATGGATAAACCGAATTTGTTTGCATTTCCTAGTTGGTTCGACCTCCTCCTGTGAGTTTAGGTTAGGTTAGTACATGAAATCAAGTATTCCGCTTAAAATTTTAATAAATATATTTTATAACACAAAAAGCTCCTAAAGCTATACAAAACAATTATATTTTGCGATTGTACATTTAATGAAATAAAAAAATTCTTATCAACATAACATAGGGCGTTTCAACTGTTCGTAAAGCGAAATATTGTTTATATTATTTAATACATTATACTGGTAGTACATATACCTTTTGTTCATTATGTAATCACTACATCTAATGTTTGTTATACTGAAGGTTAATTATACACATTACCTGTATATACGTTTTGTTGTTATACCTTTTGTTCATTATACACAGTGTGTGTTTATATCCTTAGAAGTTATATCAAATGTTGTTATATAAAGTGAAAATAGATTACTTGTTGATATAACTTCCATTACACACCCCAAAACAACAGACCTTACGGAATTTTCTGTGTTTGTTGCAGATTTTTGTCTTTGATTTTTAACGACTTTTTGCCGTCGAACCAGATGTGAGAATTTTATTTCCTCATTCATAGAGGTACCTATACAGCTACCATCGCTGACTACAGAACGCTTTAAATAATTATAATTTATTTTTAAGTTTATTGAATGTCACGATGTTTTTACTGTCATAATATTCAATTATGTTTTGTGAAATTACTCCGCTAGTTTGTTATAATTATTATAAGAAAAGTCGAAACACCAAGAAAAATTTATGCGGTCCGGCTGGAATCGAACCAACGCCGTCAGGAAATCCGTGCCAGATGCATTAAATAATTTAATTTTTTTTTTCCTCTTCATATTATCAGGACGTTTTGTCTGTTATTTTAGAACTGTCTTGACTTTAAATAATACTGTTGCAACCCTGACTGGGGCGCCTGATGGTAAACTACACCTATCCATAACAGTTGCAGTGCCAGTCAGAGCTTTCAATCGTAAAGATCTGAGGTGCTCTGCCACTCCGGCCATCACCCTGAGACATAACTTGACAAGACCCAGGTGTCTGTAATTTCACCAGCACCCTTACCCTTCAAAACCGGAACACAGTAATGCTGACATTACTGCTTGGCAGCAGAAATAGGTAAGGTGGCAGTACTATCCTGTATGAACTCTTTCACGAGGAGATCTACTGCTACTAATAGTATAGAGGGTGTCGACTGGCACTCTCTTATTTATGCTTCTCCGTAGAGCATGCTACATTCCGACACTCTTATTGTGATGCAATACCTACTAGATGGTATACCATATTAAGAGGAATTCGATCGAAATACCCTGTGTACGTCGAGTATATAACCAGAAATAGAGACGAAATGTCATTTAATTTGTTTGAAAACTATTCTGTCATATCATTACTATGACAACGGCGCTCCGATTGGCTAGCCCGAGTTCGAAACAATTGGCGGGTGTCGTTAATGGGTGTCGTCAATTGTTTCACTTCAAATCGACCAGTTAACTTGAGCTTTGCTATAATTGACGAAAATTGCAAAAAATACATATTTAGTATTTAATTACAGATGAAATTTAATTCCGTTTGTTTTGTAATTAGATGTTTTGCTGGTTTTCCCCACACCACTGAATGGAACAGCACGACATTGTTAGAGAAATTATCTTTAGTACAATAAATACAGAATATTTTTGAAATATGCTGAGACGTAAACATAAGTCAGTTGTTGGCGCTGTACTATTTCAGCTTTCCAATTTGTAATTTCAGTGCAAGCGAGAGTTGATATTTATAAGTTATGTTTCACTGATGAGTTACCAGGAATGTATGGCCCTTATTTTGTCTATTTCTGGTTATATACTCGATGCCTGTGTACAAGCGTACCTACCGTTTTAAAAGCTAAGTCAACACGTTTAGCATAGACCTATGCCAAACCGGACATGCGTATACGTCGGTGGAAAAACACAGTGCTATGCCCGTTGTATAACATGTTTGATCTGAAGATATGCAAGTAACCTAGATAAGTCAATGCAAAAATCTCAGAATTAATTATCATTGATTCCAAATTGATTCAAGTACATAGAGTCAATGAAATTTGGTATCTAACTGAAAGCAGAATGCTTTTGAATTAAACTTCATGGATTTTCATGCAACTGAAAATTGATTTAGCTCCACCACAGAGCGTCAGCTGAAATTGAGATTCAATTTGATTATTCGAGAGCGAAATACACATCTTAGTACAAATTTAGTTCTCCCATGGTTTAACACATTGTAAATTAAGCTATTATTTTGTGTCTGTGTTAAAATCAATGCCTCTGTGAAATGTGTTATTAACACGACAATTTACACGAAAAATTTGAAAAGAAACTAGTGGAGTAATTTCACAAAAAAAAAAATAGATGAATGTCATGGTAGTACAAACAATAAATATAGGATTAAAACATTTTTTTTGAACATATTTTCTTAAGAGACTACATTATTAATGCCTTACTAAAAAAAAAAAACAATTTTATGAATGCTTATATTTTTCCCTCTTACAAATCAATATTTATACGTACTTAATTATTGTAGTACTAAAAAATAATTAACGAAATTTTATTTATGCTGTTTATTTTTTATTATTATTAGGGGTTAAAGTATGAAATTGCCGTTTTATTGCAATAGGTTCT
>NW_020653750.1:2288051-2362452 GCF_003589595.1 Hyposmocoma kahamanoa | reverse complement strand
TTTTCAGTACAAATCGGCAATTTCATACTTTAACCCCTATTATTATTTTATCTGAGAATTCATCAAGATCGCTGTTTTTAGTTACATAGTAACAAACGCTACGATTTAAGAAATAAATTGTCTCATAGTGGCTTTGGAAAATATCCGTAATAAAATTTTTCAGTTTCGTTTCTTTTTTATAATATCACTATATTTTTATTTGTGAAATAAAAATAAAGTGCAGATTACTCTAAAGTGTAAGTAGTCTGTCTGTAAAACAAAACAAAAAAAACATCTTTCATAATGTCTATCTTTTTCCAAGTGTATAATTTAAGACCGTAGGTTCAAAAGGCTCAAACAATACAATATATGACACCTTTATTCTTTGAACTATTGCAATAAAGGTGTACTAGATTCCATTTCGTATTATTTTCCTATATGCCCTGGCATACCAACATTTAATTTATATCGACTGTAAAGATATACAATGGTTTTCAAACCTTAAGATCCTCGTAGTAAAATATCAATTGAAACTTTTCAGATTAACGTAACTTAGATATTATTTTTATAGAAGACATAAACCCTTTCCGGAATCATCAACTAAGCACAGAATGTAGGCTACAACCAACAACGCTGGCATAATGATTTGGAGTCTGTATACCTCCTCGAACTTTATTTCATCACGGTGTCGCCGAAGGACCAAATAGGATACATTGCACTCCCAGGATAGTCTTAACTAAATGTAAATAAATAATATATGGTTTAAGAATTTATTTCCTCAAAATAATTATACATTCACTTAAATGAAAATCTTAAATACAGTAAACATTACATAAGCTATAAACATAGAATTATTATATATATATATATATATATATATATATATATATATTATACGACAAGTGCTAAATGCATAAAATCTATGTACATATATGACATATATACAAATATGACATTTTTAAGAAGTGGGTAGTTTTGAATTTTTGACTCAACCAACATAACATACTGGGCAAGAGTATCGTGCGTTTGCGCTAGCGTAGTCTACACAGATCGACAATAAATAGATGTGTAAATAAATGTACGTTGCAGATTTGGTTTATTATTTGAAATTTATTGTTATTATGTATATTTATTGAATTTTGACGATCGTCATATTTATATGTTTCTATGAAATAACTTCACTAGTGTGTTATAATTATATCAATACCAAGATCGAACACAAAGAAAACTTCCCTAGACCCGACAGAACATGTATACTTAAGTCCACGGTATACCGTGTTATTATTATTTTTTAGGTTTTATTTTAATTACTTTATTTATAACTTTTACGGTTCATTTAGTAGTAAAATTTTAAGTTGCTTTTAAAATGTGTCCAGTGTTTTAGTTTCTTTAATATTGATAGGCAACTTATTGTATATTTGTGCTTTTCGAAAAATAATATTATTTTTGGCATAGTTGGTTTGCGATGGCCGTAGTATTTATGTTATTAGCATTTCGCATTTGCAAGATTTGCAAGTTGCGTGTGTCCATTTTTAGTTTCGAATTTGATATCAGTGTGAATATCTTAATATTTTTCGAATTTTTTAACTGCCTCCGTGGCCGAACGGTTACCATACCGGACTGCCACGCAGAGGTCCCAGGTTCGATTCCCGGGTCAGGAGAAATATTTGTATGGCCTACATTTATTTCTCTCGTTGCGTTTGGGTGTAATTTGTGGTTGTCTATGTGTGTGTCCATGGCGCCCGCGAGACAGGGTTTCCCTAATGCGGGGCTAAATAAAAAAAAAATTAGTATTCATGTGAAATATTTATATTTGTTTATCAATACTCATTAATTTAGTGTTTCTGGACAGTAGTGCACTTGGGGTAATGTAGTTGTAGTTAAATAGTATTTTTATTAATTTATTCTGTGATGTTTGAAGAATTTTTAGATTAATTTTAAATGCTAAACCCCATATTTCGATGAGGTAGTCTATGTGTGATTTTACTAGTGAATTGTAAATATTATTTAAGGAAATGAAACTATTGTTCCGGATTTAAATCGCGTATATTTGTTTTTTCACACAATCCGACGTTTCGGGCCCTTTACAGGTCCCATGGTCACGGTTGACTGAGGTGGTACAGTCTTCAACCAGTTATATCTAATATCGATGCAAGCCGCCTTATTTTTTAACTATAGTTACAATAGTTATTAATTAAATACCTTATTTTTAATTTTACAAAGAAAACATTCCACAGAGTTCACAAAACTCTGAGAAAGCGTTTAAAGATAAAAAGTATCTTTCGAGGATTTTAAGAATATGGGTCTTTGGTAGAAATACAAAATTGCTTAAATTAAAAAAATATAGTACATAATCTACACACCAAACTTTAAATTGAATAACTATCAAACAGCGAAATGCTTCACAAGTCTTTTTTATTTTAGTCAACCAAAATATTAATTGCCAAACCAACAATGGTAGGTGCGAAACACGACTAAGTAAACTTCTATGCTACTTGATCTTAGTCAACATTAGTTTGAGGAGCGCTTTTAGAATTTATCGTCTTGCCTCAAGGCGGTACAACTTTCGCTGGGTTTGTGCCAGGCTAGGCCACTGCGACAGCTCAACACGCGATAACTCGATCTCACAACTTCTTTATAACTTGCTCTAGTGTCCTCTAACATCTAAATACAACTGTTGTTTCTAGTTTTGGAACGTAAAATTAGTATTTGGAAATATTAGTCGCAGGTCCTATTTTTTATGATACTCTATAACAGGACGAACAAGTCGTGCGCCTGGTGGTAAGTGACACGCCTATCCATCACAGTTGTAGTGCCGCTCAGAGCTTTAAATCGCAAAGATCTGAGGGGGCGCTACACTGCGTCCGTCACCCTGAGATATAAGTTGACGTGTCAACTTGTTTACAGGCACCTGCGACAACCTTTCACAAGGAGCTCTTCCGTTACTAAACTTTACCTGTGACATAATATACAGCTCAGGCTCCTCGAAGAGCTTGGAGAGTTTGACATAACCATTTTACGTACCATCGCATACTTCACCGGAAAATCCTGAAGCCCATCTCTTAGAAGACCTTCGCTTGGTTTCTTCTACCACATGTATAAAATATTCGAACATCACACGCAACCATACGTCTAGTTAGTTATGACAGGTAACCTATCACAAACTCGAATTGTTTTTTCCGAAATAAAGTTTATTCGAATTTTCATTACACCGAAAACCGAATTATAACGAAACCGTTCTTCTTTCAGGATATGTTGGATGTTTATCGCAAAGTCACGATTGGGTTCGGATAGG
The DNA here is from genome assembly GCF_003589595.1 of Hyposmocoma kahamanoa. Classification (NCBI taxonomy): domain Eukaryota; kingdom Metazoa; phylum Arthropoda; class Insecta; order Lepidoptera; family Cosmopterigidae; genus Hyposmocoma; species Hyposmocoma kahamanoa. The sequence goes on along the minus strand of NW_020653750.1, from coordinate 2,359,178 downwards.
TTGGGTTAAGTTAGGTTTAAAAGAAAAAACATTTTCCTCTCAAAATTACTTTCAAGGTTATGAAAATTCGAGCAAACGTTGTTTCTGGAAAATGTCATTTCGAACTACTGATAGGTAACCATTACGACATTTACGTTTCATTTGAATAAACAGAAGTCAGAAACACATTTCGTATTACGCCGTGCTGGCCTAATTTCATTGGTTGTCAATGATGTGATAACATCACTAGTGGCTTCGCGGGATGGCTCAAGACAAAACACATTGAAAATGAAAATATTTTTTTCAGATCTAAATCGTATATCTATATATATTTTTTTTTCATATAAATCTACGTTTCGGGCACTTTACAGATCTCACAATCACGATCATCATGCATCATTTTGAATGGTCTCAACATCTTCGCAAATATTTTATTACAACATATGTGATATTATTTTATCTTCTATCTATCAGTTTTACAACATGGATACAATTTACGGGTGCGTGGTAAGTGAACTATCGCGATTCCGAGCCATTTAACTTCGTGTGCCGCTGCTCACGGCGTAATTTGAATTATGGCTGTACAAGTTCTGCTTTGAAACATTTTCTTAGCGTTATACGATGCGTATGCATTTGTGAAAGAGTTCATCCAGGGAAGTACTGCCATCTTACCTTTTTCTGCCGCCTAATGTGACTATGACTGTGTTTCAGTTTTGAAGGGTAAGGGTGCTGTTGAAATTACAGGCACATGGGACTTGTCAACTTGTGTCTCAAGATTAAACGCACAATTTTTTTATTTTATTTATTTGCTTTCTTGTTGCAAAGACCTATAAATACGTACTTTAGAGACTAACATACGTAATAATACAATAAAACACTCTTATAATATATACCTTAAGGAAAAACGTACATACAATATAATAAAACACCATTTCTAACTAATCTACACGAATTGCACTTGTCGGCCATGGCCACAAACGAATTAAAATTAACGTTGTGGCGGGACTCCAACCGCTCGACTCTCAGGGCCAATTTGGCACACTATCTCCTCAGACTTCGTGGAGTAATGCAGTCGTGACAGGTACAGCACCGTCGTCGGTACGGCCGGACACAGCAGGAAGTTCGATCCTATCGGTGGTGTGCCACACTGGTTACGGCTGGTGGGCTTCTTCTTCCTCTTCACCCCCTTTGTGAAGCCGACCTTATCGCACCGGTCCGTCTGCCTCTGTGGTTTTGCAACTGCAGAGACAGGCTCACGGGGATTGTTTCTGCTCTTAGCCGATTGCCGCCATTCGAGTTTCGAAGTGGCGGGTGGGCTGGTACAAGCGGCTACAGCGGTGTATGCACGTGCAGGGGCTGACATGTACACGCGTGACATGTGGGTAGCAGGGCGTGGCGCATGACGCGCGACGGCAGCAGCGATCGGTGACGCAACCATTTGTGCCGACTCGACACTGCTGATTTTGCATTTTGCGCCCCACGTCGCGTGTTTATATTACAGGCTCCTGGTGACCTACATACCGTAGCAGCGTTGCTTAATAACGCAACTTGGGCACGCAGCTCACTTATGGTGTTATCTGAAGCCTCCAATTTTAACTGCAACTCAGCCAGGATTGATTTCAGGGAAGTAACATCTTTCTGCGGCCAAGTGACATCAACGTGGTCGAACGTGACTGGAGATAGCTTGTGCAACATCTTGCCACTGCAAATCTCATCAACGTTGAAGCTGGATTTGCAGATCTGGATAATGCTGACCTCGTCCATGGTATCGATGGCGTGTTGGATAAACGCCAAAAGCTCATTGGCTATGAGTTGTTAGGAATCCACTGCCACTTACGCGTAGCGGCCCAATATGCCGAACGAAACTCGAATTATAATAATAATTGTCACTACACAATAATTGTCAATAATTGTCGCGCGTAGTGGAGCGCGTCCGTTTCCGAACGCGCACCGAACAGCAACAGCGATAGTCGTGTCCTTCAGATCTTTGCGATTTAAAGCTCTGAGTAGCACTGCAACAGCTACGGATAGGGATGTCGCTTAACACCAGGTGCACGACTTGTTCGTCCTGTCACTTGGTATCATAAAAAAATACAGACATCAGCGAGTGGTATATGTGCTCTTGATATAATAAGGCCACGTGTGATCATACGGTAAAGTACAGTTACTCTCCCATTTCGTTCGTACAATCTTTTAAACTTCGCTCCCGAAATGTTGCCATTTTTGCAGACGTAGCTTTATTTATTTTTTATTTATTTAACGCACACTCATTTCGCACTAGGGAAACCCCGTGTCGCGTGTGCCATGGACACACACAAATTAGGCCATGTAAATATTTCTCCCAGCCCGGGAATCGAACCCGGAACCTCTGCGTGGTAGACCAGCATAGCAACCATTCGGCCACAGAGGCAGTTGATTACACCAATGGTGCGATATACGAAGTGACAGTAAATACAAAAATGTCAGGTTATGAAAAGGTAAACAGAAAACATAACCCGGGGATTTAAAATAAAATTACTAGATCTTGAGTATTCGTCTCTAAAATTAGCCATTGTATAGGCGAAATATTCTAAGAATGCCGAAGCTACCTTCGGACTACTACTTCCTAAAAATATGTTCCCTAAAATAACAATTCACCCCAGGTCCAAAGTGACCAAGCGGTCAATTGTTATTTTAAGACGTAGTTCGAATTGAAATTGATAAGTTCAAATTGTTTTTTTAAATATAATTGAAAAAACATTCTTCTTTTCTTCCAAAACTACTTGATGTACCTACCATACGGAACAAAATAAACGGTAATATTCTGAATTTCCTCTGATACAATATGTAAACACAAAGTAAATACACAATATGAAATGTATACACAATCTTTTCCCGAAAACAAACGAGATACAAAGCTGGCTTAAGTGCGGTATCAGACGCGCGGCGTATACAAACAACAGTACCGTGTCACGTTGAGTGAATAAATTTTATTAGGTTTTTAAAGTATATGGAGAACAGGTCTTGCAAAACATCCAATGAAGTCGTACAAAATACAAATTTACATGCATTTTACCAATAACTAAGACAGAATTAGGGTTTTTGATAATAACGGCTTCCCAATTTTATTCGAAAATCTGTATGTATCGATTTTTTAAATAATACGTACATACGTGAATCAATGCGCACTCGTCTGCACTCATTTGATGACATCAATCAAAATACTCTACTAAATATGTACCATAATTGCTCGTCTGTAGCACCCCTTTGTAAACTTTCATTGACATACTATGATATTTAGATATATATAAGTGTAAATAACAACCTTCTGTCAATTTCATCTCATTGCTATCTTCTAAAAATATCCGTAGTATAATTAAAGGAAATACGAATATTATTATAATTAAGATACACTTTAATCCAGTAAAACGTCGCTTCAAATATCAACTTTTCATTTGTTACTTTTGCGAGCCAACAAACTGTCCTGCACCGTGCCGGACTGTATTTTGTTTTTTATATAAGTAAACGATTTTTTTTTTCACATACGACTACAATGTTTTGAAACCAACTTTTATGTTTCGTAGAAAGATATTCGGTGGTACACGCATGAAGCCTCCCCTTACTACGTGCCATTCCTTTTTGTACATCTGGCGCACCCTTGGCAACGATCAGTAAGTACTTTATACCCAACTAGCAATGCCTTTATAATAATAATAATAATTTATTTCAGATACAAATAATCCATTTTTTCTTTGTTTTATTGCACTCAAACGTATTTCCAGACACAATTTCCGCTTACAACTATACTTATATTCACACTTGCACATCTAATAAATTGTTTCAAATACACTATTTACACACTAATTCATCAATGTTTTTTTTATTTATGATACCAAGTGAAGGGACGAACAAGCTGTGCGCCTGGTGGTAAGCGACACGCCTGTCCATAACAGATGCAGTGCCGCTCAGAGGTTTTAATCGTCACCCTAAAAGATAATTTGACAGGTTTCATTTGTCTGCAATTTCACCAGCACATTTACCCTTCAAAACCGAAATGACAGAAGTTGGTAAGGTGGCAGGACTTCACAGAACGAACTCTTTCACAAGGAGCTCTACTGCAACTAAAAATGAATTATTTTAATGAATAACTGTCCAGTTATTATCATAACAAAAATCTTCGTTATGTCCTTCTCATTGGTTGGTGAAAACTAGCGCAATTTAGATTTTACGTTTACTAAATAGTAACTTTGGTATAATGCTGGGTCAACGCATTGTCATTGTTATGATAAAAAAGTTCTTAGTTTTGTATTTGCATCATATTAGTAAATGAAGTGTTTATCTATCCATTTAACCTTACCCGCATGTCAAACGTATTTATAGTAACGAAAACTTGCAAATTGATAAGCGAGATAATTTTATTGTCAAACATAGTAAATATTACACATAAATGAAATAGCTTAAAACCCCCATATACAGACGATTCCTCGTTTCAATCGATCGTCACGATAATTGTATCGATTCGTTGCTAATGCCCTAGCGTTCAAGTTAATAATTAAATACATAAATTACACTATCGATTCATCGTCGTTTCGATCAGTTTGAAACGGGGGATCGTGAAGACAAATCGTTTCGTATTTGGGGGCCCTTAAATTTCCGTAAAATTTTAATATCGAAGCTTGGACTTCAGAAAACAACTGTTAAAACTATATTTATAGTAAATAGCGAAAAAAATTCGTACTGCAAAAATGTGTGTGTACGCGCTTTCACATTTTTTTGTTGCGTTCGAAATATACTGGTCTGGATTGTAATCCAGAAAAAATATTTTATGTTTGAAATAAAAATTAAATAATTAGGAAAAAGATTTCCCTCACCTCTTAATAAAGTTAGGAGTAAATGTCCAGCAATTATATTAGCAGTTAAACAAACAGCTAAAGCAGTATATCTATAAGCATAAATTTTACCTAATACTTTCGAGACAAAGGAATAAATCTGTGATCAAAGATGTTTTACTATTTTTGACATCGTTACGTGTCTATAAAGGGCGACAGTTTCATTATGACGATTTTTCCGCAGCCATTGCGTTCAATTTCTCGCGTATCATTAGATATACGATGCCATCAAACTATCGGTCGTTTCCGAATCATTTGCTAGATAGAATAAAGTACAGATGAATGAAAAAAATGTTCGATATGTTAGAATTGTTTCGATGTTTAAATAGTTAACCAATCGGACCAAAGACAATGTGACGAAGGTACTAATTAAATAAATATTAGATAACATCACATACGTTGCTCCGATCCCAAAGTAAGTAACTAAAGCACTCTTGTTATGGAAATCGGAAACGCCGACAGTACCACAAACACCCAAACCTGAGACAATATAGAACAGTTTTTCTATACTGATCCGTCCGGAATCGAACACGAGACTTCAGAGATGGCGACACCATGAAAACCGGTATCCAAGCCACTCGACCACATAGGTCGTTAAAAATACATAAATAAAATAAAAATCCTTTATTTTCAAATCAATTAATCCATAGGGTGTTAGTAACAGAAATACTTAAAATTATGTAAGTAAAATAATTGAAAGTGATTGTATTATATGCATGGAAGTTAACCAGCTGAGGATAGCTGAGTCCATTCTATTTGCTTATCATCGTCAGGATTCCATTGTCGCTTCCCCGTATTCGCCGCACAATAGACGCGGTTTTCTTCCGCATAATCGCTTGGAAGTCATCCACGTGTGAATCGGAAAACATGCCCGATGCACTAAAGAAACAGGAAAGCCTCAAGAGAACCCTGAAGGCGTTGTTATAATGACTTGTGGAGAAGTATACAGACAAGCATTTTCATTTGCATTTTATATTAAATATTATAACATATATAGAAAAAAATCTTGTTGAAGTATAGTTTATAGTAAGAAGTTTTAGATTTAGCGTTGGTATGCGCCTCGCGCCCTGCCAGTTGTTCCCTTATCACTGTTTGTGTAACTAGAGTACAATCAAAATATCAATGAATAGAGATATAATTTTAGCAGTTATTACTTGCAAGATCGTGATATAATGATTACACTACCTCGTGACGTAGTCATTGTCTCTGAGTATTAGTGATCTGAGTTGGCGTGCTGAAGGGGAGGCATATGTCCAGCAGTGGGTGCGTGTAAGCTAATGATGATTCAGTAGCGGTAGCCTATCCACAAACTCTAAAATGTTTTTGCCCGAAATAACGTTTTTTCGTATTTTTATTACACCGAAAACCGAATTATAACGAAACCGTTGTTCTTTCAGGATATGTTGAATGTTTATCGCAAAGACTCGACTAGGTGCGGTTAGGTTAAGTTACGTTTAAAAGAAAAAACATTTTCGTCTCAAAATTACTTTCGAGGTTATAAAATTTCGACCAAACGTTATTTCTGGAAAATGTCATTTCGGACTACTGATAGGTAACCTTCAGTAGCAGTAGGAGGAGCTCCTTGTTATAGAGTTCGTCCAGGGAAGTACTGCCACTTTACCTACGTAAACTGTAAACTACAGGCACGTGGGACTTGTCAAATTCTATCTCGGAGTTATGAGCGCAGCGACAGTGCCCCTCGTATTTGAAGCACTGACTGGTATTTCAACTGTTATGGACAGGCTTTTTGCTTACCACCAGGTGCACGACTGACTCGTCCCATTACTTGATATTAAAAAAAAAATTGTGACTGGTGGTCACCGTTGCATTTTTGTGATCGAGATTCGGTTGCCTAATTTCTTCACGTGCAATTTACATGTTATATAAACTTATTTATCACTAGAGTAGTCGGAATATATTTAATACAAAATGAGAAATTTTGGACAGCTCTAGTAAAAAAGGCAACAACTAAATTCGATTGCAATATGACACCTGTTAACAAGGCCGGAATCAAAGGAAGGGGCTATACGTAAACCTTTGAAAGGCTGAGCTTCTCTTTGTGTATGTGTGAAATAATGATAATTGTCTTTATTATAGATTCGATATGCTATTTACATATGGATAGCAAAATCTTCTAAGCAATGAATATTTATTACCTAGTTAGTTTTTTTATGATACAATGTGACGGGACGAACAAGTCGCTCGCCTGGTATTAAGCGATACCCCTGTCCATAGCAGTTGCAGTCAGAACTTTAAATCACAAACATCTAAGGCACGTTGCCACTGCGCTTGTCACCCTGAGACATAAGTTGACGAATCTTATGTGCCTGTAATTTCACCAGAACCCTTACAGAAGTAGGTGAGGTAGCAGTATTTCCCTGGACGAACAATTTTGTAAGGAGCTCTACTGCAACTAAAGCAGTAGAGTTATACTAATGTTGTTAATATTAAAGTAGATGTTTTTATTATCAATAGAAAATTTACTCCCACCTTACCTATGTCCGCCGCCAAGCAGTTATGTGAGCTTTTCTGCATTCCGATTTTAAAAGGTAAGGTTGTTTGACACATGGAACTTGTCAATTTTCAGGGTGACAGTGGTCTTCAGATCTTTGCGATTTAAAGCACTGCAACTGCTGTGGACAGAGATGTCGCTTACCACCAGGCTTGTTCGTTCCATCATTTAGTATCATTAAAAAAACATGCAATGATACGACCGAACATTCTTTTATATCAGTGTCGATTCATTACGACAGCTTCAACCTGTGTTCACCACGTGGTACCCATCAGTAGATCAGTATTTTCACATTTACATCATAACGTAACTAATTTCTTTATAGTTTGCAATGATAATATAAATAGGCTTCAACAATAGGTCGCAATTTGTTATTATTTACCTCAAGCTCTGGTATGGAGTTCATTCATCAAGTTAAAATTTTCACTGCGGAATGGAGGAAATTCAAAAACTTTCAATGTTTTCGTTAGTTGTATTAACGTCGTTAATGTTTCAAACCGTCTGCACTACGACGGAGCACGTATTAAAAAATGACACGATAAATAAAACAAATTAATTAAGCCAAAAATCACCTAAGTATTATTTTAAGTTAAACTATAGTAAACAATGTCATCATCATCATCAACCCATTTATACGTACATCCCATTGATAGACACAGGTCTCCTCTTAGGCGAGAGTTTGGACCATATTCGGCCGCGCTGTCTCAATGCGGGTTGGGGACTTCAGACGTTTCCCAGGAGTTGTGAACCCTCTTTGACGTGCAGGTTTCATCACGATGTTTTCCCTCAGCGAAAAGTTCATGGTAAATTTCAAATTAAGTTTCGCACCATCAGGCTACCACAGTTTTTAAACAATGTTTTACATTAAAAAAATCATTATTTTATTCATTATTTTTGAAGGCGGAGTAAAATGAGATTTGTAGGGTTGCCAATTTTCATAAAATTTTAAATAGTTATGTAGTTGTATGTTGTTATATATTATATAATTTATAGTTTTATCGATAGATTATGAAAGAAGATATAATTTTGCCAAAAATGACAGAATTGTGAATTTTACGATGTTCTAATGATTACTATTTGTGTTATTGCATTCTTTATTCTTATTTTGACAGTTAGCCTACTAATATCGAGATCGATTTTATTCATATACATTTTAACAAGAATATGTGGATTTGATTATCAATACTGAATTAATATGAAAAATTTTAAAATATGTCTCTTCTTTGTATTTTTCATAAACATAGTTCTGAATACAGTGTATTCATGTATGAACTTGCAAAAATTGATAATTCAAACGAAGTTATGCTCAGTAATTGGATGAATAATGGATGATGATTCAAATAAAACCCGTTCAGCTATTTATTCCACAAACGTGACCAATATTCAGTCGACAGTCGACATAATATTTATTGACTGCAATCACTAGCTGCTTGCAACCGGGCAACACTTTTAAAATGAACTGTCATTTTAAACAGGAAAGATACAATAAAGAAGTTTTCGAATCTTACACAAAAAATGTTTTATCTGAATGACTGGCTGGAAATTGCTGTTTTAAATGGCTCTGCATTTAAAACAGCAATTTCGTGGTTTATGAGCGAATGCATACTCGTGCATAAATTTACTTAATATAATTATTGCAAAATATACAAGTGTAGCAAATAGTGTGAACGCATGGAAATACTGCTACGTCGTAGACATAATCGTAACGCGTAGTAATCTACGACCTACGAATATTTCGTAAAATTACTCAAATTTATCTTGCTATTCTGGATATTGTATGTCCATAACTCCGACATTTCTCCTCGCTTCGCTAATGGGCTCGGGGATTTCTATTGAATATATTGAATAGGGAACTAAGTAATAGATTTATAAATGTAGGACGACTTTTCTATATGACTTTACAAAATAACTACGCAGACATTAATTGTACCAGATGGTATCGTATTCAATAAAGTGCAGTCAACAAAAATTGTGCCTAATCATTTACTATATTTGTTATTTTAATTTTAGATTTTTATAATATAAAATTGCCTTTTATGTTTCAGATTGAAGTCTGTTCAATATAGTCGATGTGTGTTATGTTGAAATTTTAAAATACATTTAAGTAGAAAGGTAACTTAAAAAATCAAATTTTAATTCAATAAAAAAATTTTACGTATTACTGGAAAAATAACCATAAGTAAATATTCCTTAACACACACCCCGCCTATTAATTTCACCAGCAATCTTACTCTTCAAAACTGGAACGCTGTAATGCTCACATTACTGTTTGGTGGCAGAAATAGACAAGACATTACTTGAAATATATACAAGGTCAGTATCTGATTATGTTGAATAAAGAAGCTTGCATCAAATAAGTTTCTACTTAAAGACACTTTGCTTATCATCTACTCATCACTTTGGAAAATTTTAACATTATTTAAATATTACATTATTTCATTTCTTGAATATCTTTCATTAAAAATTCATTCATAATAATTAATTGGTGTTTTTTGTTTTTTCAGCCAACAAATTTTAATAAAATTTTGTTAGAGTAGTAAATTTATACATTTGTTATACGCAGAAAACAAAATACTGTACGATATTATGGATACAAAATCGTAAAAACAAATCGACTACCTAAATGGAAGTATAACATAATAAATCACGATATTCGTATAATTTCCTATTCGTCTCAATGGGCTTCGGCGTCAGGCAAGCGTCAGGCGACAGCTTGACGTTGACGGAGGCTTTATATGAATAATTGAGTTGAAACTGCGGAATGAACGTGCCACGGCTAATAAATATCATTTATTCATTGTGGCAATGCCATTGTGTCTTTTGCTTGATCAGGAAAGTCTCACTATAGTGTCTTCTATTGTATCATAAAATTAATGATAGCTAATGACATCTGATACCATAAATCAATTAAAAGAGTCCCCGATAATCTTAAAATTTTGTTATATTGATTTTTAATTCTATAATTTGTCACGTGCGTATAATGAAATTAATGGCAAATTCAGGATTTAGTATAGGATTTTAGTAGTGGTAGAGCTTCTTGTGAAAGAGTCCAGAGAAGTACTTGTCATCTTGCCTATTTCTGCCGCCAAGCAGTAATGTGAGCATTACTGCGTTCCGGTTTTGTAGATTAAAGATACTGGTGAAACTACAAGCACATGGGACTTGTCAACTTTTGTCTCAGGGTAACGGGCGCAGTGGCGGTGCCCGTCAGATCTTTGAGATTTAAAGCTCTGAGTGTAGTGTTGTAAAAAACTCGAGTCCGGGAGTCTACACTTTACGACTCGATTCCAATTCACGACTCATAAAGACAGACTCACTGTTCGATATATTACGAACCTATCGAGTTTCCAAATAGACTCGAGTTCGACAATAGTGTATTTATGTAACGAGTCGTGCTCGACCATCCTACTGAGCGGTGTTGTGGTGTGGTGTTTTAAACTGTAGTATAATTACTGGAATATAATTAAGTATTGTATCTTCTTTCTTTTATTAACCACCATATTGAGTTTTTGTGTTTTATTTAATTCGTGGGCATTAATAAATTTTCAATAAAATTTAACCCTGGTTGTCGTCCTCGCGACTTTGTAGCATGGAAGTCGCTTAAGTCAAGTTTTCGTACTCGAGTTTTGTTGAAACTCGTGTTAGCTTTGCGAACCGAGTTCTTTTAAGACTCGAGTTCGTGGTCCGATGACTTGCGCTCGACTTGCCACTGAGGCGTGCAAAATTGAGTCGAGTTAATAAATGTAGACTCCTGGACTCGAGTTTTTTACAACACTATATGAGAGGCACTACAACTGCCATGGACAAGCGTTTCGCTCATCACCGGGAGCACGACTTGTTCATCACTCGGTATCGTAAAAAAAATTAATGAGCAAACAAAAAAGCATTGTTTTTTTTTCAGTGAAAAATTTTATGCTCTATAAGGCTTTGAAACGAGTTGTCAGTTTTCATAAAATACGTATTAATTGGTTATTTCATTAACAGTTTCATATTGCTACAATGCTACAAACTTATAAAATGTACAGCATTTTGCTGAACCGAAACCTTTTCAGTGCATTATTTGTTGTAACTTTCCTTTTATTATTATATGTAATTCAGTGATGTAATGTTCTGAATAAATGCTCTATCCATAAATTTACAACAAGTCCAAACTTTGGAGTCATCTGAATTTGATGGTAACATATAAATTAATATAACTTCTTAACTATGCCTTATATACTTCTATATGCCACTTTATCGTGTCGTAAGCTCCGTTGATGACCGAGACGTGACTGAAAACTTACGCCTAACGGCGAGCATTGACCTTGTATCACTTGAGCAAGGTCACTCCACATCTAGAACTCCTGTAAAGGACTTCACGCCACAGCCTTAAGCACAAGATACGAACACCTGGGGGCCTACCACAATTTCTTAAAACAATATTACTTTAACCTTACATTGACTTTTCGTACCATGACGCGCTTAAAGTAAGCTTATTATAATGTTAAAACTATAATGTTTTATAGGCAGCTTTATGACTATTCATTCACTCAGTTCGTACTACGACGTGACTTTAACATTAAAGTAATATTGTTCTTATGTCAAATTTAGCAATCTTAAAATAATTATACGGATTCAATGGAAACAAAATTATTTTCAAATTTATTGTCTAAATATTGATTTGTAATGATTAAAAGTAAAGTTGAACTTATTTCTTTAGATATTTAATAGTACATAGGAAATAATTTCTCGTTAAATAAAAATACGCGATTTGTATTTCGTAAAATTGTGACGACGACATCTGTATGCTCCTTGACGACACTAACAGTTGACACTTGACCATAATTGCGAATTCACAACGTGACAATCAAGATTCAGCTTGTTTTATTTATTTTTCTTCATGAAAATACGGAAAAATAATTGAAAACAACTAATTTTAATAGATTTCATTATTACATACTTTTCTTTTTTGGCAGTTAAAATTCTCTGAATGTAAATAATTATTAAGTACTTTAACATTGTACTACGATAGGACGTTTTGGAACATCAAAAACGAAAGAAATGGCATTATACAGTTCACATAGCGTTGTTTCCTATTTTTAGTAAGGAATAGACAATTTTGGGAAATTATTCGTTCTTTCAGTAACTTTAGCAATAGTACATAACTTGGTTGATAGGTTCGTCATGGTACAAATATGAGTAATAATATAATAAGCTTACATTGAAATAAAATTGTTTTTTTATATTGATGAATTGTTTTAGGTTATGGTAGGCCACCTGTACCTCTGGATCTATCCGCGAGAGAGCTAGGTAAAATTCCTTTGACTTTATTATTATTATTATGTCGACGACGACACTAATTATATATATTTATATGATTAGTGTCGACGGCTCTACAATGTACGTAAAATTTTGAATCCAATATTTATTTCAATGCGATCGATATAATTTGAATATTTTTTATCGATAAAGCCATTTCTTTCTTTTTTTTTTCAAAAGGAAAAAGCTTGTGTCACTTATATTGCTCCTCTATCTGAATTCTCAAATGCTCCTGCCATCTACCGTTGCCATTTTACTTTCACCGATTCTACTAGAATCAAATTCATAGCTAATTATTTTAAATAAATGAATTAATTTGTTTATAGCTGTAGTGAAAAATAGAATGGAGAGTATATTAGACATAACTGGTTGATATGTAAGAAGAAAGAATAAAGGGGTATGAAGAGTTTGATGGGAGTGGAGGAGGAGAAGGAGTTTTGTCAGCAGCGTAGCAAGTGTAGTTCCATAGTCTCTGCTTACCCTGAGGGAGACAGGCGTGATGATATGTATGTATGTAACTGCTTGATGACTTTACCATCTCAGTCAGCCGTGACGATGGGACCTGTAAAGAGCCCGAAGCGTTGGTTTGTTTGGAAAAAACAAATACTCGTATATGCGGTTTAGATTAAATTTACAACATTAATTAATGTATTAATACATAGATGTTGCTAGATACGAACAACCAAAGGGTTGAAACACGTGCGAGTACTCGTGTCAGTATGAGGTTAATAAACGAGCTAAGAGCATGTATTAATTTCCTTAAGCGATGAAACCGTTCGGAAACTCCCAAACTCGCGAAAATGTTAGACGTAATACCAAGTTGGGCATATTTGCGCAAACTTCGGCGATGCGCAATCTCATGTGGGATGAGATTGCCATACTTTCTCAATATCGATAGAGATGAAGGAATTTACGTAAAACAGCTATACTTGTAAGTATATAGCGAATGCATCCAACCTAACACGACTTAGTTCTTAAAGTAACAGAATACCTAATGTAAAAAACTTTGACGACCTCGGTGGCCTAACGATTTGCACTGTGAGCTCTGGAAACGGAGGTCCCGGGTTCGCTTCCCGATAGAACCAATCCAGTCATTACATTTTTCAACTTATCATCCTTATTTCAGCCGAAAAACGTCCTCTGCTGGGCTGAGGCCTCCCCAAAGACTGCTACAACGACCGGTCCTGTGCTGCTTGCAACCGGTGGATTCCCGAAACTCTCACCCGGTCATCTTTGACCTCATTGATACCAGTCACCTCTCCCTGTTAATGGACTCCCTCATGCATGCATGCAAAGGACCGCCCACTGCAGACTTTATTTGGTCCGTCCATCGCTTGGGTGACCTTCCGCGCGGTCTATTGCCCTCTATTCTGCCCTGCACGACAAGACGCTGTTCGATACCGTTAGTTTTTTGAGAATAGAGACGTTTGAATGAAACTCTGTCCTTGATACACCAAGCATTTTTGTTTAACACCACATTTCCAGAGCGTCTATCTTCTTCCTCTCAATCACGGAGCCTTCACGTTTCTGCAGCATATAGTAATATGGGGAAAACTAGTGTAGTAGTAGTGCAATGAGCCCAATTAAGGTAGGATTATTCCTAATAGGTAGAAAAAAAAATTACTACTTAGATAAAGTGGTGGCACTAGTGACCGACAAGCACCACTGTTCGACATCATTTTTTAAATTCATTTCTAATAAGATTTAGGACAAAACTTTCTATCATAGTAACACGTTTCTTATTGGTAAGTGTAAATTACTACGTGTTCATTATTGGTGAGTGTCGATTATTAATTAGAAAATTTAGTGGATTTTTGGTGTTCATTACTGGAGATTATGAGAAATACTAGATTAAGTTTTTTAGTAATAATTATAATAACTTTTTTGTGTGACATGCTATAGCATAATCTTTCTTGAGGATTATATCTGTAAAGTACACTTTAAAAAAATTTAAACTTTTAAAAACATATAAAAAATATTTCAAATTTGAAGATACACTTCCCGTACAACGGTCATTGGTGCCATCGCCCTTTTTATATTTAGCTGAATAAATATGTTATAATTTGAGTAAATCTAGAATTTCCAAAATGCGTTTGAGAATCTTGTAAAGACTTGAGTCTTAATAAATACGATCACTATTTAGATGAAGGGCGTTGACTATAAAAATAATACATCACGCACGAATGTAATCAAGTGACTGATACAAATAGAGCTGGAGACAAAAAGATAAAATATTTATTTGTATCGAAAGGGGGACAAATAAACTTGTACATACATCATAACAATGTAGAATTATTTTTAACTTAAAAATGGAGGAGGTCCTTTCTTTGTGCATGTGTATGTGACGCAATTACTCCGATATTTGTGAAACGATTACGATGATTCTTTATTGTTGGAAAGTGTAGTGGTATAGTAGTAGTTCCATTCAAATTTGAAGAAAACGTTCCACCTCCACGGGTGGCAAGTTAGGGAAAAATCTGGTTTATTGGATTTCACCCACTTTTCGTTAACCAGTTTTAATAAAACTTGACAAATAGATGCAATTCCATAAACTTCTGAGGTAGTAGTTTCATTAAATTAGGTCACATTAAATAATTCTTGCTCGTTTTGTGTTTTTTTTTTATAATACCAAGTTACGGAACGAACAAGTTGTGCGCCTGGTGGTTAGCAACACGCCTGTTCATAACAGCTGCAGTACCACTCAGAGCTTAGATCTGAAGGGCACCGCCACAGAGCCCATCCACCTTGAGACATAAGTTGACAAGTCCCATGTGCCTGTAATTTCACCAGCTCGCTCACCCTTCTAAACCGGAACGCAGTAATACTCACACTACTGCTTGGCAGCAGAAATAGGTAAGGAGGCAGTACTTCTCTGGACGAACTATGTAACAAGGAGCTTTACTACTACTAAAATTGTATACTTGTACTATGTTTTTGTTTTTTGTTTTTGCTTTTCAGTAGTGTATTTTTTAAGCTGCTTCATTATCAGTAATTGTACTTATTACTGTATTATTTCTTTCTTTCTGCTC
Organism: Hyposmocoma kahamanoa; assembly: GCF_003589595.1. Taxonomy (NCBI): domain Eukaryota; kingdom Metazoa; phylum Arthropoda; class Insecta; order Lepidoptera; family Cosmopterigidae; genus Hyposmocoma; species Hyposmocoma kahamanoa. The sequence continues at coordinate 2,343,492 of NW_020653750.1, read as the reverse complement.
CATATTTCACTCGTTGTTCTTTTTAATAAATTTCATATCGTCCATTTCAATAATGAGTCATAAACTTTTGTCGTTAACGATGTGAAACTAAGTAAAAAAATCCTGACTTTCTCACTAGCGTCATAGACAAAAATTAAAGTGACTGTAATTAACTAATCCTTATAGAAATGAGAGCAAGGAAAGTTCAGTCCACGACATATATTTTAAGAGATAATAAAAGAGGAAAAGAGGAAACAAATAATAAAATGATATAAAATAGGTTTAATTGTTAAGAAACACTACCTATAAAACTAAATAACACAACACACAATATTCCCCCGAAAAGGGCCTATATAACTATAACATGATTTTAATAGTTGTCACATATGATCTGTTAATTAACATATTTACATCTATTTGTCGATGTTTTTAACGAATAATTTGGTCTATATGATCAATTTATATTTGTCATCTTTGTTTTCATTTCGGTCTAATCATACTAGTATATTATTGCATCTACACCTTTTGGTCAAGTAAATGGAAGACATGCAATACAATTGAATTCCTCTATTTTACCTAAATCCCATTTAACGAAAGTACAACACAGCTTCAATAACAGTGGCCCCGCTTCTTTGTTCTTGTTACTACTATAAATAAATTCTATAAATTCAGCATTATGGCTAATTTTCTTTGTTCTGACGCGCCATCGAGGTCGTAAGCAGCGAGGTATATTTGCAGCCTCTGAATCCACGTCTCAAAATTGGCCGCTAAATTGTTCCCTTCGTGGATCGTGGGGGGAACTACACCTGACACCATGTTTTCTTCTTTCATTTACATTTGATGTAATTAAAATAACTTTAAACGTTGAGAGCACATTTTTATTGAACACACGGTAACCTGACATCACAAGAAGAGAGGGGGTGCTGCTAGATCTAAAAAAGTATTGACAAATTGGATACAGTATTAATTACCATGGCGCAGTCGGTGGGTTGGCCACACTGACACCATACCACAAGTTAATATCGCTGTTTCTGCTAACTGCTATTTTATAATAACGGAGTGGCAGCCTAAAGTTTGTGTTTCTTCTTTATAATATTTAATTTATAATATTATAGTATAATAATATATGCAATTAACCTCGAGTAACCCACGCTCTCTGTCCAACTCGAGCGTGCTAGTGTTATTAACTGTACGAAAATAAAAGGATTGTAAGCCATTGTTTTGTATTCATTCCGGGTAATAAGGGGGGTTAAATTCATTATTATTACAAAGTAATCGACGTGAAGACTTACAATAAGGAAATGCAGGTGATTTTGATTTATTGTCTTTTCGTTTTAATATTTTTGATGGGAGTGACGACGGATACAACAAACGTTGGAACAGTGAAGGAAAAGGGAATTCAAGAACGATTTAAAATTTTACAAAAATGACCAGCAGCCAGAATAGAGGATGATAAAAAGGTGAAAGAGGTCAGCATCGTCACAACCCTATATTTAAGTAAGTAAATAATTTACAAGCCAGAACTACCAACCAGAAACAGTATGCAACTACATCCAGTGTCAAAGTTTTACAGAGTCATAGCAACATTGGGTCGCATAATTGGGCTACTGAAGCGGCAGAACGCCTCCGAATTCTTGTAAAAAATAACCTCTACGTGCCTCAATTAACTTATTAAAAACACTACAGAAGAACTTCATGGATAATGTTATAGATTTACGATCAGCTAGATTAGATAGAGCTATACCACTTACCATAGTGATGATAATACCAGTAGAGATTCTATAAAGTGTTTGCTTTTAGAAAGCTATTCTTTAAGAGCAAGCCGTGAGTCAGTTTAATAGTAACGTCAACATACATGTACACACATGTACAGTAATCATGATAACAATGAAATGTGTAACTAGATAAATGGGGACATGAAAATCTAGAGTGAAGTAGAAACTTGTGCTGTAATTTGTAGAAACAAATATATTATCGGATTTACTGTAGGCACGGAAGAAAATTGATATGGTCTGTGACTGTAGGCCATCACAACAGTCCGTGTGCAGTTGCTGGTCTCCGTGTGCAGTTGCTGGTCTGCCATCGGACGCGTCCCCAGGTGGCGGATAGGGGAACGGCTCCCAGATATGGGAGCTACCGGCTTCGGTCGGCGCGGACCAAAACCAGCAGAGAGGGAGGGAAGATAGCGCAGGTTCTGTCCGGCGCTATCGAACCTGCAACCGAGACGGTGGGCGGTGTCCGGTCCCCAAAGCGGCTCCGGCCAACCCGTAATCCTACATTGAGCGGGACCGGGGGTCCTCCTCATTGAGAGGAGAGCCGCGAGGTAGAAGGAAAATCCCGCCCATCCGCTTCGGCGGGTGGCAGCCCCTCGTACTCTCATGGGGGGGCAAAAACTGCCTCGTGAGTCGGCCGGAAGCCGACTCTCGTGAACACAACATGCGCACACGATCAATGGACTCCGATTTAGCAAACAATAGGGCACTTAGAAAGAATGGTTCGAAGGCCTCCAATATGGAGGTGAGGATTCTGTCCGACTGTGAGTCGGAGGGTGAGAGGATGGTCTCGGCCTCCTCAGACGTAGAATCCACCCTCTTGGAGGGAAACTCGCGCGAATTAAGTTACTGAGACGAACTTTGTTATAAAAAAAATACTTTATTTCTTATGCCAACCTAACTACATGGAATTCGAAATTACAATCAACCTTATCTAACTTAAAATATGTAATATATAGAAGTTACAAAGCGTTGTCAGCTATGTGTTGTCATACCGCTTGTCCTACTTAGATGGGTGCTGTCGCGGCGGCTTGGCAGGGCTGACGAAGCTGGTAAATGAGCGTTTCTTACACTTAACACCTCCCTCCCCAAGAGAGAAATTATCTGGAGGTTGCGAAGTAGCCTCTAGATTATTTCGTCTGCAAGTTTTGTGTAAATTAAATTTCATACTTAGTCCTGTAATAACAATAACTATAAAAATTATATAGATACTTATAGTCCATACACTGATTTGATCACTAATAATGTAGTTCTTTACTATCTCGTCGTCACTGACACTGAACCTTGTACTGTTTGATAGTGTTCGGATGTCACTGAAGTCTACTCCTCGCAGGTCAATCGTCTTTCTTTTTTCTTGATTGCTGTGTATTGGTAGCTCAGGCATCTGCAGCACGGGTGTTTGGAAGCTTTGTATAGAAGAATTCGTTACTCCGTTAATATAAATATTGCCAAATTGTGTCTCGCAACCTTGTGATGGTGTAATTATGTAGGTGCCTTGAAGATTTTGTTTGTGGACTTCTTTCTTGCAATTTTCCGTTACTATAATATTGTTACGTGCATATAGTAGCCATTGGTCGTCTGTTAGCTGCAGGATCCTGAAGTCTTCTATTTGAATGAGTCTCTGATGGCATTGTGTATAGTTATTCTTTATTAGCATTAATTGTTCTATACATGTTTCCTCTGAGTAATGTGCAAGTTTATTTTGTACACATAGGAATCGTCTGTTTTCGATCTCGTCGCATGCTTTCGCTAACGGTCTGTAATTCAATCTATTCACCGTAAGGAAAGGATATTCAGGTATAATGGTGTGGGTTTTTTGAGAGGTTGGGTTATATATGGGAACAGGGACTATCTTATAATAAATACATGTGTTTTCATCTATAAGTGGGACTTCTAATACAAATACTAACTTACTATTATGTATATATGATTTTAAGGCCATATTATGTTCTAACTTAACTAGATTTTGTTTATTTACTGGATAAACTAACTTAGCATGTTTCTCTATTTTTAGTAAGATTATTAAATAATTCTGTGGAATTAAGAATAGATTGGTGTAGCGTATATAGCTTACTAAATGCAATGGCAGTTTCGATTTCCTGGATTATGTTATAAACGGTTCTTAAGTTATTTAATATTTGATTTAAACTATTCATAATGGTAATGAGATTATGAAGTTGAGTCTCGTTATTTTGAAGTGATTCTAATTGCTTTGTCTTGAAACTTAAGTGTTTCACATTAAAATTAATATCGTCCGATACATTTACTAATTTGTCAAAAGCTTTTTGCATTACCGATAAACGATTTTCTATTGAATGTTCCTTGTTACTAAGACTGTTTATTTGTTTATTATACCGTACAGCGTCCTCATAATCTAGGTTCCCTGAGATAACTTTTATTAGAGATCTTAATGGGTTAAGAATGCCTCTTTTAACTCTTGTAAATGGAAGGATTTGATTTAATCTACCCTTAGTTAAGTCTATGAATGAATCTATCTGAATTTCTAAACCCAAAAGCTCTCTACGTTGTTCATTATGTAACTTAATTATTCCTTTTATTCTATGATATTCAACTATATTACTTTCTATTTGTATTCCTAATGATTCTAAATCTAATATTTTAATAATATCCCACTGACTATTCGTCAGCTGATCGCGTTCGCGTGTTGTCGTTTCGTTGCGATTCCTGTGTGGGTGCAAAATATGGCCTCAAATGTGTTAAAATGTAGTTCTTGTAACATTGTTATTAGCGAGTTACTTGCTTTCGTGCACAATAAGATCAGTGTGATGGATGAAGAATCAATAATTAGAATTTGTGATACTGCGTATACGCCAGACGAGATTTTAGAAGCCAAAAAATTATTATTCGAGGCAGTACCAGGTGAGAAATTAAAACGAAGAAAAAAAGATGAAATATCACGTAAGGATCTGCAAGATATAATTGACTGTTTGAAGAAAATAGACGCATTGGACCCAGAAAGAATTCCTATTTTCGTAGCAAAGGAGTTACATAAATTACCCCCCGTCACTTTTGACCACCTAGACGCTACGAGGATATTACGAGATATAGTGAAGTTACAGGATAACATGTTACTAATGCAAGATGAGATGGTAGCCCAGAGAAAGGAATTTGTCACCCGTGAGTACCTTGAAAGATTTTTTCAACCAGTTTCGGGGGCATCTTCGCCACCGACAGGTACTTCTAACAGCCGAAAAAACGTTAATACCGTACGAGGAGCAGGCAGGCGTCTGTTAGAAAGTTTTGAATGTGACAGCGGTCCTACGGATCTACAACAGACGGTACTAACAGATAAATTTTTAAATGAAGCGGCTGTGGACGTGGAGTTGAATGACCTAGTCACCGTTGACAATTCTGTGCAACCGTATCGAGAAATATTAGGTGCGAAAAGTAAAAATGAATCGGCTAAGTCCGGAGAGGCGAATGACCTGCGCGCCAACGGTGCTTCGTATGATGTGTCTCACTCGCACTCACAGGAGAACGGCGGCGCTAGTAAGAGCGCGGACATCTCGCCTGTGCACGCGCAAGCCCACTTGCGCAGCAGTCTCAGTAGGCGCGTGGAGGCCAGTACCGCGGTTTCAACAAAATGTATGAGGCCCACGGCGGTTTCGAACACGGCAGGCCGCAGCTCAGAGCCGCGCGAGCCGCATGTTAATAAATGTTTGTCACCTAACAAATCTTCGTGTTTAAATGATCGTGTTTTTAATCAGTCTATGGCTGACGTTCTTAAAACAAAGAAGGTAAAAACGCGGCCTGTGGAAATTAAAGATGATGACTGGCAAAAGGTTACCTATAAAAAGCAAACTCGTAACCGATTTGTCAGCAATCAGGGGAAAGCAGTTGGTGTAATGAACTCCAAATTTAAAGCCGCGGCGACTAAGAAAATTCCATTGTTTATCTCAAATGTTAGTAAAGAAACCACGGAACAGGACATAGTTGAATATATACGATGCAAAACGCAAACAGATGTTACTTTAACGAAGATTATATCTAGATTAAAGAGAGACTATGATTCATATTTTTTCAGTGTAGACAGTTTTAAGGTAGCGTTATTTTTGAATGATGAAATATGGCCCGAAGGGATATGTTTTAGGAAATATGTAGTGTTTAATAAGAGAGACAATGCAGCGACTAATAACGGGGTTTAATAATTTATTTTATTATGGATAGTACAAATAAGTCTACAAATATAACTACGTTTGCATCTTTTAATTGTAAAAGCTTTAAGAGGTCGATCGACCTTGTAAGGAACCTTTGTAAGACCTCTGATGTGGTGGCACTTCAGGAGACTTGGCTCCTGCCTCACGATCTGCCACTTGTCGGAACGGTCAGTGTAAATTTCGAGTATACCTGTAAGTCTGCCGTTGATACATCTCTAGGTATTCGTAAAGGGCGGCCGTTTGGCGGTGTAGCATTGTTATGGAGAAAAGGCATTTTCGATACAGTTTCCGTGCTGAATTGTACCAGCGATAGATTAACAGCAATCAAGGTTACCATTGCGAACAAAATGTTAATCATATTCTCTATATATATGCCGTATGACGACCAATCTGTTGACAGTAGCACAGAGTTTTTGAGTTGTTTAGGGGCAATAGACGCCATCATAGAGAACAATGACGTTCAAGACATATTTATGTTGGGGGATTTTAACGCGCATCCTTGTAAGAGGTTCTGGGTGAAATTACAGCAATACTGTGACGATAGGTGTTGGAAATGTGCAGACACTGAATTTTTAGGGATAGATTCTGGCACTATAACATTTATAAGTGAAATTGATGGTAGTAGGGGATGGTTGGACCACTGTGTTGTTACCCAGTCAGCCTTCAGCTCAGTGTTGAGTGTACATGTCCAAAATGACGTCCAGTGGTCTGATCATTTTCCGCTTGTAATACAGTGTAGGCTAGGAGCCATAGTACCGAAAGTGATACTTGATGATAAGCCACCTAATAAGGTTGTATGGCATACAAGAACTAATGCTCAAATTGCACAATATCATGACGTTTGTAATAGTGTACTAAAAGAATTACATTTTCCTGAAACTTTTATGCAGTGCGCCGATAAATTTTGTAACAACAACAGTCACTTACTTGCCTTAGATAATCTGTACGAGTTAATAATAAGTACCCTAAGCGATGCTGCAGCTAAATCACACAACATTATGGTACATCGTAGGAAGAGTCCCGTCATTGGGTGGAATAAGTACGTGCGGGAAGCTTATGAGGACGCCCGGCTGAAATTCCAAAATTGGCTACTGCTTAACAAACCAGTCAACGGAAAAACGTGGGAGGACATGCGTGACAGTAGAAAAGTTTTTAAAAGTAGACTTAGATGGTGTCAGGGGCACCAAGACCAGATTAAAATGGATATTGTCGCCTCGCATCGTGAGTCTAAAAACTTTGGTCAGTTTTGGAGAGCAACAAATAAGCTAAATATCAGACCGGGTCGCCCAGTGAATGTGGGCAATTGTACTGAACCCAAGGAGATCGCAAACCTATTTAAAAATCACTTCAAGGTAACGTCAACGCGGGGTGAGGTGGACCGGATGATCGGTGCTGAGTCGTCACTGACTGGTGATATGCCCTTGCGTTTTTCAGCTAAGCAAGTCGCGACAGTCATAAAGAGTATGACTAGAGGTAAGTCACCGGGCCATGATGGGCTCAGCATCGAGCATCTGAAATTCGCAGGGGTGCACCTTCCCAGAGTGTTGTCGATGTTTTATTCTTTATGTATATCTCACTCTTATCTTCCAGTGGAAATGATGAGAACGGTAGTGGTTCCGTTGGTAAAGAATAAAACAGGCGATATAACAGACGTGTCCAACTATAGACCGATCTCTTTGGCAACGGTGATAGCCAAGGTCTTGGATAGTCTGCTGGACACAAGTTTGGATAGATTTATCAACCTACACGATGCTCAATTTGGGTTTCGGCCCAAATTATCTACTGAGAGCGCCATCTTGTGTCTGAAGCAGACTGTTCAATATTATTCATGCAGGAAGACACCGGTATACGCCTGCTTTCTAGACCTTTCCAAGGCATTTGACCTGGTGGACTATGACCTTTTATGGAGAAAGCTAGAAGGAACGGGAGTACCGAAAGAAATCGTGGCTATATTGAGGTATTGGTACCTCAACCAAGACAATAATGTCAAGTGGGGAGAGACATTGTCTGACACGTACAGGTTGAAATGCGGTGTGAGGCAGGGGGGTATTACATCTCCGAAGCTTTTCAACTTGTACGTTAACGAGTTAATCGTGGGGCTCAGCGGTAAACCAGTCGGGTGCTCCATAGACGGCGTCACTGTGAATAATTTGAGTTACGCAGACGACATGGTGCTGCTGGGCCCCACGGCGGGCTCTGTCAGACAACTGCTTGATGTATGTGTGAAGTACTGTGTTGATCATGGATTGGCTTACAATGCTGTGAAAAGCGAGTTCATGATCTTTGAGGCCCAAGGAAAACGTGTCACTTACGAACCAGTCATAACACTTAATGGCACACCTCTTAAACGAGTGAAACTTTTTAAATACTTAGGACATTTCATTTCCGAGGACCTCAAAGATCATGCAGATATTGAGCGTGAACGTAGAGCGTTAGCCGCGAGGACTAATATGCTGGCCCACAGGTTTGCACGTTGTAGTAACGAGGCCAAGATCACGCTGTTTAAAGCATATTGCCAAACGTTCTACACGTGTGCCCTGTGGACCAAATATTCTAAAAGAGTGCTGGCTTCGCTTAGGGTTCAGTATAATAATGGGTTCAGAATGCTGTTGGGGCTGCCGAGATATTGCAGTGCGTCTGGCATGTTCGCGGAAGCGCGAACAGATGACTTCTTCGCCATTATGAGGAAAAAAACAGCTTCTCTGTTGCATAGATCGCGTAGCAGCTCGAACAGCATTCTGAATATGTTCTGGACTAGACCAGCGGAGCCCATCCTTGGGCATTTTGTAAAAAGGCTTGTGTTCCAGAACACCTAGTCTTAAAATTAATTTGTTCAATCGTGTATATTTTATACTAACATAGTAAATAAGTTTTTATTATTGTAATTACTAACAATTGGACCTTAGTTGTCTTAATAAAGAAGATTTATTATTATTTATTATTATTATTATTCCTCATCACTGCTGTACCTATCCGTATCGGAATTATCCCCGGGTTTTGGTCCATTTTCTGATGTTGTAGGCTGCTGACTCGTCCCGCTAGGACCGGCACTGTCATAGCGCACCATCTGTGGAGGGCGTTTTACGTTCTTTATAGCTACTTTTGTTTTTCTCTTATTGAGTTGAACAGGTACAATATTCCTACTGCTTTTTCCAATAACTTTAGCCTTTTCGTACCTAGGCAGGTCCTTAGCTTTTCGTGTTCTGGTGTTTTTCATATATACCTCATCACCTACGTTGATCTGTGGGGGTTCTTCTCCACCTTTCTTTTCTGTAACCCTAACTTTATCGTCCTTTATCTTATCGCTAATATACTCATACAGGATTTTTAGTCGTTTCCTATGATCCTGTAGGAGTTTTTGGTAAAAGTTACGGTCTCTGTCGATGTCAAAAACGTTACCTATATCGCTGTGACCGAAGGCCACTTCAAATGGTGTAAAATTTGTAGAGCTGTGTATGCTGTTGTTGTAACCCATTATCACGTAAGTCATGACGGATGCTGCATCATACTTCGCCAAACGATACATTTCATTGATGGTAGAATGATCTCTCTGATCTTGTTCTTCACCGGTAAGATTTACTACCCTCTCCGTGCATTCTATTAAGTTCTGAGTTCCTTTCTTATACAATGTAGTTACAACTTTACTAAAAATCGTTCTAAAAATTTGTTCTTCAAAGTAAATGAAGTATTTATGTTTGTAATCTAAATATTCTTTTAAAAATTTTTTTACTAATTCTTCATTGTTAGAAGTTGGTAAGTGTACCTCAATAATTCTTTGTTTCGAGTTTGAGATATCTTTTACACAAATATCGTTTTTAAACCAAACATGTACAAGTATTTGTCTTGGTTTGTTATCGATTGCTTCGTTTAAAATAGGTATGCCTTCATGCTCCCTGTTAGATATAGAATGTGCCGTTGCACCATCATCCGAGTCGGATATTTCTACGGTTTCTATTTCTGGCTCTATGCTACTACTATCCGGTATGTATATTTCTTGTCTACGTTGTTTTATTTCCTTTTCAATTTCTTTCACAATCTCTTCCACACGTTCGAAACGGGACTTTCCCAAATGGGCACTCACCCGCCTGGAGCTCGCAGAGGAAGCAGCCATGGTTCAGGGAAGACTTGACCGCCGTCTGCGAGCGGGCCATGCCCAGGGTTAAAGGGACCCCGGGCAAAAAGAGTGTGTACTGGTGGACCGCGGAGATTGGGACCTCCGCACCGCCAGTACCACGGCCCGGCGGGCCTACGGCCGATGCCACCGCAGGCGCTACACCCAAAGTGAGGAGAGAAGGCTCCACAGCGCCCTTCAGGGCGCGAGGTAGGCCCTGAAGGTCGCAATAGGACGGGCCAAGGACTCTGCGAAAGAGGAGTTCTTGACCACCCTGGACGCGGACCCATGGGGGAGGCCGTACAAAGTTGTGCGCAACAAAATGTACGGTGCATCTCCCATGGAGTCACTGGAGCTGGATCTCCTCAACCGGCAAAAATCGGTGGTGGAGGGCCTTTTCCCCGAACCGCAACGCTTCACCCCGCCGGCCCTGGTGCCCCCCCAGAGCAGACGGGGGGCAGACTGAGGAACCCCCCAGAAGGCTCCCGGCCCGGACGGGGGACGAGTCCTTCGCATTGCCCTGAAGCATCTCGGGACCCGCCTAAAGCATCTCATGGATGACTGCTTGAGGACGGGGTTGTTCCCGAGATGCTGGAAGGAGGGAAGGCTCATCCTGGTGCCCAAGCCGGGCCGACCTGCGGACTCCCCCTCGGGGTTCAGGCCCCTCGTCCTGCTGGACGAGGTAGCGAAGATCCTGGAGCGAATCATCGCCTCCAGGATCAACGAACACCTGAGGGGGACAGGCCCCGATGTGTCGCAGCGGCAGTACGGGTTCAGGGCTGGACTCTCCACCCTGGACGCCCTGGATTCGCTGCGACACATCGTGGAGGAGAGTAACGGCGAGGGGGAAGGCGTGGTAGCTGTGTCGTTGGACATAGCCAACGCCTTCGGCACTCTCCCCTTCGCCGTTATCGCCGGAGGCGCTGAGGTACCATAATATCCCCAGGTACCTCAGCCGTCTGGTGGAGCACTACCTGGAGGACAGGGTGGTGCTCTACCAGACGAAGGAAGGGAGGCGCGCCGAGCGCCCAATGAGGGCGGAGTACCCCAGGGGTCCGTATTAGGACCACTACTGTGGAACCTGGGGTACGATTGGGTGCTGAGGGGCGCGCTGCTCCCCCGGACGGCGGTCATCGCGTACGCCGATGACACGCTGGTGGCCGTCCGAGGGACCACCTTCCAGGAGGCGGCCCGAAGAGCCTCAGTAGCGGCGGACATGGTGGTCCGCCGAATACAACTGCTGGGGCTCGAGGTCGCCGTGCCGACGGATGTGGCCGTCTTCGGCGTGAGGGGTAGAGGTTGGGCGGTGCCGGCAGGCGCCCACGTCTCCATCACAGGAGTATCGGTCCCGGTCAAGTCCCAGATGAAATATCTGGAACTTGTCCTGGACCGGCGATGGAACTTCAGGGAGCATTTCCGGCAACTTGCTCCCCGATTAGTGGGCGCCGCATCGGCGTTGGGCAGGCTCCTGCCCAACCTCGGAAGGCCGGAAGCTCCATGCAGAAGGCTATACGCCGGGGTGACCCGGAGTATGGCCTTATACGGGGCTCCCATCTGGATCTCCCAGAGGGTGGTCGCCCTGCGAATGTGCAGGGCGTACATGACATGATGGTGACTTGCGCTGCCGCGTGCGTCCTCGCCGGTACTCCGCCGTGGGACCTCGAAGCCGAGGTCCTGGCGGAGGTCCGCACCTACCGGCGGGGAATGAGGGACCGAGGCGAGCGACCCGCTCCCCAAGAGGTGGAGCGGGAACGCCGCCTCGCGGCGCAGCGCATGCGGGACCGGTGGAAAGAGGGCTTGGCGGATCCCCCCTATGGCGCTCGTACCATAGAGGCGATCCGCCCTGTCCTCGTAAAGTGGGTAAACCGGTCCCACGGGCCACTGTCGTACCACCTTGTGCAGGTGCTGACCGGACACGGCTGCTTCGGTCACTACCTGCACAAGGTGGTACGACAAGTCAAGGTGGCGAGGAGGGAACCGTCCCCGTCGTGTCACGAGTGCGGCGCTGCGGATGACACCGCGCAGCACACCCTAGAGGTGTGTAGCCGGTGGGATGAGCAGCGCCGCACTCTAACGGGGACTGTAGGGCAGGACGCTCGATAGCGAGGAGTCCTGGGAGGCGGTGGCCTCCTTTTGCGCAGAGGTTATGTCGCAAAAGGAGGCCCCGGAGCTGTTGCTGTGCTGTGCCGTGCCGTGCCGTGCCGTGCCGTGCCGTGTCGTGCCGTGTCGTGCCGTGTCGTGCCGTGCCGTGCCGTGCCGTGCCGTGCTGTAGCGTCTGGCACCGTTTGCTAGACTGCTAAGTGTTCGATCTTTGTATTAATAATTATGAAAAAGTTATGGAGTAAATTCACAAAAATAATTGAATATCTATTCAATCCAATAAAATTTAAAATAAACTAGCGACAGCTCTAGCCTGAGCTGGTAGCTGTAAAGTTACCTAATTAGGTGACAAATTCTTTCATAGATTTCAGATTAAAGATATTGTTTGCCGAACACATAAAAAAGTTCGGATGATCCGCTGGTTTGTTCCGTATCTTAGTTGGCATAGCGTGTGGCACGGTTTGCTAGAAGACGTCGGTTCAAATACGGCTGGATTCTAGGATTTTTTTCTAAGTGATCGATATCTGTATTAATATTTATAATAGAAAGTGGTGTATAAAAATTTTAACGTTAGAGCTCTTTTAAACCTGAAGGTATTAGAATTAAAATTGTATTGTCTAGCAATGTACTGGACATTGCATTGGACATTGGAATCCACCAAATCGAATAACTCTCCAATTTGCCGGCTTATATGCCGAACTCATAAAACATATGTTAATAATTCAATTCGATCAATTTAACTAAATCGACGTCGACTCAATTAGGTCGCCATAGAGGTACAGGTGTAAATGAGTTTAGAGATGTTAATCTAAACCAATGAGCCTGCTGTGCTCCAACACTGTTTAGGCAGATTTTTCACTCGTGCCCAAAAATCTATACGAGGGCACATCTCACCAAAGCCACAGATGTGCAATCTTGGTACCATCAATACTTAAAGTTACTATAGTGTTAAAATAAAAGAAGCATTGACACCACAAGAAAAAGATAATTAAATAGAGAACGTCTTAATTTATTTCGATCGTTAAACGTTTTTCAAATACGTAAGTAAAGCCCGCACGCACTTCAATGGGTTACAAGTACGAAATAAAATATCGTGAAGTATCTCATTTATCCCCTGGAGATAAACCAAACAAAGCATAAAATACACAGCTCGATGCCCTTCATCTAAACGAAAGGACAAGGATCCTCAAAGTGTCGTAAAACCAAATGTGTACCGGGTGCTATTTTAAGATTTATGCTATCCCCAAAACTTTGTATGGTTAAGTCGATATCCTGTAAAATACTAGCCGCGATCATTGATAATATGTATTTTCAGACTTTCGACTAGCGGATAATTATTTACAACGACTTGCCCTTACTTATGATCCACATTTATAGAGTGTGTCTAAACATAATCTCATTAATCGTAATTCGTTTACTAGAACCAGAAAAAATACAGATGATAAAATTTTCGTGAAATGTAAGAATATTTCTCCTGTTGGTATAAAACGTTAAGATTTGTGGCTATCATTATTTTAAATTGGCGAGATCACGACAAAAAAAATTGTCAATAACGTATACAAAGTATATAATGATATAGGCACACAAAGAAATTATGCAATAAAAGTGATTATAACAAACATACACAAGAAAAATCGACATGGGAAAGTGTGTATGCTTTTATATTCAGCGTATCCTGTCTTTAATAACGTCTTAAGTCAAAAGAAAACACCGGATAAAATACAAATTATGCCCGGACCTTATATAAGTCATAAACCCTTTACAACTTATAAGTTATATATATATATATATATATATATTATAAGTGCCTTATACAACTTATAAGTTGTCTGTCGGAAAAGTAGTTAAGGTTTTAACAGAGAGCCGATTAGAGCGCAGAGACAGCTTACACTTAAGCTCCGAAGGAGCTTCGTGGAAAATAAATTAGAAATTTCTTTTTTATTTGCCTCATGGGGTTTGTTAAAAAAAACTGTAAGAAACCCAGTATCCTATTGCGCGGTTACAGTAAAAATGATACGAATGGCTGTTCATAACTTTTAGTTTGATTAAATACCGGTTAGTTTGATTGAACAAATTAAAGATATCACCACTACAGGCAATTCTGTCTATTTAACCATAATGCTCAAAAACATTAAGGAGTAGTTTTTAATTACTTTTAGGTTCAATCTCAAGTGAACCTTATATATTTGTGTTATACAAGCCTCGATTACATCAGAACCACTGTCGCCAAAAATTCGCACATTCATAATCATTTGAAACACTATGAAATCTTGATTACGATTGGTTGTAGTTTCCTATTTAAAAAGAACTTACAAATTCTGGACTGTTAATATAATTTAAACTGAACCCTGTTGACATATCGTCGCAACCCAGGAGTTTAACACGCGGAGTACGTCAGGGCTACATAATAGGACCGCTCCTGTTCATTATTTACACCGCCACTACGTGTAGTCTCTTATAGTAAATGCCATTGTTATGCAGATAATTTGTAGCTTTACATTCGTGTGGATCCAAGTAATGTACTTCCGGCTTTGGGTGACTTGAATCACCACCTGCACACTATTTACCAATGATCCTGTGATAATGCTCTAGTCCTTAATCCATGTAAATCTAAATATATGTGTTGGGTATTGATCCTCAAATGAATAAGGTTGTTACCACAAATCCGGATGTATTAATCTGAGGACAGGATGTTCACCGCGTGGGGGAAGCTAAGAGTCTTGGAATAATTATAGACAATTATTTGCGCTTCGAGAATCACGTGCTGGGCCTTATTCGTAGCTGTTTCTATCGCCTTAAGGTTTTGTATGGAATCCCTGATTTGCTTAGTGAGAAAGCACAGTTTACTGTTTGTGAGTCGTTTTATCTAAATTAAATTATGGCGACATTATTTATTGGCCTCGTCTGCTTGCAAAGACTCAGCGATTATTGCAGCGTGTGCAAAATGCTTCCTGCAGATTTTGCTTCAAGGTATCCTCCACGAAGTCACATATCAACCATGCTAAATGATACGTCAATACTCAGCATGGACCCTCGAAGAAAGTTTCACCTTTCCTGTCTATTGTTTAATATCATGAAATTTAAAAGTCCTGAGTATCTTGTATAATAACTTAGAATTTGCAAACTCTGCACATTCTAGCTAACTACTAAGGCTATTCTGGCAGGTTATATACACCGCACTTTTGAGGGTAGCTTCCACTGTCAGGCTACAAAGAGCTGGAATAATATTTCTCCGCCAACAAGATCTTTTGACTGCCTTCGTGGCCGCACGGTTATCATGCCACGCAGAGGTCCCAGGTTCGATTTCCGGTTCGGAAGAAATATTTGCATGACCTACATTTATTTCTCTCGTGAGTTGCGTTGTAATTTGCGATTGTCTATGTGTGTGTGCATGGCACCCGCGACACAAGGTTTTCCTAGTGCGTTATTAGATCTGTGCATACTAAGTTTACCTTTAGGAAACATATTGAAGAGGCTATTTTACGCAAACAAAAATTTGGTATTCCGAAGCACTTTGAGTCTATGGTATTGCTACCTTCCAACAAAAATTTATTATCTAATCTGACACTAACACTAATTATCATGTTAATTATTCTATTATTAGTACTATGTGGACACAAACTAACAGTACTAACCATAAAATTAAATATGATTCTATAAACATTTAATTCTTTTAATTATTAAGCACCCACCCTATTACACACTCACTGCCGCGCTGCGGTTTCGCCGTTTTCTGCTATTCGTGGGCGTAGCAGAATATCAGTATTATGTTGCTCTAATTGAGCAGCAATTACGCTGAGCTACGGCCGTTTTATCACCACAGCGCACACATCAATGCGTTGCGAGCATTTTTTGTACAGCCTTGCATATTTCTCTTTTTTCGTTTATTTTTTATTTTTGTTTATATGTATGGCATGTGTGTGTTGTATTGTAATAATTTTTTTTTTACAAAAAATTTTATAAAAAACATTATGAGAGATGGTTTATACGATATGATAGATAGACAAATTTATTTATTTATCTATCATATCATTGAAAATTCCATACCTATTATTGCAAGTCACGACATTTTGATTTTATATTGAAATTTCAACCAATGTTATGCCATCCACTAGTCAATATCTGAACAACGGCGAAATCGAGATGTTTACTTAGTTCTCCAAAAAAACAAGTGACCACATTACAGCGTTATATATATAGCGCTATACAAATTTAACGACAAACAGGAAATTGAATATTTATTAAAATAAAATAAGCTTAACGATGAAACTGCCTCCGTGGCCGAACGGTTACCATGCCGGACTGCCACACAGAGGTCCCAAATTCGATTCCTGGGCCGGGAGAAAGAGTTGTATGGCCTATAATTATTTCTCTCGTGAGTTTAGGTGTAATTTGTGGTTGTCTATGTGTGTGTCCAAGGCACCCGCGACACAGGGTTTCCCTAGTGCGGGACTATGTTGAGAGTGTGCGTTATTTATTTAAAAAAAACACTGCCATGGATAATATTACAAGTGCGACTATCATTTTTGCATAGCAAAGTAGTAGATAAGGCATTTTCAATATTTACAAAGCAAAAATGGCGGACTGAGCTCAAGTCTGTAGAACTCCGCATACTGTTGGCTAACGTACCACGCGGACTAAGTACTTCTACTTTATTTATTGTTCTGTGGTTAGTTTGACAGCGAAAATCATCATTGTTAAAGTTTGGGTTTTGTTATGAACTGTCTACCTGTAATTTGGACCTATCATAATGACGACGTGCGTGTTCAAAACTATTATATTATAGTACCGAGCTCTTAGGTTTTGGCGATTGCCACACATTAGTATAGTAAGTCAAATTCCTTCAATTAGGTGAGATTGTAGTCATCCGCGTGCCAAACCAAGAAAAAATTGTTAACAAAGTAGCGTCAAGAATAAGGCAATTAATTCATTTCAATTCAGTACAATTCTTTATTGCATTTACCATAATATAACATAGGGTGAGAATGCTTACAGCTAAAGTTAACAGCACATTATGCACCCTGTAGGGCACTGCAAATTATAGAAAGAGGGAGAGGAGGATTTACTCTTAACAATATTTTGAAGTTTAGGATGTTGCCTTTTCTAATCTTTACATAAGTTCATATTTCTAAAATTCCAAATTAAAGAAAGCATATAATTGATTAAGATTGAACATATCAGAAAATAGGACCATGTAGCAATTATTATCTTTTTATTTATTAATTATTATTTATTTAGATAATAAGTAAAATATGATTTTGTCATCACTTGAATAGTATTTATTTTTTGTATTCATTTATTGGTAATATAAATCATTGTCATTTTATTTATATATTTGTGTTAACTGTACTTTCAGTAGTTTTTGGTCAATTATATACATTGTACAATTGTTTTTTTACTTTGTTTGTAGTTGTAGTTTAAGCTTAGGCTTATGCAAATTAAGTATGTTTATTTGTATTTCCTGGAAAACGTGGTAGTTTTCGTTTACATTTTTAGTTTGGGACAACGTTTTGCTCCTATCTATTTTGTAAAGACTAATTTTAAAGGAATCAATATTTTTGTTATTGTGCAGTATTTTACATAAATATCGTAAATGAGTCATTACACGTTGTTTAAATTACAGTTTCAAATTGAAAGCTACTTCTGTTATTCCAGAAATCGTTAAAATATAAGAACATCGTCGCTTAACCAAAAACTCTGTAGCTCAATGTAACTATTCTATTACACCAAGATTGATTTTCGTTTTCTGTGGCAGAGCCCTGAACGTTCGTGCAGACTTTTGACAAGTAAACCATTTTTCATACAATGAAGGGTGAAATCCGGAAAATATACTTTCCGAGAAAAGCACAAAAATGTCCAAGATATTTCTAGAATTTCAATTTTTTTTTATTTTCCAATTGACACAAGAATTTAATTTTGATATAACAGGTTTGATGATGATTTTACCATCTCAGTCAGTCGTAACATAGGGACTTGTCAAGGGCCTGAAATGTTGGTTTGTTTGTAAAAACAAATATACGCGATTTACAACCAAAAAAATAGTTTCATATACACTGAATAACACTTGAAAATCTAAAATTTGAAATCTAAGAACGAGATACAGGAATACTAACCCCTCTAGTATTGACTAGATCGTGCATTGCGCTGGTTTAGCAGCGATGCAATCGCAATGCAGTCGCTAATCGTCTACCTTTACACACGCGCGTGAGTTTAAGCAGCGATGCAAACACGATGTAAATGCGTTACAAACGCGAGCAAACGCGATACAAACTCGATGCAAGCGTGATACAAATGCGACGCAAATGCAATGCACGTTTTAAATTAATGGACTAATTTATTTATTTAATGTATTAACTAAATTCACATTTAAATTTACAATTAATTAAACAAAATAGTGTGCATAAACCTATACAGATATATATATAATTATTCAACATAAGCGAGTGTATCAATGCAGTCGAGCGTTCGCATCGATGCAATGGCCTAAATCGTAAGTGTAGCAATGCAATCGCGCGTTTCACGAACGTTCTAGTAAATTATAGTTCCAGTATAGTTTAGTTCTATTGTACGATAAGGTTGTTTGTTTTTCCTTTGGTTTGGGTTTCTTTCTTTGCTTTTTGTCAGTAGTATAGTTTTCGTAAAGTATAGTTTTAGGACAGTATATTTTTAGTTTAGTATAATTTCAGTGTAGTATAATTTTAGTGTATTAGAGAAAGAGAGTTATTGTATAGTATAGTTTTTGTGTAGTATAGTTTTAGAATAGTATAGTTTTCGTATAGTATAGCTTTAGTGAAGTATAGTGTTTCATTCTCTCCGCTGAATAGAACGCGACTTCAGGCTTTGTCTCGATCAAACTTGGTGTGAGGCAAAGACACACTATCTCCCCCAATTTCTTTACAAGTGTACTAGAAGAGATGATGAAGACGCACAATTGGGATGAAAAAGGTGTTTACGTCAATGGCCGCCGCATGTCGCATTTGCGTTTCGCAGATGACCTGATCCTTATGGCTGGAAACTTCGCTGATCTCCAGACTATGCTCCAAGACCTGCACGAGGCTCCACTAACTTTCGGTGTTGAAATGACAAGACCAAGATGCTGGGTTTTGGGTCCGGAAGGTTGGATATGATCTTATGTCCAGCCTTCCGGACCCAAAACCCAGCATCTTGGTAGGGAACACCCAACTAGATGTAGTTGACGAATACGTTTATCTTGGACACTGTTTAAGTTTTGTCCGAGCTTCCCAAACCAAAGAAATCGCGAAAAGGATTCAGTTTGGATGGGCCGCCTTCAGAAAACTGGAGAATCTAAAATCCCTCAAAGCATCAAAACTTTAGTAGTAGTTGAGCTCCTTGTGGAAGAGTTCGTCCAGGGAAGTACTGCCACCTTACCGGTGAAATCACTGGCACATAGGACTTGTCAACATGTCTCAGGGTGACCGGCGAAGTGGCATTGCCCCTCAGATCTTTGCGATTTAAAGCTCTACGTGACATTGCAACTGTTATGGCAGGCGTGTAGCTTACCATCAGGGGCACGACTTGTTCATCCCGTCACTTGATATTATAAAATAAACCTATTTCTGCCACCGAGATTTTTACTACATATATCATTTCCTTTACATAGTAGTCAAAACATTATAACGATTAAAAACAACTGTGCAATGTATCTTTTTTTCAATTTCTACTGTCGTATATTTGTGAATGTAAAGGAATATATCGTGATTAATGTGAAGACTATATTTAGGTAGGAGCGTGACCAAATAGCCGAACATTCAGCCGAACTATTCGATCTGATTACAACGTACGAAAATTGATACGAAAAATACCACTTATTAAGTTCAGTTGTAATTAATAAAGTTGTATTTAATAATTCTAACAAACTAGTGGAGTAATTTCACAAAAAACAAATGAATATCATGGTATTAACATGTTATAATATTCATAACGGGAATTTAATTATTAAAGCTTTTTAATTTAACCTAATCAAAGATAAGTAGCAAACACATAGAAATGCGTGGGATCTGGTGACTCGGCCTGTGCGTTTAAATTAGCCGCTGTTAGAAGGCGGCCGCGCGACAGTCGTGCTGCAGCCACGGTTAGTGAGGTGTACACGTTAATTTTTCAAATTAACCACGTTATATGAAAATCGAATTGAAGAATTTATAGAGAATGTAAAACAACACCCTGCAATATGAGATTGCAGTTCTGCCAGTTAATCCAATCGACTGGATTTATGGAAAATTTATGTCTAAAATTTATTGACAATTTTGAAACTGAAACTACAACAGAAAAACACATAGCAGGTGGGTCATTTTTAATACCTATATGTGAAGTGCGCACCCCAAGAATTAGGAAAAAGTAATATTTCTTCGTTAGAATCCATCGCATAACTCAGTAGAAAGATTAAAAATCAATAAAAAAAATTAACTACTTGAGCTATCCATAAGAATGAATTTAATGGATCTAATTTTTTTTAGTGCTAATCGACTTCACTTTCATGAAATAGGTAATCATTTCATTGTATGGGACGAGAAAATTCGGAACAGCCAAAGTTGGTTAAATTTCATACAAAAATATATAGTCGTAGTCATTTATTGATAACAAAATAGTTACAAGTCACAAACGTCGCGCTTGACCAAAAAATTGACAATGCCAAAATTGTTTCCACAAAAAAAATAATAATTTTTTTAATATTAGTTTTACGGCATCGGGAAAAAAAAGATTTAATGGTTCCTAAGACAGTTTCCTTGTATTTTCTATGGTATCGGATTTCCCCATACTGTCCCATTTAAAAAAAAACTCTGTATATGATTGTGCCAATTTTGATAAATTAGAGTACCTATGAATATCTTCTGGAGCCACTCTCGCTCTCTAAAAAACTCTGCAGGGACTAAGCCACTTATAAAGTTCTTTGTATAAAAATATCTTCTCCACAATAGAAAGCAAATAAAAATTCCCGAGGACTTTCCCTTGGGAGTGCTTGGAAGTTCACAGTAGCTCGTTGGCGCGGTTACAAAAATATATAATAATGTACACAATTAGTGTAGAAAATAAATATTTATTTTTCTGTGATTATTTTACGAATTCAATCCAAAAACCACTGGCGAGTACAAAACAAAAGATGCAATCAAATAAAAAGCTGAGTTTCAATTTGTTTGCCTTGTCACATGCATGCTGCGCTTTGAATAAATAGTGCGACTCTGCGATATGTGCACAACACTCGTTAACGATGCGGGAGGCTTTTATTAACCGTTTTTGTTTTATTGGCTATGTGTGTAACTAACTTGCAAAACGCGAACATGTTTTTAATATTTGGTGCACGTGTCTGTATTCGTATTAAAGTAACTTTTCTTTTTTTTCATAGCAGCAGAGCTCCAGTGAAAGAGTTCATCCAGAGAAGTATTGCCTTACCTATTTCTGCCGCCAAGCAGTATAATGTGAAATTACAGGCACATAGCACTTGTCAACTTTTGTCTCCAGGTGACGGGCGCAGTGACAGTGCACCTCAGATCTTTGCGATTTAAAACACTAAGTGGCACTACAACTGTCATGGACAGACGTGTCGCTTGCCACCAGGCGTGAGACTTGATCTTGGCTCTAGATATCATAAAAAAATCCCCAATTCAAAGTCTCACCTCAGGCATGGCTTTCCTTTAATAAATTTTCTGTCAATTTGAAAATAATTCTATTTTTCTACTTCCTATATCATCATTCTTCAGTCATTATTTAAACATAATCCCTTTCTAAGATAAAACTACTTTTCAAGCGATCTCGAAGCTTGTTAAAAAACCTCTTTAACCAAAGTAGGTAAAAGAACGCGTCACCTCCAAGCTTTGAGAGAGACAAATGACGTCCGCGTTGACTGATGGCCTTGATGTCGCTCGTAATAAGGAGTTACTACGCTCTGATTGACTTATTACGCCTAACGTTGCGCCACCGTGACCTACTTTACGACATAATATACCTTGAATTTTCTTTTTTGACATTATTTTGTAAGATTGTATATTTTAGTAGCAGTAGATCTCCTAGTGAAACAGCTCGTTCAAGGAAGTACTGCCACCTTACCTATTTCTGCCGCCAAGCAGTAATGTCATACTGACCTAGCAGTAATGTCAGTATGACCTTACAGTAATGTCATAGTGACATTACTGCTTGGTCAGTATGACGGTTTTGAAGGGTAAGGGTGCTGGTGATATTACAGGCACATGGGACTTGTCAACTTACGTCTCAGGGTGACGGGCACAGTGGCAGTGCCCCTCAGATCTTTGCAATTTTAAGCTCTGAATGGCGCTGCAACTGTTATGGACAGGCGTGTAGCTTATTACCAGGCACACGACTTGTTCGTCCAGTCACTTGATATTATAAAAAAATAAAAAATGTATATATTTCTAGAGATGCATTGTCATCACTGGATTATTGAACTTCTGGCTAATCAAAATGTGTTCAATTTGAAAATTATCAATCTAAATGTTTTATGTTTCTATTCTACAGGTATCTTTGTATTTTCAGTATTCTACAGGACATATCAAGGAGAGTTTGCGACAAAATTGCATGAAATCGTTCCGCCATCCCCTTTCTATTATCGGAGGACTAAATGTAAGCTAGGGTTTGCTACCCTTACCCCTGTTGAATATACCCAAAATTCCACGTCCCAATTCTATATGGCGTACGGTATAGGAGTGGAATTTCCTGCCTGCAGATTTATTCCCTGAACGCTATAAATTAACCTTTTCAAGGTTATAACGAATAGATATTGTATATGTGTGCATGCTCCATCTTCGACCTCATCATCACTTTCCAGGAATACGGAGGAGGAATATGGAGTTGAATCAAGAGCGCACTTAATTTAAACATAAAAATAAAAAAAAGTGTTAAGACAACAACTCAGGTGCAAGCTTTGAATGTGACAAAATTATTCGTACAAAATAATACCATATTATAGGAAACGAATTCGTGCTATTGAATATCACTTGTAGCGCAATTAAACATTGTTGGGTTGGATGAATTTCCAAAATAAGAGGCTTACCACCCGTAATTCAACCTACTTACAAAATTTATAACGCCGGGTCTTTTGCACCAGATACCGATTCAGGACACAAAGACAAATTTATTTATTTATTAAAAGACATCAAAAAACACAACTTGTATAATAAAGCAACATTATTCACTAAATCTTTTCTCCAGAAAACTTGTCATTTTGCAGATGTGAAGAGTGCTATATTTCTAACTCAAAAACTATATTACATTACCAGTATATGATGCCAATTACAGCATATCATAGAAACTTATGAAATAACACAACGTGACCTGCGTGTCTCTGTCAGTGCCACTACCGTGAGTTTACTGTGACAGTTGTCGCTAACGACCGCGTAAATTACTTCACAATTTTATATGGTATATCATACAGCGCCTCTAACGGTTATGAGAAGAAGTAACATTTTGTATACAAATATTTTACACTGTCGATATCGAGAACTGTCATAATAAACTAATGGCACTGATAGAAACAAATGTAAATCATTGTATATTTAAATATAATTTTTTAGGAAGTAACTATAAATAGTAATAATAATAAAAATTGTAAATAACAAGGTAAACTTTTTAAAAGAAAAATGTGTTTTAAATGAATGCGACAAAATTCGTTCTAAAAAAATAATAATGAAATTCTTATTTTAATCAACTACAATAAGTTTTGTAAGCAGCTGTCAAAATATACTATTTGTTTATAATACACCCTTACCACACAAATTTTTACACATTATATTACATAATTACAATTGTTACACATTTATAATTAATCATATTATGTAATTGGTTATTTTCAGGTTAGTTTTCTCTAGCTAGTTTCGGTGGCAATTTTTATTATTTAAATATTCTAGAATATTATCATAAAGTATTATTTAATATTCGAGTGTGGTATCCTGAATATTTCACGATAATATACTCAAATACTTGAATAATAAAAATTACCACCGAAATTAGGTAAAGAAATCTAACCTGAAAATTACCCTAATATGAATATTTGATAAAAATCTGATCCACTTTTTTTATGTAAAGTAGTAGGCAAATGAGCAGAAGAGCTGTTTATCTGTTTACCAATAATTCCATGAAATTTAATTAAACCTTTTAACTTTTACCCTAGTAATTGCGTTTATCAGGCAGCTCAAGCCTTTTAAAGCTTAACAAAAGAGATACTTGTCTTTTTTGGCCATAATTTTTGGAGATAAGTCCAATCAATAAATCGGACTTTCCAATTTACGACTTCAGTTATATCGAGCACTTAGATTTCCGCGATTTTTTTTTTTTTTTTTTTTTTATATACATGACAGGCAAATGACTATGATTGAAATGATTGCTACACATCGGAAAATGTTACAACTTTTTCGGATTTAAATCGCGTATATTTATTTTTCTCGGGCTCTTTACAGTCAGCCGGGAATATTGGGCCCTGTAAAGTGACCGAATGATTTGTTTGAATATACAATACGCGATTTGGACCTCGATTGTATTTGAAGTCGGTAAAAATCTGCTCACCTCGATTCACTTCTGTGCTATCGATTCGGGGTCAAGAGTGCAGGTCAGAAGGAGCTTAACTTTAAGTACCTTGGCACAATGCTCGCGCCATCGCTGTGCTGATGAGAGCTCTCAAACCGATCAAAATCGTATCGATCTCTCTTTAATAACCAATCCACAAATAAGGCCATTGAATATTTAAAGATAAATATGCTGAATACATTGGAACCGTTTTTCAACATCTTGTTTTTCAACACTTTGTTTTTTTCATTGGCACAGATTTAAGAATAAAGTCAAGAATGACTCGTATAAATACTATGTGCAAGTGAACTTATAAATGAGTGTGTGTGTAATGTCACGACGTTTTACTGCCATGATACTTAATTATATTTGTGTAATTGCTCCAATCATACAAAATATACCTTCGATCTGGCTGTTCTCGAACCAGCGCCTTCGCCATGCCGTGGCTGACGCTCTCCCAACTAAGCTACGTAATTTCTACACTTATTGCAGATCTTTGTTTTTTGGTTTTTAACGACTTTTTGCCGTCTGTGAGAAATCTATGATAGTTTTTTACACCTTTACAGCTACCAGCGCCTAACTAGATGATAATATGGTGAATTTGAGTCCAGAATAACTTAACATTCAACATAGCCCCGCACTAGGGAAACCCTATGTCGCGGGTGCCATGGACACACACATAGACTTCACAACACTCACAAATTACACCCAAACTCACAAGAGAAATAATATAGGCCATACAAAAATGTCTCCCGGCCCGGCAATCGAACCTGGGACCCCTGCGTGGCAGGCCGGCATGGTAACCGTTCGGCCACAGAGGCAGTTAGGATCAAAAGAATTTTTCTTTGTGTTCCATTTTTGTATTAATGTATATTTATGTGTGTTTCCAGAATGCATTCCATTATTATTCATTCTTTCGTTATTTGTTGTACCAGAGGCCGCAAAAGTTTCTAGAATTTAAATCTCACTGGTGGGCACAGGTTATGCCATAGCCCATCACTTTGGGCTAGTGCGGGCTGAGAACTTCACACATTTTCAGTGGTATTGCAATGCATGCCGGGTACAGCTAGTAATTAAAAACACCTTATGTGAAGTCGAAATAAACATCCTGCAATATGGTAAACTAAAGTGAATGAGGAATATTTTATTCTGCGAAAACATTTAGGTACAAAGACTCCATGCACAAGTTTAGCTCAAGTATGTCGACCCAGAATGACAAGCACTTAACATCAACGTTGTTTTATGATTGCAAAATTTTCTATGAAAATCGGTGTAGGTTTCGCTAGCGTTTCATGCCAAACGTATCTGCAAGTAAGTAAGTAAAAAGAAAATGTATACACATAAAAGTCGATTCTTTCTGAACTTTATTATAAAGTTTTATTCGCGAGGGAATTTAAGGCGAAACCGAAGTCTATTCTGTAAGTAAGTTTGTTTGTTTTACTTCAATTTGTTTGTTTTATTTTATTTAAAATCTTTTATGCAGATATATATGCAATACTTACTGTCAGCGGATGCGTTTTTGTGGCATCGTTATGAGCTACATTTGTATTTATATTTACTAGAAATTCTACCATCGGTCACTCGAAATACAAAGTAGCCCAAAAAGCAAAAAAATAAGCGTACCGCAGGGGACCGTAACAGGGGATTCAAATGGACGGAGGGATCGGCAGCTGAACAAAATTGGCGGAAGAGGAGTGTCAATCAGGTATGATTTTTGAATGTTTAGGTAACGAAAAATTTACTGTATGGTTTACTTTATTAAACAATCTGATTAACTGTTGTTAATGTTAAGATGTTTCTTTATCATCACACACTAACGCACACAACACACACGCTCACACACTTCCATATATATAATACACACATTCGCGCTCGCTCATCTACATACACTAAACTTACACACATTACATGTATTTTTTGGTATGATTGATAGTATTTACAATTTTTATTGCTCGACAGTATATTGGTTTTTTCTTTTAAGACTTTACTTAAGACTACTCAGAGAGGGCGAGGACCTGGTGAGATGTAATACAGGTTTAGTTGTCTAGCACGGTCTCCAGTCTCTCACAAGGGTTACAATATTTAAAATTGTTACTCTATTATAAAATAAGTGTCTATTTATTTCCTTGTGTTGTAACCATGGAAACGTGGTGACGACGAGGTCGACGATGGAGCATACACGCCTAAATAATGCCTATTCACTCTCGCCTTGAAAAGCCCCAAGTTATAACGTTCAGGGAACAAGTCTGCAGGCAGGGAATTCCACTCCATAGGCGTTCGCCATATAAATGTGGAAGCA
This sequence comes from Hyposmocoma kahamanoa, assembly GCF_003589595.1. Lineage (NCBI taxonomy): Eukaryota > Metazoa > Arthropoda > Insecta > Lepidoptera > Cosmopterigidae > Hyposmocoma > Hyposmocoma kahamanoa. The sequence goes on along the minus strand of NW_020653750.1, from coordinate 2,316,522 downwards.
TAACGCTTCGTGCGAATCTTTGGAATATCCACAACGTAGGAGTGGAACCCAAGCCTACGTGTGTGTGCAATCAGTTTCAAAACTTAATGTTTATGTGCAGTGAAATCAGTAAAATAAGTTTGAAAATTCCATTGTCTAACGCCAACAATACGGAGGTAGCGGTGAATTATTCACTGACTTTCCTCAGTGGCACTCCTCACCCGCACCCGCGCCTCTCACTTACGCTGCTTGCAATTCTCACAGCGATTTTTATCCACGCGTCGAATTTGTGCGCCACCGCCTGCGTCGATAGCTCACCATCTCCATACTAATTACACTTAGGAATCTGTACTATTACAACCCGTTATTGACTTGATATACAAAGAGGCTAAATTAGCATGCCTAAAGTAAATCGCACTTCGCCACCGTCTCCCAAATTATTACCTAAAGACTGTAATATTACAAGAACGATTTCGGTTTCGGACTTGGTTACCTCACCACCGATACTTCCCCGAGTCCAAACACGGCAAAAGAGGCAACGCCCGGACGAATGCGAAGAAATCAAGGAGTTAATAAAAACCATGAGAGAGGAACAAGCACAAACATATGCTAATTTAACCAGTGAAATAAAAGAATTAAACAGGCAAAACACGGAATTTAAAAAGTTAAACGCAGAAATCCAATCTTAGTTGGAATTTAGTAATAAAATGTATGAAGATATGAGAAACCGTATTGAACAACTAGAAAAACAAAAAAGAAGACCAAAGTCATATCACTACCTTGGAACACAAAATTAAGGACGTCGAATTCAAGTCCCACAGCTCAAGTGAAGAAATCAGGAATTTGCCTATGAGTGATACAGAATCTACTACCAGTTTGATTAAAAGTGTATGTTGTATGGCGAAGTTACTGAAAATAGATTTAACCTTATCCGATATACGGGACTCCTATTGACTACCAAGTAAGACGAGCTCAAAGCCTATCCTCGTGGAGTTCCAGTCTATTTGTACAAAGGTAATTTTTGTGGACGAACTTGAAGTGCGGAATGCTATCGACAGCTTGCGTACAAATTGTGCCACTGGTTGGAATGGTATGCACAATCTAATGATTTTAGAGGAAACCCTAATATCATTAAATTCGTAGTGTATTTGTAGCTCATTTGACACACATAATTATGTAACCTGACCATTTCTTTTGGCACTTTTCCTGCTGCGTTTAAAAAAGCAATTGTCCATCCTGTACACAAGAACGATCCAGCCAACAATGTACACAATTACAGGCCAACATCGGCCAGTAGCCAGCTCTGTTGAAGATTATGGAGAGAATCATGAACAGCAAGTTAGACACCTTCCTCAACAAATTTGAAGTTACATCACCCAACGAATTTGACTTCCGTTCCCACATATCTACTGAGGGTGGTGTTTTCTGTTTATCAAAATCCATAACCCAAAAAACTTGACGAGAGAAAAAAATGTATTGAGACATTTCTTGATCTCTCCAAGGGCTTCGACAATTTCAATTCTCTTTAATAAGCTGGAAAACATTGGCATCGGTGGAACCGTTCTAGACCTTTTTAAAAACTATCTATCAGACCGATCTCAATTCGTTAAATTGGAACATACTAATCTAAACTATCGTATGGAGTACTCCAGGGCAGTATTTTGGGCCCGACGCTGTTTAAGGTGTACATTGATGAGCTCTGCAGATTATCATTAAAAAATTGTGAAATTTTTACTTACGCAGATAACACAGCTCTTACAGTTTCTGGGTCGCATTGAACTGAAGCTAAAGTAAACGCTGAATCGGCTCTTCGGGCTGTTATGGTCTGGTTGAGAACGAATTTGCTAACATTAAATGTTGAAAAAACAAAATATATCACCTTTTCTATAAACGCATCCGGTCAGTCACTTCCCGTTTACTCTGTTTCTGCTCATACAAGCACACCGAATTTCGTTGTTTGCTCTTGTCTTGAACTCCTAAGAACTAAATATTTAAAATACCTTGGTATTATTCTCGACGAGGGGACGATTCTGAACTGGCGGAGCCATATCGACAGTGTATACTGTAGACTGAGAAAATTAATTTTCGTTATGAAAAAGCTCCGCTGTAGCACCGACCAGAATAAGTTGTATATGGTTTGTAATTATCTGTGCAGGTCAATTAAAAGCTATTGTATCTCAGTGTGGGGTGGCACGCATAAAACGAGTTTGTTAAAACTAGAACGTGCGCAAAGAGCTGTAATAAAAGTCATGTTATCTAAACCTTATAGACATTCTACGACCTCCCTGTACGGAGAGTCAAAAATCCTAACCGTTCGACACTTGTTTATGTTGCACATAATTGTACGCCGACACCGTACCATAGCTTACTCCTCACGTATTCATAGCAATTATCCTAGACGTAAACCTAAAGCTAGCCCCAATGAAGACTATAGAACATCCTTCGCTAGAAGACAGTACCATTGTGTGAGCTCTTACCTGTATAACAAAATAAACGACAAACATAAGATAGTTTCCTTAAACAAATATAACATGAAAGTCAAACTTCGCTATTGGTTACTTACCTTAAATTACGATGAAACCACACACACCACATAAACGGACTAAATTTAGTTAATTTAATCTATTTCCTAAGATCCCCAGTAGATCGCCCTCGTCGGAATCCGTACTGGCGATCACTGAGAAGGTCGTTGTCTTCAAGGTATGACAGGAGATGGTTGTTGTGTACACGTCCGTCTTGCAACGTATGAAAGTGACTGAAATAGGTCTATACCTATATGACAGAGTCAGGTCTGCTTCGCTTTTTCGGCACACGTTGCACGTTTGCAAGCTTCCATGACCTGGGTACTACACCAGTCTCAAGTGAGAGGTGGTACGCACTCCGTAAATTCTTTTAAAGCAAAACGATGCGTACATTTTCTATTAAATAGGTTTGCCGTAAACGCACGTTCGGTGATAATACAGGTTAAATGCCGAATATTTTGGTTGAATACCAAATGAAACATTAACCCCACGTAACTAATAACATTTTCGCTTAAATACCCATATCAACTCATACATATTTCTTATAATTACATTACATTAACAGCAACTATTTTAATTATGATATATATCCAAATGGTCAGTTGGCAAATGTTTATTTACGGTGAGCATTATACCAATACAACAAATGTTTTCATGTTGATGCGATTTTCAAGCGAATCGATTCAATAGAAAGGCAAAATACGTAAGCAAGTAATAAAAATTTTATAATAATATCAATACATTTAAAGGAATTTCGATTTACAAGTAGGTATTTATTTTGACATGTAGGGAATTAAATGTTTTTATAATCCAGTGTGTTTGTCCTAGCCGGTTTTGGCTACAGCGACTGCTATTGTTTAGAATTATAGCTACGGTTGTTTGCTCTTTCATGTGCCCTTAGATGGCTACAGTAACCAATCTTATTGGTAAACGTTCGCAAATAGTGGCGACACGTAAGGACTCCGTCAACATAGTAATAATAGGTGGCTGCAGGCATCTTAGCCTTGAGAGCATCACGTTTCGCGTCCAGGTCTGACAGTCTCTGCTCCTTAAATTTGTCACCTGTGTTTTCACAAAATTGTGTCATAATCCAGTAATACACAAACAGCACGATAATAAAAATAATGACACAAATACTCATAGCCCAGCACTAAGGAAACCCTGTATCGCGGTTGCCTTGGATACACATATAGACAACCACGAATTACATCCAAACTCACAAGAGAAATAAATGTAGGTCATACAAATTCCATAAAAATTAATAATAATAATAAGAATAATAATAATAATAAATCATTTATTGTCTCGTAACATTTTCTTCCTTAAAAACTAATTAATCAAATACAACAAAATAAATAAATTTGAGACAAAAGGCAGAGGCTCAGCTTATGCTGGCACGGCGATAAGACCGCGCAGCGCTGTTTTTCAGCCTCTCCCTAATCCCTATGGTCTTGAGCGGGATACATGTCAACGAGGGCATATAGCATAATATATTAAAAGACATACATAACACAAAGAAACAACATTGATAACAATAACAATAAATAACAATATTGATATGACATTGATGGACATTATGTGGAGGATAAAAAAAAAACAATAAAATAATAATAATTATAATGATGAAACTAAAAAAAAATGGTAAAGAAATATTAACATTAAAATCAACTTCTCCCGGCCCCGGCTATCAAACCCGAGACTCGGCGTGGCAGACCAGCATGGTAACCGTTCGGCCACGGAAGCAGTCAAAATTATATATATAACGGCATTAAAAAGGTTTTTTTTACGTTAACAATCCATCGATCGCTGTCCATAAAGATGGCATGTTTATTTTTTTATGATACCAAGAGACGAGACGAACAAGTCGTGTCTGTTGGTAAGCGACACGTCTGCCCCTAACAGTTGCAGTGCCACTCGTAGCTTTAAATCGCAATGATTTGAAAGGTACCGTCACTACGCCCGTCACCCTGACGCGTAAGTTGACAAGTCTCATGTGCCTATAATTTTACCAGCACCCCTTAGGTACCTTTTAAAACAGGAACACAGTAATGTTCACATTACCGCTTAGCGGCAGAATTAACTAAGATGCTTCCCTGAACGAACTCTTTCACAAAGAGCTCTATTGCTACTAATATATCAAATAATATCAATCGGTTAACTGAACTGGTGCCAAAAACATCCTCTAAGCCTTGTAAGTATATAATACACGGGTGCGCAATAAACTTCACCATTTAGCTGAAGCAAAACATTCCTAAACCGAAATAAACATGGAATGGCACATAATAAACTGCTGCGAACTATACTGCGACAGCTCCACAAAATATTAGGAGCTCACCAAATTTGTCGACGCGGAATGGACTTGAGTCGGCAGCAAAACATGCTTCCAACACTGCCATAGAAATGGAAATAAATTAATTTGTTACTCCGCGAACCCAGTGGAGGTTCAATCGTGCAAAATTGCTGCGCATGTGCTGATTTTTTATTTCATGCAGTTCATTTTCTCATTCTCCCTCCGGATAAAATGAATAAAATAACACAAGCGCAACTACACAGATACCACCACAAAAACATCCCGACACGTGATTAGCCTCTCTACAAGGAATCTTCAGGGTTGTTGATTGTACGAAGAATTTGATCGAACGACTGTCGAACAATCTACAAAACCCTTCTAACGCCTGAATCTATTGATTAGCTTTACGTGAATGCTATTGCTTTTGCATTTTACGTGAATGGTTTTGCTTTGTCTTTCGCTGTTATTACAGCGAAAGACAAAGCGAAACGCCCAAAGGACATAAAGCTTTTTCTGATTAGCTCAAGTCGACTTTGCATCGAAAAGTGTAAGGACTACCTAAGCGAGCTCTCTAATTTTGCTCCACACATTGGCTCACATAGATGAATAATTCTACTTATAGTTTCAAATGATTTCAAACTAAGTAGAACGCTACGAAACATTATGAAAACAAAGTTTCAATGCTTGTGACGTGGTTGTGACGGTTATGGGGTGTACTCAGAATTATACCACCTTTATAAATCATGTACCTGTCTGTACCTTTATGAATTCTCAATTTATTTGACAGAAATAATAATTAAAGGACTATACAACCACACTAACTGCCTGGTTTCAAATAAGGAATTTCCCCGTAGTATGAATATCAATGCACAAAATTAACTCTGAATTTTCAACCCAGATAACCTAAACCAGAAACAAATAGATTGCCTTGGATCAAACCCGGTAGTTCCACATCCAACAACCACAGAGCAAACCGTTGCATTGGGCGTCGAGAACTACAAAACGGTCGAAGGGCTAATTAAGAATTTTATTTCAATCGAATAAGCAAACTGAGTATTCAAACTTTGTACTTAACTATCGAGTATGGACGTTCTGCTTTTGTAAATATTTATTTTAAAGTATAACGGTAAGTCATGCATATCTAATGAAAAATATCATAATTCGTACAAAGGCTTTTGCACTATAGTGAATAAAAAAACTTTACACTAAAATTTATTATACAGCTTCCGTGTACTTCCGTTAAAGTATCCATGGTAGTGCACATAGACTCTTGCAGATTGTCTCGATCTAAGATACCTAATTGAAATAAATATTGTAAATGAAAAATGTGTACCTACAAATAAATATGTCTATTTACAAAAAGCAAGCCCGTAAAGCTTCTTACTCATTCTTCTCAGAGTAGTCTGCCTTATGAATGAGTATTAATCAACCAATTTCAAGTGTAATTTGCTTATCTATGAAATAAAGCTTATTTGAGTTTGAGTTTGAAACCGTAATAGCCAAAAGGTTTGACCACAGACCACATAAGGGTTAGACCAACTGCCTTTCAATCCGGCCGCGCATTTCGCAATTTCATTTATAATGTACCATGGGCGTAATACATCGTGCGGAAACCTGCACGGCGAAGAAGGTTTACAATACTCGGAAAACGTGTGAAATCCCCAACCTGGATGGACATCAATGGGTCTACGTGGCGGACTATGACCTAAACCCTCGCCTGAGAAAGGACCCGTGGCCAGGAGTGGGACGTTTAAATTGGTTGATGACGATGAGCTTAAAACTAATTATGTATATGTGAAATTTTATACCTTTCCTATTTAAGCACAGAAAAATTGTCAACTAATTTCGTTATAAAAATCTTAAAAAACTCTCTCCCGGAAAATTTGCATTTTGCATTTGCGGCCTTAATACAAAAAGGGTGCGAATTAAAAACCTACTTAATACTTACATTACATAGATTTCTCACAGATGACGCTACGGCCCAAAAATCGTTGAAAAACAAATACAAAGATCCGACAACAAGCACGTAGACAAATTCGGGAGGTCCGCTGGTTCGTTCCATGGCTTAGTTGGAATAGCGTCTGGCACGGTTTGCTAGGAGACGTCGGTTCGAATCCGGTAAAATTGAAGGAATTTTTTCTTAAGTGTTCGATCTTTGTATTAATTATAACAAACTAGTGCAGTAATCTCACAAAATAAATGAATGACATCAATGCATTTGATAATTATGACGGCGACCTATATACATATTTCAAGTGTATATAATAGAATAGTAGCTTGGACGTGTGTAGGTAGTTAAGCAACTTTCTACTATTTCACAAAATGTTGAGAATTCTTACATAACTTACAATATAGAAAGAACGTCACAAAAACAAAATATACTATAATAAGCCACAGTAGTCTGAGAGTAACATAAATAAATACTGGGAACAAATTTTCTCCGAGAGAGTTAAAATTGAAATGGTGTAGACGTGAAAAGTTACGCCTGTTATATTGCTGCTAGGTTATTAGGATCCATTTTCGTGGTGTAGAATTACATATTTTACTGCGGAGAAGCTTTTGTGATATTACTAGAAAGAGAAGGGAGATGTATATATTATTAAGTTATTTCAACCTTTTATTACAAGTGACTAAGACAGTTGTTTCTGTATATCTGCACTAACGTAAATTTTCTAAGTAATTACAATTTAGAATAATCAAAAAAAAAGGGCTCTGGCCTAAACTTAGGCCAGACCCCATATTTTTTTCTTGAGTAAGCCCAGTGTTATATATAAAAAGTTGATGGTGGTAAAGTACATTTTAAATGTATATGTACTGTAATAATAACAAAAAATCATCATAAGTGCTATATTGCCTTATTACATGAGAATGCAGAGGGCTCGGTTCACAAAATTTATTGTAAGAGATGAGAAAAGAGGAAAAAGGAACGCTACAACAAATAATAAAATCATATGAAAAGGGTAGAATTATTACAAAACACTCCGTATACACAATACTCTCACCCCAAATAGGGCCTACATGCAACTTATTATTGTAATAGTAATCGACGTGAAATTTTACAATAAGGAAAAGAGGTTTATAATTTATGAGCACTGTATCTAACTGTATCAATGGGGTAAAGGTTGGGTGCTAACAACGAGTGAGCAAGGCCAAAGCAAATGTACTTACAGTTCATTAATTTATTAGAAAAACACGTTATGATCAAAGCAAAACAGCAAACAAAAGTCAAGAAAATGACGCCAAAACAATCAAGTTTAAATATAAAACTAAAACTTAAAGAGACTATAACATATATACAAAAAAGATTTGTAGCGACTGCTGCGATTCGCTACAAACACGACCTCTCGTTTCAAAAATTTTGATAGAAATGACGACGGATTGCACAAACATAAGAATAGTGAAGAAAAAAGGAGTTCGAGAATAATTCAAAATTTAAAAAAAATAGTGGCCAGGAACCAAAAAAGAGGATGATAAAAAGGTAGGATGACGATGAAGGAGGTCAGAATCGTCACAAGGTACTTAAGCTTAAATACTCAGTTTAAATACGTTTTTTGTTTTCCTTCGTTAAAAATTCAACAGTATGTTTTCCAAATATACATATGTGCCTGAAATAGAAACCACAAACTAGATATACTCGTATTTATTTCTCTGAATTAAAGTTTCAAGCAAACGTGTCGGAAGTCAGCTGCTTGCCTCTAATGTAGAGTACTGTATTGCACATGAACTGGGCACTTCGTGACTTAAATGTTGGTTAACGACTACAGTGCGACCACACACCACAACATGTGCTTGTGTCGGTTTAATAGCGACATACATAAAGTGCAAGTACGATAGTTGAAACGTGTTAAAACTTGAATCAGTAAAAAATTAATTAATCTAAAATGTGTCACGGATGACGAAATGTTCTAGTGAAGAAACGTTCATTATTTCTTGTATATTCGTTCGTAATTTCACAAAATGGTAGTATACATATAGGTCTTACGTTATATACATTTAATACACAATAGTGTTGTGTATACATGTTTAATGTATTAAATTTATAAAAAAAAATATATCATACTATTGTGACGAGACGAACAAATCATGCGCCTGGTTATAAACAACACACCTATCCATAGCATTTACAGAGCCACTCAGAACTTTGAATCGCAAACATCTGAGGGGCACCGCTGCTGCGCTAGTCACCCTGAGACGTAAGTTGAAAAGTCCCATGTCCCTGTAATTTCACGAGCACCTGAGTAGTAGTGCACCCTTAACCTTTAAAACCGGAACGTAGTAATGCCCACATTACTGCTTGGCGGCGGAAATAGATGAGCTGGCAGTACTTTTCTGGACGAACTCTTTCACAAAGAACTTTACTGCTATCACCTAATATTAGGTGTATATCAATTGTATGTAGAGATTCACGTAACTAACTATTTATTTCACCTTAATGTTTTTTTCCATTTTTCTCGTATTGTTTTTCTTTCAACAGAGAAAGAGAGAGAGACAGAGAGAATCATTTAATTTTGTTTATTTTTGGTTTTTAGTATTAATACTTTTTACGTAATAAATACATCCACTGTTAATAATTATATTCGTTGATGAGTGAATACATGTTATGGTTAACATTGCATTAAGGCTGTTTTTATTCCAAATAAAATAAAGAATTTACTGCGTAAATGAGTTTCTTTCAGTACAATATATTTTCATTCATAATTTAATATTATATAATACTTTGTACACGTTCGACAATCTGTACATTTGTTTTGTTCTAAATTATTTAGTTAATTGCTACATTGTTAACTATTGACAATGGAACTATAGTTTTACCATAGAATAATACACACAGCGGAAGTGGTTAGTTGGTGTGCCACGTGTGCCAAAAGTACGCAAAGTTGCACATACTTGAGCTCAGTCCGCCATTTTTGCTTTGTCCGTTATGGTCGTGTCAGTTACTCGTATCTTTGTAGTTTTCTATAATTTGCTACTTTGGAGTGCATCCATCGTGGTGTAACATACCATCATTAAGTCTTATTTACTTAATTTTAATAAATTTACAATTTTCTGTTTATCGGAATATTTTTTTTATTACAAGAAACGAAAGCAAACCTTATCCTTATATCCCTGATTTCAATACGAGTTGTGGTCTCATCCTTTTAGCCGCCCGGATAATGCAGCCAATCGCAGCCGTCGCTGCACTTATAACAATTTGAATTGAGAACTACGTATTTTATTATTTTGTTTCAATTTCCATTTGAAAAACAAACATTGCCAAAAGGTATTAAAAGATAATTGTTATACTGTACACAATGATCTATAAGATCATTGACTGTACATAAGGATCGTTATGGAATGAAGTAACTTGCGAACACTGCGTTCTTGATTTGTGGTAACATATTATGAACGACGAACGTCCTACAATGTGATTACAAAAAATACAGCGTCTTAAACAAATAAAGAAATGGAAATGGAATTAATTTTACCAACACCGACATAGCTTTTCGTAATCTATACAACCAAGTTAATTAGTTTCTGTAATCCAACGACATAAAAACTAAACAGGTCCACGCAACCACTCTTATCTTGTTTTTCCTTTATCTCCTTTGTGCTACATTTCTATAATAAAAAGCTGTTTGCGGTATTAGCGCGTCCCATCTCGCAGCTATAAAAGGTTATACAGTGAGGTCGGCTTAATAGTGTTGGCAAAATCGTCTATAATGAAAACATCGAAACAAAATGTGTACGTATCGAGTAGACTGTTTCTTATTTAAAATATTTTGTCAAAATAATATTTGAAAACTACTATTCAACAACAAAGAAACAAATTTACACAACTCCAAAGAAGTGTTGTTTCGTGGAGAATAACGAGTTACCTTTATAGGTAATACGATAAATTAGGTAACAATAATATTAACAAAAATATTTTTATGCAGCTATATGATAAAATCAGTGAACTGACCACTATCAGTGTTTTAAAAAAAAAACATAACATATTTGCTCGTAAAGTGGCTGAAATCACACCAATTTGCAAAGAGTTTTTATGTTAGAAAAGTGGTCAATATTTTATGAATAAAATTAACTTTGGAAGATAAAATATAGTAAATAAACATTTAATTCTTTCATTTAATTAATTTTGACAATAAATTACAACCATTTATCTGTAACAAAAACACAAAAATATTAATTTACTTTATTAGTATTACTGGCTATTTTTATACCTTTGCCTAAAAAAAAACGTTGATGCGCGCGCATGGCTAATTTGTGGACAAGTAAGAGATTCGCTCTGGACCTTTTGGAGGGAAAAGTGTCGTTTTTATTTTGACTTTCAATTATTTTGTGAAATCTAGTTTAAAGTGGAATAGGATAGTACTATTGTGCCTTAATCGAAGATTAAAACGCGAAATTATACGAATCTCGAACTAAAATACCCGTATCGGCCCGTTTTAAGGAATCCCGAGTCAATCTAAGCACGCCGCCTCAAATTGCCTATCCTCTTTGTGGCGGCCATATTTACAGAAACATAATTAAACTTCATGTTTAGGCTGATGGCTTTGCCAAAGCCTTAATAAATTTAAAAAAAAATGTGGACAAGTAAAAATTATTTCGCGCGCTTTTTCTTTTCACTGTATTGTTTTATTTGAAAATGTCGTCAATTAGTGATGAATTTATTATTTGATACCGCCACAAGTCTTTAACGCAGCGAACAAGGCTAGTCTAAGCCTCTTACCTGAAAAATCGACCGATAGATACACAACATACAAGCGTATCAAAATTTCATCATATGGAAAACAAGCAAAGATGCAAATTCATTTTCAGAAAATGTGTTTTTAGCCTATTTCATAATATAAGTCAAGCTCATTGTGGTGCTACTATTCAATGCTAAAAAGCACTATGAAAACAAGCCATGGTATTGATATCAAGTCATACTCCAACTTGATAGCATTTCTAAAAAGACGCTCAGATGGCCATGTAAGTAAAAAGTCGAAAGTATTTTCCGCTGACTTGATTTTCAACTTACCGCACTTATATCATAATGTACTATTAATCACTTTTTCAAATAACCGTTTTCACATAAAAGTAGTTAAAATGGTATGTTTGTGACTTTCAATAAAATTACACGAATGATTTTTAAACTACTCTGTTTGCTTCTTCACCTTTACATTTTATGAATTACTATGTTTGTACTATTTATTGATACTAATACATATTAAAACTTAGGAAGACATTGGATAATTATCGATGCAATCTATCGATAAACAGCATTATTAAGACAACATCCCTTGGGATAAGTTTCCAAACCGTATTGCTTTCAAGAAAATATTTGAAGATAGGTTCGTTTGCGGATTGAGTATTCTATTCTAGAAGTTATTGAGTACCTACTTAATAGATACAGTCTTTGTTGAGCAATAGAATGCTCAACAAACACATATTTGTTCATCTTCTTTGTCTATTTAAGAAGTCGGCTCTGGCGCGGACACTATAGTCCATTTGTTTAGGTACTTAACTAAATGTAAACAATCTTGATACATCTTTTTATTGAAACACATGCTTTACAAATCAATAAGTATAAAAATAGGCATGCAATTTCATATGAAGCTAAGTATTTGTATTTTGTATTTGAAGGTAAGGGAAAATCATTTTATACACACTTACGTGACATTTTTCCCAAAAACGCTCCAAATTGTGTACTAGTTGTAAGAAATTCACCATCTTTCTGTAGATGAAACTCTTCTTAAGTTTATAGCTATTTTGTCATTGAGTTTCACGTGCAGAAACATGGTGATTTTCTTACCATAGCCTATATAAATTAAAATACTTTTTGTGGAAAATGTCACTTATGTGGTTTTATCTTTAAACAGACGATATGTAGATCGAGATATGTAGATCGTGTTTACTGAACGTCATTAAGTTTAAAATATCGTAGGTACTTACTTCGTTTTGTGAGCTCTGGCGTAATGTTTTCAGTTGTACGTGATCCTAGATATCCTATTTACGAGGCATGTACCTATTATATTTTATGGCATTATTTCTTCTAAATAATCCGCTAATCATAAAAATAAAGCAGGGTGATAAAATATAAGTTGAATTATTTCCTTTTTATTGAATATCATGACATTCATCTATTTTAAGTGAAAATACTCCACTAGTTGGTTATTATTATTATAATTGATACAAAGATAGAACAAACTTGTATTTTCTTCGATCCTACTAAACACGAACTAGTGACAGTTACCTCAGCGTGTCCAGTCGGATTGTTTTGAATTGTTTATGAACCGTCTAAAATTGTAAATTTATATAATGTTGTAAATACAAGATCTTGTAACTCCGCGTTCTGGATAAATAATTGCATCGGTTCAGACTAATATTGAGTTTTAAATTCAGTGCGACTATATATTTAACTATAGTAAGAGAAACATGTGGATACTCACGATATGGTTAGTTCACCAGTTGAAAGTCACTCAAACAGCTATGGAACGAACCATGTTCGGAGTTTCTTTGAAGGACAAGGTACGGAACGAGGTTATCTGACAGAGAACTGAGGTCGTCGACATAGCTGGTAGAATAAGCAAGCTGAAATTGACCACTGACCGTACCTCTCGAAGAACCGATACCCGATGGGGTAAGCGAGTTCTTGAGTAGAGACCACGGCCCCGCAAACGTGTGTGTAGCACGCCCTCTGGCCAGATGGAGTGACGATTTCCGAAAAGCTACTGGCAGCAGATTTATATTTGCATCATGGTTAAAGCAATTCTGTATCTCATGTTCTTTTCTTACTGACCTTAAATTAAATTTCGCTCGGATCGATACTAACACAGAGCTACTTAACGGAGATAAATTATTAGGATCGAATATCAATTATAAAACGTTGGTAAATTTATCGCAAATAATTCGACCAACTCGAAGCTTAATATTAGAACAATCTTTTGTGTAATATTGTAAGGCTCTCTATGAATTTGGTGTAACGTTATTATATTACGCGCATTGTTGCGTCCGTAAATAACAAAAACTCTCACAAAAGGAGATTTGATTAGAACAGATAATAAAACTATTGTGTGTGATGTTTAATATGAGGGAACCACGTAAAAACACTAATAGGTATACATGGCTGATAAAAACTACTGCATAAAAACATTTGGTTCGTACTTGTTAGGGTAATGTATTGTACTAATACCTTTAAGTAGCATTAGAGCTGAGAGAGAGATGAAAGAGTTCGTCCAGTGAAGTACCTACTTCTAGCTTACCTATTCCGGCCGCCAAGCGGTAATGTGTGCATTATTGCGTTCATCTGGGCAGGTAAAACTACACACACATTACATTTGTCATCTTATGTCTCAGAGTGACGGGCGCAGTGGCAGTGCCCCTCAGAACTTTGCAATTTAAAGCTCTGAGTGGCACTACAACTGCTATGGACAGGCGTGCCTCGTACCACACCGCCCGGTGGCACGACTAGTTCGTCCTGTCATGGTATCACACAACTTACTGCTCGGCATTTCGAAGAAGATAGAAAGGTACGTCATAGTCTACCCCTTTAGACTAATAATAGTGTATAATCGAGTTCTTAGGTTTTCGCGATTGTTACACATAGGAAATGAAGCTATTTTATTAGTGTATAGTTTAGACTACAACCAGAACATAATTCGGTGACAAAATTCTATGTAGCTTAAGGTTACATAAGTAGTTAATGTCGAAAAAGTTCGTGAAAAAACTTGTGTGATTATTTGAAAGCCAACCCAGGAACAGGTTTAGACACAGCTCAAAACGAAATACGTAAAAGTTTTTGAGGAATATATTTTTGCCTGGGATACCAAAGAGAAACTTCAAAAAATATTATCCCGTCCTACGTCCTGTAAGATAAAAAGTTTTGCTGAGTAAAACTTTTCTTTTAATTTTTTTTTTTTTCAAGAACCGCCTAAGTTTCCGCTTTAGCAAAATTCATTGTAAATTCCATTGAAATTGCACCATAAAATTTTCTTGAGTAAATACCACGCTAGTTTAATATCCAGCCTACAAAATAGTCTTTCCTGCTCTGCCTCGCGTGGTTAATACAAAGTTACAGGGAATATTCTAGATTAGTTGAAAATATTTATTCTAAATCGTCATAGAAACAGTTCTTATGAAAAACTAGTCCGCGTTGGTTAGAATAGGTACTTCTTCGAAAAAGATATCACATGTTTAATATATGAAGAATTGGCGGTACATATTGTAAAAGTGGATAACAAAAATCTGTGTGTGACTCTGACAATAAAAATTGTGTAGATTTTTTTGGCGATTTCAGAAGGGTAAGGGTGAGGTCAGACGAGCGTAATCTTGTGAGTTGTGAGCCGCATTTTTGAGTCGCTAAATGTACGCTGCATTCAGTTTCATATAAATGACCTATTTGTACCACACGATGCAAAATGAGTTGTCTGTCGACTCGCGCGCGTAATTGCGACCAAACTTCTGTCGCACTGTGTGACATGCTTGTGCGGTTGGAGATAGGGGCGAGGGAATGAAGATGCGGTAAACATTTATTGGCAAGTGGCAGTATTTTACAAACTGATTTGTATATCCGCATAAACTTTCATATTGAGTTTCTCAATATGAAAGTTTCCAGTACCCAGAAGTACCCAGCTTCTTGTTTTTTTCTAAGACCATCTAATGATCCGTTATTTTACATGCCTCAAACACCCCGTACAAACGCTTCAAAACAACTTAACAAAATACGTTTGTCTTACGCCCGAATTTCAAACGTAAACGAGACTCAAAAAAACGCGACTCACAACTCAGGAAATTAAGCTTGTCTGTCCTCACCATCACTGAAAGTTGTTGGAATTGATGGGTGACGTGAACAAATATGTCCCTTTGAAATCGAGAAAAAGAACTACGAAATATTTATATTTATCCGATCCAAACTGAATCGTAGACCTCCATTTTCTCTATTTCTGCATCGCTATATTATATGACTTATATTACAAATATATAAAAAGGACTATTTGTAAATGTTCTAGTAGCAGTAGATATCCTTGTGAAAGAGTTTGTCCAGGAAAGTATATTATCTATTTCTTAGTACCTTATCTATTTCTGCCGCCAAGCAATAATGTCAGCATTACTGTGTTCCAGTTTTGTTTTGTTGTAAATCCCATTTTTTGTTCTGTTAACAGAACAAATGAGAAGAAGAGTATTAAAAAGTTCTGTCAACAGAACTGTATAACAGAATTAGTAGGAATAAATGATGTATTTACGTTCATATAGTAATTAAAGAATAAGTAGGTTTTAAATATAAGTTTTGTCCTTTTTATATTGCCACAATAATTTCAGCATCCGTCTAAATGTCGCCTAATAATAATAATAAAGGAAAATGCTTTAATAATAGTAATAATAAATAAATCATTTATTTGGCGTCCAAGGCCCACTTGTTAGTAAAATACAGATATTTTTAAACTTATGACTATTGTTAGTAAACACAGAGACGAAACATAAAATACAAAAACAAACATTATTACGCTCGAGACACCGCCGATTATCCCATCACCTCACCAGAACCTGGACGAAACGCAAACGCTTTTAGGATGTTGTTAGAACTAGAACGCAGTCTAGAGAGTAGTGACGCCGTCTTTTTTCGCATTACAGCAAAAAAATCGTCTACTCCCTCTTGAGCAAACATCGACGATGCCCTACAATGTCGTGGTAGTCCCAACAGCATCCTGAAACCGTTATTATATTGAAGGCGCCGAGTGCCTTCTGCGTATAGTTAACCCATAGACCACCCGTGTAGAAGAATTGACAATACGCCTTGAATAAAGATTTCAATGTTGACATTACGAAACAATCTAATTACAGAAAATAAATTCAGATCTATTCCAAGCTATAATTAATTCGTTTTATGCGTTCAAATTTTCGCACAGTCTAATTGTGGCTAAATCATTTAGTTCGAATACGTGTGTGTATTATTATTATTGGTGAAATAACAGGCACATGGGACTTGTCAAGTTATGTCTCAGGGTGCCGGGCGCAGTGGCAGCGCCCCAAGATATTATAAAAATAATGAAAATGAAAAATGTTTAACTACTTACAGTTTGTAAAATATCAACTTTTTAGCACTTGACTATATTATGTTTTAAATCATTTATACCTACGAGTAACATATCGCATAGTCAACACTGATCTAACTCATAATTGGTAAACGTGGCAAATTAACATTCGACGGATCTGTTTTCGAATAAACACTAACGTTCAGTCGTTAAAAGTGGCATTAGCCGACAGAAGCCGGTGTGTGATATTTATTAACAGTATGCACGTTCAAAATTGTAAACAAATAAATAGATCACAAATGTTAAGTTTACGATCTGTAATAGTAGGTATAGGTCTTTTAGAATATTGTGAAAATTTAAATGTTACCAATAAAGCAAACTGGTGGTGAAAATTTTACCCAACTGATGAGTTCGCAATCTTTTAATCCATCCAATAGCTTTTCGTATTTAAATCTATGGGCTATAATCGTTTAGCGAAGGTCCTGCAATCAGAAAGTCGTTACGACTCGTAGTTGAGGCAGCGTAAAAAGTAATTTGCTCGCCGTCAATGGACGAGGTAATTGAGATTTGTTGGATAAAAATCGTGTTAATGTTAGAATAATATTCATACTTATTTATTGCCTTATGTGCTTACAAAATGATATATAACACGTAAAAAATAGACCACGATCTATTTTAGAGGCATGTACTAACAATAAAGTTTAACTTACAAAATAAACGTTGCTCTAATCCCAAAGTAACTAAAGCACTTGTCTTATGGAAATCGGTAACAACGACGGTACCACAAATACCAAGACCCGAGAGACAGAGTTTTTCTACATTGACCCGACTGGGGATCGAACCCGCGACATGAAAACCGGTATGCAAGCCACCCGACCACGAAGGTCGTCAAAACCTACTCAGTTAAAAGCGAAATATAAGACAACTATGTACTGATTGATTACATTTATTGTCTGTTAATAGGAGTTATCTCGCTTCGGTTTCATTTACGGCTTATGTTTCGGCTTCTGCTATGGCTTTGCTAAAGCTTCGTCTACGGCTTCTGCTATAGTTTCTGCTACGGCTTCCACTTAGTCTCGCTTCTGTTTCTACTTCTGAAATAGAATAGAAATATTTTTTATTCCAGAAAAACTTCTGCTTCCACTTTTGCTTTTGCTATGCTTTTGATTCCGCTTCCGGTTCTGGTTCTGCTTTTGCAATGGTTACTGCTACGATATCTGCTTCGGTTTCTGCTATGTTCTGATTATGTTACGTTCTGCTTCTGCTACGTTGTGCTTCTGCTACGTTCTGCTTCTGCTACGTTCTGTTCTACTTCTGCTATGGCCCAGCACGTGGAACGTTTAAATGAGTTGATGACGATGAGTACAATTTTTAAAACTCGATTATGGTGACATTTAAATAAAGGTTCCCATATACCGACGATCCTCGTTTCGATCGATCGTCACGATCCGCCGCTACTCCCCTGATGTTCAAATTAATTGTTAACGACTTACCTAAATATATGTACACTATAACTGCCTCAGTGGCAGAAAGGTTACCATGCCGGACTGCCACGCAGAGGTGCCAGTTTCGATTCCCGGGCCGGAAGAAATATTTGTAAGGCCTACATTCATCTCTCGTGAGTTTTGGGTGTAATTTGTGGTTGTCTATGTGTGTGTCCATGGCGACCGCGACACAGGGTTTCCCTAGTGCGAGACTATGTTGAGTGCGTTACTGTGCGTTACTGCTATTTATTCGTCGTTTCGATCAGTCTGAAACGACGGATCATGAAGTCAAATCGTCCCGTATATGGGGAACCTAGTAAGAGGTGGCTACGCTGCTAACAACGCTCATAGCGAAGTTGGTAGTGATATTCTTTGCCAAAATCCACTTAATAGACAACAATGCGAACGACGACCAAGTTTGGGCAAATCATTCAGACGTATTAAAACAGACTCTGCACTTAAAACTGCTGGTGATTTCAATGTACAACGCTACTAATATAGCAAATATCGATATGATAATCGCGTATCCGCAATAAAGCCTCATTTAAATTCTGTACAAAGCGTCGCGCCAAGTAGATACCTACTACGAATAGTGCACCGATGATTGCAAATTTCAAATATATCTATTTTAGATTCAGCTGATAGTATTCCCGTTGGACCGGTCGATTTTGGTCCGCAACAGTTTAGAACTACACAAATAAATACCGTTTCGATGCGGAAATTTTGCTATGCTGTAATGCGGATTTTGGTATTTGTATGAAAACAAATCCATAGGATTTTATTATTATCGTTTATTACTTCTTAATTATATTTATTTTTTTATTATTATTAATTTATTATTAATTATATTTATATTAATTATATACTTCTTAAGTACATTGTGCAACAAGTGCATAAAACGCGTCATTTTACCAGAGACGAGTATGGATACTTAAGTCGAGGGTAAAATGGGTTTTATGAACGAGTTATACGCTCTACTTTTCACTTCGATTGCGAGGAAATTAAACAACAATATTACAAATAAACGATTATTTCATTAAAATTGAATGTAAAATTACAACAATTAGACATATTTAATGTGATGGGTTTTTCCTGGCACATTCAGTGTATTACTAAAAAAATAAAAGTAAAAATTTATTTTATAACATTGACCTAAGGTCAATGTTTTATAAAAGTCTAGTTTGCGTGGCTGTTGGCGTCATTACCTCGGTCTTAAACGACGATTTTATTTTATGCACTAGAGCATAAAATTCTATTTTATGCAGCCTATAGCATAAATACGAACTTTAAGAGCATGAGAAGTGAAAAACAGTATTTTTGTGGTATGTTATATCTTGTGTGTTAATGTTCAATATCCATTCAATCCATCCATAAGACAAGTAGGACAACGCCCGCCTGTTCGGCACGTAAATGCCTACACTTCGCGCGGAGCTACACTTTTTTGAATTTTGTGCTCTTTTTTTTGCTATTTAAAGCGGATAAGCGGATTTGAGTATTTGTCAGTTACACGCGTTTTAGTTAGTGGACGGCAGTATAAGCTAGTAGTACATATAAGCTAATAGGGTTGTAAGCATAATTAAAAAAAAACTTACTCATCACAGTATTCTCGTATAGAAATAACCTTTGTTAAATGCAGTACTTACGTATTGATTTCTTTATAATAGCATGACGGATTGATATTTCAATTATGGGAGTATGATTATGAAATAGAAATTAAATACAGAACAAGAATTTCAGCCACTTTTTTTCGAACCACAAACACCACAATAAACACGTCTACTATTTGATGTACCAGTAGGCCTCGCGTAAGTCGCGCCCTATCGTGCTAGCCCTACAGCGATGTCCCACGGCTCTGAGACGTGGTCACTTACAACTCATAAAAAAGCTCAAAGTCACTTCACGGGCCATGGAGCGAGCAATGTTCGGTATTTCTCTACGTGATCGAATCAAATATGAGGAGATCCGTAGAAGAACGAAATTCACCGATATAGGCCAAAGCAAGTTGAAGTCGTTTTATGAGAGTTGTCTCAAGCTAGTGGCAGTGGCAGTGGGCAGGGCACATAGCTCGTAGAACTGACGGCCGTTGGGGCAGAAAGGTTCTCGAATAGAGACCACGAACCGGAAGGCGTTCGGTGGGACGGTCCCTTACTAGATGGACGGATGACCTGGCAAGGACGGCGTGTAACCAATGGATGCACGTTGCGTCCGACCGCTTAGTTTGGTAATCTTTGGGGAGGCCTATGTTCAGCAGTGGACGTCTTCCGGTTGATATAATGATGGCTATTTGATGTTATTTTTTAAACACTGAACGACTGCTTTAATTCTATAACGAATGGCGCGTGTGACGACTGGCGCTATGCAATGTGAGTAGTCCGCGAGATATTACGAAAGTGTTCGTCTGTACATGGCGCGCGACCGACGTGCACACATACCTTAGACTATTTTTTTTTCCATCCTCTAAGACACATACTAGCCGTGTTGCTACGTTTATACGGATGTTACCATATTTGTCTTATTATACAATGACATTACGATTTAATCAAAACGCAGCTGTAAAGATCGTGATACGAAACACTAAAACTACAAGCGAAACACTAAGCTACACGCCTGTCCAACAGTTGCAGTGCCACTCAGAGCCTTAAATCGCAAAGATCTGAGGGACACTACCACTGCGCCCGTCACTCAGACATAAGTTGACAAGTCTTATGTGCCTGTAATTTCACCAATAATAATAAACACACGTATTCGAACAACACAACTAACACCAATGTGTTTCAGGGATAAATGATTCAGCCACAATTAGGCTGAGTGAAACTTTGAACGCATAAAACAGATTCATTATAGCTTGAAATTGATCTGAATTTATTTTCTGTGATTACATTGTTTCGTAATATCAACATTTAAAGCATTTTCCATAGAATTACAAGCGATATCTGGATACTTAGACGGATGCCGAAATTATTGTGGCAATATAAAAAGGCCAAAACTTTTATTTAAAACTTATTTCGACTGTGAAGTAGCAATCGGTACTATCAATTGACAAATATATGACAACTTTACAGGTGGAGAAAAAATTGTTTTTTGCGTCCATTATGTTTGCGTCATTTAAATAGCATCTGATTTATTAAATAAAAATACGTAGTTTTTAAATATTTTTATTACACATATATGTACACGACGTATTTTTATTTCATTTTTTTCTTCACGTGGTTAAGTTACAACCTCTTTTAAACAACCAACAAGATTTCGTAACTTCGACACCTTTCAGTTTAGTGAAAATAACCAACAACCCAGTTTAGTATATAAATGGCTTTCAACCGTTTTTTTTTATGTCCACGAAAAAAACAATGTCATATCGTAACCAAAATTTATTTCATTTGTAATAAACAATAAAAACCTTTAAATTCACTTGTCTTACTTTCAAATTATTACTAATCCTTCTTAATATATTTCACAAGAATAAATTCCTGTGATAAAATTAAAACATTATCGTAAATGTGTTTAGAACCATAATCCACCGTCATCAGCTTCCTCCTCGCTGTCGGTTACTTGTAGATCGTCTTGAATGGCAGGGTCCGGCTTTAAAAAAAAAGAGATTATTGTTAAAACTAACAAAGATTAGCAGCTAACAACAACTCGCACAATTTATTGGAGCATATAATAATATTGTGGTATTTTTAACGTTTTGCTATGTATGTCTAGTTGAATAACTAAGCAAACTGGTCTTGTAAAGAAAGTCTGGACCTTATGCCATTTCTTTTCACATAGCAGTAATAAATAAAGGAAATAACACTTTTTATCTTCTATGTTTATTACAAAAGATAAAATTACAGGAGAATAAAAGTAAAATTGTATATCGAAGGCCGCGCCTTGTGGCATCGTATTTAAGAGGCTGGTAACATTTGCTCTTCAGATCGCTAACCATAGCAGAATTGGTCGCCTGCTTTCTTAAGAAGAGAACTGAAAACTCATGAACGAGGAATTGCAACCGTGGAATGCCTCTATACTCGTATGCGTGGGTATGGTAGGCAGTAAGGGCGCTTGCGCACGACGTCGGATTCGTATCAGGGGGTCTACTCTCGATCTCCTCCTTAAGTTCTCAAGACCGTAACATGTTACGTTCTTGATAAATATAAATTCGGAAACACCATAACTAGAAATAAAATTACTCATGACTTCATGTATTAATAAAGGTTAAATAATAAATGAATACAATATAATAATAATATAATAAATTGCGTTTCCAAACGAATGATGTCTCGCTTACAAATCGCGCTCACGTCATATCATGATAAAGACATAGGATATCTAAGCCAGCAACGCTGGCGTGTTAGGTATTTCATGGTATTATATTATAAAATACCTAACGCGGCAGCACTGCCTGGTAAAACCAACCTCACAAATTGATTAAGCTTACTCACCTGCCAATTCTCTGGCGGTTCTTCCTTGAACTGAGGTGGGTCTAGCGATGTGCTCTCCATCATTGGCACGTCCATGCCCATATCTTGTTCCATTGGCTCCTCCTACATACAAGATATTATTAGGATTAATTTTATAATAAAATATACTACATTTTACTTTCTGAAAATACTTTCGTCCGCCTTGAATAAATTTCCCTTGAAGCAATAGGGAAACTCAGATGAGCGGTCTATAAGTATTGTAGGATGTCATCGTACAGACAAAAAGAAAACTGGCTCACGGTCAATAAGACAATGCAATATTGAGTGGCACACAATTAGCGCGCTTATGGCGCATAATGGGGCGTTAAACAATCAGCTTAAACCAATATTCTGTGTCGTTAGTTCTAAAAATAGCCACTAAGAATATTTTATACCAATATAAAAAACATTAACACAAGATATAACATACCACAAAAGTACTGTTTAATTAAGAAGTAAGAACTGTTTTTGTGCATTTTTATATATTTCCCATAGTGATAATGTGTAGTGATCCAGCGTTCGTTATGGAGTACCTTAACAACAGCCGGAGTAAATGGATAATCTGTGGTATGGTCTAAGTCGACCAGATCGTCAGTAGACGGAGGCGGCTCGTCAGGCACCTCGCGTTTGATCAGGAACTCGGACGTGTCGAAACTTGTCTCCATTGGCGTCATCGTATCTTAAAGGACAATAGAATTTTGGAATGTTGGAATATTTTCAATAAAATTATGTAACAACTATTCTCAAGGGGTTTTAATTTGGCTTTGAAGAATTTTAAAAACTAATTTCTTTTAAAAAAAATTAAAGTTTACTTGGTCTCAAGTAAGCTTTGATGTATAATCCAATGATTATAACACAACTTGATACAAGGGTTAAGTCAAACCTTATATGTTTACCAATTCTATTTTGAAGTCGCGTAAAAAAGAAAAATTAACTCAAAGCTCGTCTTACCTGGTGGAATAACAGGAAGTTGTACTAGAGTACCGTCTTTGGTTTCCACTTCTTCAAGGTCTGAACTGCCCGAGTCTGAATATTGAAGATCTGGACAAAGAAAAACAGTTTTCAATAACATTGGAAAGTACCAAAATGGTGTTTCTTATAACAGATCAGAAACTATGTATACCTTCTTCCAAACTGTTCTGATCCTTCCTTGGTCTACCACGTTTCCTTGGTGGTCCTCCTGCAATAAAATTAACAAGTAAGATCGCTAATAAATAATTCAATTGTAAGGAGGTACTATTCATGACATAAATGTGAATGACTGCCAAAAGCAAGGAACTATTTTCTGAGGATCGTGAGTGGAAACGCCATCGACCAATCACTGTCTTACGATTTGCGGGGTACGGGAGGAAACCCGTTTTTATGAGGCGGTAAAGCTATAATCAGAAATAATAAGATTACCGTCTGGACCGGATGCTGAAGGCTTATGTTTCCTAGGTCGTCCACGGCCACGTTTCTCATCGGATGGTGGGGGCGGTAGCAGTTCTTCCATATCGTCTGACTGCTCCGCCTCTTCGAGCATCTTCGCTTGCACTTTGGCTATATTCGCTTCAAGCTGACTCGCGTGCTCGCCGAACTGAGTTTGAGAGATACATACAGATTTATATAGGGATTTATTAATTACATAACACGCAAAGGGTTCTATATATCCATTATAAACTCTCCGAAACCGCAATCGAAGAAAACAGCTGTTCCATATTTATTTTATTGAATACCATGATGCTTTTACTACTACGATATTCATACATTTTTTGTGAAAATTCCCTACAGGCCTACAGCTTAACTGAGTCGGTTCCTGAGGTAGCTGCGCCGGAGTGAGAGTTTACGTAACAGTTACGACGCACTGCACGACATAACTGTTACATAACAGTCACTCCTCCCGCAAAGCGCAGCTAACTCAGAAACCAACTCAGTTTAGCGGTAGGCCTGTATTTTGTTGATACAAAAATTGAAGAATACAAACAAAAATTTCCCTTACTCCCAGTCGTCACTACTGGCTTTGTTCCCACTGGCGATAAATGGGGGAAAAAATCCCAAATATTACCAGGTAGCAACAAACGGGATAAAAAAAACTAAATTGTTGCCAGTGGTGATTCTCACTGACGACAAATGGGGAAAAAAACGTTAAAACCCATATGTTGCCAGGAGACAAATGGGATAAATAATCCCATGAGCTTGAGATTATGACAAATGAAGGTCTACAAACAGTTTCATTCTTTTTCTATTGTTGCAGGTGATGCGTAGGAGATAGTAATTGACCTTATTATCCTTTGAATAATTTGAAACATCATCTCAAATTTCAAACTGGAGGTTGTCTATGGTTATCCGCCAATTCAATTCCAAGATAAAGAGCTACTTTCAAACAAGGATAACATAAAAATCCAACTTTCTCAATTACCTGTTCTAAAGCTTCAATAGTGACCTTCTGTATAGCCTCAGCCTGTCGTGTGAATTGAGAGTTAGGGCCATTGTAAGCGCGACAGTTCTCTACTAACAGGGTTATATCCTTCAAGAAGTCCTCACGACTGTGGTATTTATGAGCTGTAAAAATGAAACATTTTTAAAGCACTAAATACACCTAAACTGACCTCCAAAATATTGACGGTTTTCGGATTTAAATTCAAAAAGTGAATATTGCCGTGTTGCTCATTTGCTCCACAATGTATCATCAGCAATGATCGGAATAGGGGGTTCCAAAAGAGTAGATAAATGTCTACGTAAAGATACAAGGAGAAACATAGAGTGGTTAAAACCACCAAATATTAATTAATTACTTTTTCGAATCTAGAATAGTAGTAGTGACTGTGGAAGCTGACGTTGTGTTTAAAGTATTTTATCTATTTTAAAGTAAGTAACTAGGGGCGCCATGTAAAAGAATGTAGTGGACTCATTAACCTTTCATAAAAGTAAACGTTTTTTATCATCTACAAGCAAAAGCTTATTTTAACTAATATGGATATTATTATTATAATTAGTTTCCTAATAATTTAATTAAATTTCATTATGAATTCGAACAAGTAATTAATATTTGGTGGTATTTTTTCAACCAATCTATGTCACTCTCTGTATCTATATGTAGACTATAGATACAAAGATATATCGACCCCTCCTACGTAAAGTATTGTATGTCGAACTTGCAAGTTTACATGGGAGCGTTTTAAAGTTCTGAATTCACTGAAAGAGTGATTCATCTAATAGATCATCTAACCGCTATCTAGGATTTTATAGCACTATGTGAATAACGAGCTTTGCCGAATAAAACTGAGAAATGATAAAGTCACGTGTTATGGTCATTTCAGTGCATTCAGAACTTTAAAACGCTTCCCTGTAAACTTGGCAATTTTGACATACGATACTTTACGTGGGAGGGGTCGATATATCTACTCATTTGGAATAGGTTCCGACCATTGGTCATTAATAAGATAAGCATACCGAAAACTCACGATACTTTCAATCTTAAAAATCAGTTTTAGGAAACTAGGTGATTCTGTGTCACGATACCTTGTATCCTTTTGCCCATCGTCTCCATGTCAATGGGCTTCTTAATTACATTATAGTAATCCTTCACTTGTTTCTTGTTGACAGGTTTCAAGAACGGCCACGCTTCTGGCATCACCTTTAATTTCGTGGTTAGTAGATTTTCAAGAATGAAAGATAGCGCCACCTGGGAAGAAACAAAGTTAACGTATATAACATATATAAGTAGATTACAATCTCGTCGAACATGTCCTTTATTATATTGTAACAGAGGCACTTTTTATAAGACAACAAACGATAAACCAAGAAGACGTGCCAACAACAGGGCTTAATTTTTTATACGAACATGTATGTCTATACACAAAGAGCATTTATGTGAAACACTTAAGACGATGTGCACGAAAGTAGTCTCCCAGCAAGAAGTACCGTTCCTTTCCTGTACGTCTAGCGCACCGTGGGTACAATCGCCGAATACCTTTCGCCGATTGGCAAAACCTTTCACCACGATAGCAAACATTATAGTGTATTATGAGACTTAAGACGATTCTTTTTCTTTCTCAAACTTTCCCAAAGTGGTCCCTGCCCAGTGGGCGCTAAGAGTCCTAAAGGGGCGATAGGTGCCTCGGAAGCAATTGAAGGCATTGATGCTGTCCAGGGAGTGCTATGGCATTCGAAAAAAAGACATGAATTGTCTAAACTACACTACATTATATATGTAATTTTGTTTCCTTGTGATTATTTTGTGTTAGGTCATTATGAAAAATACGTGATTTCAATTATTTTTTGTGGTGGTGGGCGTTCAAATTTTTTTATCTTGGCTAACCTCTTAACACCCAGCAACTATAACGGAAAAAGAGCTAAATGCCCAACATACATTAAAAAGTACTAAATCTGTTCTCGGCGGTCTAAAGCAAGTAAGTAAAAATAGTGCTTAATTTTTTAATATATAATTATATATTTTTTCGTTGTTTATAATGTTGGTGTGAAGAGAATGATAAATTTGAAAAAGACGCCACTAAAATTTAAGTTATAAATTGATGAAGTATTAAATAAATGTTCTTTAGTCGACAGAATATTACTTTTAAATGAATGAGTAAATGAATGATGTTAGTTTTTGACTTACATGCTATAGACCGCCGACTTTAGAAATATAATTACATTCTTCAGGTCTAAGCAAGTATACCCTGAGCTTTGTATGAGAAACGTATTTTTCTAGATACCCAATTGTCATATAAAATATGTAGCACTAAAGAATGCGAAATTTTCATTATAATATACGCTGTTACTCGAAAACTCTGGTGCACAAAAGGAGCCACTCCGCACGACGTACCCAGGGGAAGTATACGCCGATTGGCAAATCCTTTAACCACGATGGCAAGGATTATAGTGTAAGCCATGGATACGATAACAATATACACTGGGCGTTTACGTGATCATTGAAATAATATTGTCTGGGTCTGAATCACTTCACATATCATTCTACATTTTGATGTACATGGGGGTTTAGGAGATTAAAGTTTATACAAAAATATAATAGCCACGTTGGAAAAAACATTTCAAACAAAAGAAATTTACCTGATCATTATCATCAAGTAAAGGATTGATCTGTTTTTCAAGTTTCATGAGCTGTTCTTCTTTCTCAGCCAGTTTGTCGACGCACTTTTGCAACATTCGCTGAGCGGCGACTGTGAGACTGCTGGATAGACCTAAAACAATTTGTAAAAACCAAATAGATTCAAAAACTTTTAATACTAAAGAAAAAGAAAAAGTTAAAGAAACTTAATAGTAATATTGTGAAGGAACTAACACGTGTCTCAGCGGGAATGGTACTCGGGGGTCTTAATGTAAGTTTTCAAATATGTAAACTTAAGAGACCCCCCCACACTAACGCTTTTGCACACTTCTTGCCAACGCACGCACAGTGTTGACACGACGTCCGCGCGGCGGCGACGCAACGCCAGCGCGGCTTATGCCCGACGCTAGGCGCTATTTATAGTCTCCCTGGGTTCAGTTACTGTCAAATAAGTAATACTCGACTAATGATGTGACTCTACTCATGATGCGAATGAAGCTTCATACTGTCTTTTGATTTGGTCCAGTATTACGTACTTGACAATAATTGTTTCGGATGGATGTCACACGGAGAGCGGGAGTAGACTCCCAGCAGATACTCACTGACGCCGCGTTGGCGTTGCGCCGCCGCCAACCTGGCGGCGTGTCGACGCTGTACGTACGTTGGCAAGTCGCTGACGCTCGAAAGACGCTAGTGTGAGGGGTCTCTTAACTA